>NC_091125.1:106396620-106771620 GCF_040183065.1 Periplaneta americana | reverse complement strand
TAAGTTGAACAGAAGGGGACCTAATGTTTCCGCTTCCTGCAGTACAAATATTGCCCGTGTTGTCTTACGTTATCTGTTCACATCCCTTCCTCCTCAGTCCGCTCTCGTCTTCTCCTGAGTCACCGACAGTAGATTTGAGGGAGGTGGGATTTGGTGGTAGGGATTAATCTTGCTCAGGATAGGGATCGATGTCGAGCTTATGTGAGGGCGGCAACGAATCTCATAGTTCCTTAAAAGCCATTTTTAAGTAAGTAAGGTTACTCTTTTTATATCAAATTGCAGTACACTTCTTAGCATGCTATTAATAAAGACAAACTATAAAATTAAAGAAAAAAGAGAGCTGCTCTGTAAGGATCAAGTGTCTTTTAACAAACTATTGTTTTTGCATGTTTTAAGAAAGCAGTCAATGGGCAGACTGCAGTTACAACACTAATTTTCGACGACTTGATTTTTCCTGGCCTTGTGTTCATCCACATCGATAAGCTTCAAAACTTCATAAAATGAGGCATAATGTGGAGGTAACCATCTCGTATATTCTAATATGTCTTTCAGTTTAGCTTACAATTCTTCTACCTTGATATTTTCTTCTCATGATGGCAATGACAACTGATATCGGCTCTTTGGTCATTCATTAACTTCCATTACCTATACGAGTACAGAACTGCAGTGATGATGTGTGGTGTCACCTAAGTAAGTGGGAATTATTATTACTGAATAACAGTATCCATGCCTGTCGCATTTTTACAAGCCATCCATCCTGACAGCCTGTTCTCTTGATTTCGTCGCTTACCAAGTTTTACATGAAAAGAACAGAATTTTCACAAAATCCAAGGCGTCGTACTTCATCTGCTGGTGCGAATTTTAACTGTTCTATCTTATGAATGCAACGTCTATGGATATTGGAGACATCTAATGGCTATAACTTAAAAATAATTAAAATATCACTTACCATATTTTACTTCCGAACCTTTCAAATGTAAACGAAACTAATAAGACTTAACCTTCTGAATGGTTCTAACACTTTACTCATGAGACACAATCAAAAGTTACGAAAATAATCTGAGAATAAGGCGGAAGTCATCCAATAAAATGTCAAAAATTTCATACTAATAATGACTAACAATCCAATGAAGTGCTAACTAATAGGGCAAAACTCTGTAGGCCTATATCGGAGGTAAAGTGTACTATGTCCATTTTTTTTTTTTACAAAATTGAGGTATTTGCGTATTTATATTTAATTTTTTGCTTTATTTCAGTGGTGCAAAGCACTAATTTCTACGCGTAACAATAAGCGAATTAGCCTGTTGGAAAGGGTATTGTGTACCATAAGGTACCGTGTTAAACAGCACTTTCATTTAGCCTTCCCATAAAATTCAGTATTTGTGACATAGTGTCCTTTACCTCCGACATACAGATTACTACTACCTCATAGCATTTTCTCTTATCCCACTGAGGTTTTGCTCAACGTGAGTGGATACTCGCAATATATCTACAATTTCGCGCATAGGTACAAGGCGGATGATAATTCGAAGCAGACTACAGTAGCGCAAATGTCAGTGAAGTTGACCTAATGAACACTGGTACTGTACAGGTAGGCCTATATCCAGGGCCAGGATAGTCGGTAAAAATTTGTCAAATGTTTTCGTAAAAAATAAATGAAATATCGCACTTATGGTTAAAAATATGACAATAATTTCGTGAACATTTCTAGGTCTTTTTTCTCACCATCCCTATTTTGTATTGATACGTGTGCTGAAGCGGTTTAAGTACAGTAGTGGCAAAAAACCGGACCGACTCTTGTAGCTGATTTCAGAGCCTTGTTCACTCCATAGCACGATAGACTGGTAACTAAGACTTTCGTGTTTCGAATCCTGCCTGGGAAGAAAACTTTTTTTTTTTGTTCCTTATTCAAATTTATTCCCAATACTTTTCGATTGTAGCGATATTTTACTACTTAATTAACTTATTATTCCCAGAACATGAATTTTACCAGCAATCGAAAAGTATTGGGAATAAATTTGAATGAGAAACACAAAAAAGTTTCCTTCCCAGGCAGGATTCGAACCACGAAAGTCTTAGTTACTACTCTATCGTGCTCTGGAGTGAACAAGGCTCTGAAATCAGCTACAAGGGTCGGTCCGGTTTTTTTGCCACTGCTGTACATATTATCCCGGATCGCTATAGCAGTATAGCTGTTTCCACGGTTGTTTTCACGATTCCTTGCGGGACATTTATCATCTTTGGCGGGAGGAATGGTGACAGCGACTGGAGACATCGGAGGAAGGCTCAATACGAGAGGTGACTGGCTAATAACTGATGCTTGGGAGTATGTATTAATGGCCGCCAAGAGATTCACATGTTTTTATACTGTTCTAAAGTTTCGGCGCTAATATATTGTAGTATGTAGGCGCCACGGTAGTCTAGTGGCTAGAGCGCTGAATTTATAAACATATGGACCCAGGTTCGATCCCTGGCGTACCACCGATTTATAACTTTTGTTGGACAAGCCCGTGGTCCAGGTAACACAGGGATTTTCTCCGGGAGCTCCGGTTCCCCTGCGGCATTCCAACAAATGTCCATTATCATCCCGTCTCATCGCGGGTGTAGCGCAGACCAGTCTCCTATGGCGCACCTGGGCAACGAATTTGACGGTAAATTTGTCTACAAAACTAGCTTCATATTCCTTTCCGTAAATTACCTTGGTATCGATGTCATTGCCTTCATCATGTCGTCTGTTGAATGCAAGGGATTGATCGATGAAGAGGGACTCGTACATGGGCAATGTGAACAGAACCTCTGTTGCCATCAGACGGTCGACTTTGGGCATCCAGATGTGTAGGGCGATCCAAGTCTGCGATAGCAACCACAGTAGCCATATCCACGAGTACTATAAGCAAAGAAAAGTAGAGTTTTAGTATTTGGTCTTTTAAGCTAAACCTCAGTAATGCAACTTGTATTGTCCAATCAGAGCTATTGTTCTAGAGCAGTGTATCTCAACATTTAGCCCCTGGACTACCGATGATTGTTGGCAACATCAGTCTGTCCGCGGATTGATGATTTTTTTGTTCAGTTCTGCAATATCCTCTAAATATTTTGTTCCTTCTATTAACAATCAGCAGACTCTTGTCACATGGTGGGCCTCCCTGACTGTGTGGTCTTGGTCCATGTCGGGATTCGAACAACGAAGCGCTTGACTGAAAGCACACGAGCTATGAATCACGGCGACGGACCAATTACGATAAATAGAAAAAGAAACTAATTAATTATTTAATAAGAAAAATTAATAAACGAAGTATTTTATAATGAGGAATACGCACTATAATATTTTTATTCCTTAAATACACAGATTGTAGTCCGCCACTGTGGCTGTGTGGATAGTGTCTTCGCTCCCCAACCAAGCGGTTCGTTGTTCGAATCTCGTTGTACGAAGAGATTTGTCTTCTATCCATGGGGTTGGATGTTTGTCCCTTGCCATGTGCTGTCCTGTGTTGTCTTAGCGATGGTCCTGTGCCGTACTGACTAGACGACCGCTATGTATGCCTGTCAACTTGCCTATTGGTTCATAACTACATACCCTCCCCTACGCCGCACTGGATTGTAAGTCTGTAGGAAAGGAAGAGGTTAAACAGTAGAAAGAAGGAAAGAAAGAAAGAAAGAAAGAAAGAAAGAAAGAAAGAAAGAAAGAAAGAAAGAAAGAAAGAGAGGAAGGGGGAGAGAAAGAGAGGAAGTAAGGAAGTGAGGGAGAGAGGGAGGGAAGATGAGAGAGAGAGGAAGAGAGAAATGGAGAACTGGAGAAAGAAAGGAAGAAATTTAGAAGTGAAGGAAGAAACGGAGAAGAAAATGCAGAAATGGAAATATTGAGAAGAAAAGGAGTAAATGGGGAAGGAAAGAAAGAAATGGAGAAAGAAAGGAAAAAATGGAGAAATGGAGAAAGAAAGGAAAAATTGGAGGAAGGAAGTGAGAATTAAAGAAATGGAGAAAAAAGAAGAAATGGAGAAAGAAAGAAAAGAGAAAGATAACATATTATAAATAATTAATTATGTGAAAAAGGCATAGGCCTATATAGTATAATATTACATTTTTAATATTGAAAATATGTATTTTATTTATTATTCTGTGAGGCATCTGAAAAATATGCGACGCTGTAGCATGGAAACAGAAATGTAAGATTAACTTTCTGGCTCATGGTTTTCCACACGCTTCGTCTCGCCTGGAAGGTTTCCACGCGGTTTTCTCCCTCATGTGGTAGCTATTAGCTTACGTCTATTTTCGACTTTTCCCCTTCAAAATTCTCGTAATTTTCTTCAACGAAAGGGTAAAAAACGGAGTGAGACAAGTGGCCAACAGGCTTTGAGCTCCCATAAATTCTTTCTCACGGTTCTAAATTTTCTTTGCGAGGACCACATAATCGCATACATTTTAATTTTTTTCCTCTTATTTCCCCTTCTTTGATTGCAACATTGCTTCATTCCACACAGTCCGTCTCGTTCCATTAGCTAATTTTTGGATACGATGTACTCATCCTGACTGTAGCAGTACTTATTAATTCCTAAATCCATCCATACCTAACCTAATATCACATACCAAGGAATTTCATAAATCTCCATAATTCTTTGCTTTGATTTTTTAAAAGTTGGTTATGAACAACGCTATATCTACGTCTCAGTTATTTAGCGTCGATGGGATTGGTGATAGCGAGATGAAGCCGAGGATTCTCTATAGATTACCTGACATTCTCCTTACGGTTGGGAAAACCTCGAAAAAACACCCAATCAGGTAATCAGTCGAAGCGGGAATCGAATCTACACCCGAGCGAAACTTCGGATCGGCAGACAAGCGCCTCAGCCGACTGAACTACGCCGGTGACTCCTTTGGTTTCAAAATTATTATTATTATTATTATTATTATTATTATTATTATTATTATTATTATCATCGTAATCATCATCATCATCATCATCATCATCATCAATTTTACCATATTGTAATTATGCTTTGTGCTGAACTGTTATTGGCCTCTGGCTGTTGTACAGCACAATAAATAAATAAATAAATAAATAAATAATTAAATAAATAAATAAATAAATAAGTAAATACATAAGTAAATAAGTAAATCAGTAAATAAATAAATAAATAAACAAGTAAATAAATAAATAAATAAATAAATTATTATATTTCTTAATTAAGAAGTCTATATGAAGTTACTGTATGTTACAAACAAGCATTTATGTTAAATGAGTAAAAAATCTTTGTAATAGCTATTCAATATCAATTTTACTTCTCCTTATATAGGCCTACCCATAAAAATCTTTTAAAATAACCTCTTTTGATAGATGGTCCACGGAAGGAATCCTCCTTGAAATTTGTGTTGTTGATAATGATTATGATGTTGATTATTGCTATTATTATTAATTTATGCAAATATGTAGAAGATAAACATCTTCTTAAGTAGACATTCATACCTCTTTGACAAGAAAGTCGTCCAGAAGATAGTAATCAGGTGACCTGAAGAACAGGTAATCAGGGATGGAGCCTTTGAAGTAGCAAGGGTCCCCGTTCCTCAGTCCGCAGAGAGTAATGAGCAAGGTGATGAGGATGGGAACTGTGATGCTGACTGGAAGGGCATAGCCGATTCCCTGAATGAGTATCCTGCAAGCAAACTTACCTGAAATAAAAACGAAACAATGTCACTTGAGGAGTCTTAAACTGTACCGAAAGTAGAATAAGATAAATGCACATACGTATTGTAGATACCATGCACAAGTTAACCAGTATAATACCAAGCGCTTATTTAGAGTTCATTAAAATTACAAGCCCGAAAATGTAGCTTATGAAATATTTTTACAGCAACGAGTGTTTCTGTACGATATACAGTGGACTCTTTGTAATTCGAACTTGAATATTTCGAACAAATGTTTATTCCTGTTTAAATTCCTATTGAAGCCAATGTTAAAAATTCATACGCAATTTGAATTTTCTAATAATTTATTTGGATAATTGGAAGGCAAAATTTCATTAATTCAAAAAGGATATACGTACCTACGTAAATGTTCCTGAATTTTAATGTCTGGAAAATTTATTGTATTATTGCAATGAGAAATTTCAACAACTTCTAGTGACGGACAGAAAGCAAACAGATAATACTACTCGGTATCTGTTATCGGGTGCGACATGTCACCAGCTGGCAAGGTCAAGCTACGATTGAGTATCTCGCCTGCTCAGCAGTATTCAATCAAATTTTAATGTCATGTTTTTTCCGACAAGTTCTAGCAAGTATAATAATGTCTGATTAAATAGATTTTCCGCCAAAGAAACTTGTCATACAAAGATAATGAGTTAACAAACCATTACAATATTTATTATGATTTAGACTAGACTAACATTTTCGACCTGACATAGGTCATCTTCAGTTCAAGTAAGATACACAAAGATGTTTGAACACAAATCGTATAGGTAGAACTTTACCGTGTTATAATGGGATCTTACATTTATGTTAATGTTAAAAGCTAAAAATAATGGTTGAAATAAAATTATTAAAATTGTGGCATAATTAACATACCGTCGTTGTTCCTGCAATAACTCATATGTGCAAAATATAAAATTTTTCAGTAGGAAGAAAAAACACATTAATTCATCCTATGGCAGCCGTACATAGGAGACTGTGAATTCTTACATGTTCGAAACAAAGAAATATAGTTACATATAGGAGATTTTATTATTTTCAGTGAATTTAAGTTATTAAATAGAGCAGAAATTCGAAGATCGATAATGTCGCATAGAAGTTATTGCAGGAACAACGACGATATGATTGAAACGTCATCTTATGACATGGGTTGATTTCATATGAAGATTCAAGATATTCTATTTGAATTATGTGAACAAGTTATACAGGGTGGAAGTGAAATAACCCTGTAGATTTTCAGAGCGAATAGCTCATGTTATATGTAACAAAAAACTGGAATACCATATTGGTGGAAAGTTCATAGTTTTCTCAGAGAAAAATGTTTTTTCCCAAATGTTTAACACCCTCTTATTCGGTAACTATTGCGGCTAGGATCGTGAATTTTGTCCATATCGATAAAAATCTAATAAAGAAATATATTTTATCCCTCTGGCGTAACTCAATAGCGTTAACAGCTTTCGTGTAAATTTAATTTAAAAACCACTAATTTCAAGCCTCTGAACGCTGCGGACAGATTGCAACCTGGTGGCGAGAGAGGGAGACTCGTGTACAGATACAGACCTGAGTTCGTTGACCTCTTACATCTTTATTACTAGAAGAAAGATTACTGTGTTAGTGGCCATGTTGCTGGACTGCTGAAACTTCCAACTTAATTTTCCAATTAATCGTGCATTTAATTAAAACACGTAATATAAGGTTTTCTATTCCTTTAAGTGTACCTTATTGCCCCTTTCAATCTGCAGGGTTACTTCACTTCCATCTTGTATTTGGTATTATGCAGTAATACGTAAATTGTGCACTGGCAACTCCGATGATTCTAGTGAATAGGCATCTGAAGTAATAATAATAAGTAAATAGATATGAAAATCTATAGGATTTTGAATTTAAATGTTACGTATGATGTATTCATTGTACTTACTATAGACGAAAATGGTTGTGGATCGTAATGCTGCGCCTGTTAACTAGTACATCGGAGTTTTATATCAAAATTAGCGTGCAAGTGAAGGGGAGGGAGAATTGGTCACTGGACTGACGGCTGCTAACGAAGTCGCTCCAGATCAGGAGTATAGTTCGGATCCGCTTGTTTAATACCCTAAGGGTGAAACTTAACCATTTTTCCAATATTACTACGTATGCTAGTGGATTATAGTGATTTTCTAGATGTCAGGTTGAATTTTCTTTTACCAACTTTATTTCGAATTTCGAGTACTGATAAATACGACAATTGGCAGTTATTTTCTAACTGTTGTGTTGGCAGCAATAATTTTGGTTTGCAATAAAGGCAACTGATGAAATGGAAGTACCTAACTAAACTTGTGAATTTCGTACTAATCATTTTTCGTGATCAAACAAAATACAATCTTAGGTTAGGTCTCGTGAATCGTAAACTGTTCAGTCAAAGCAATGAATCTGACGTTATCAGACAAAATAAATTTTAATATTATCGTAGATCATAATGATCTACTAATTACCAACATAATGTGCGAGAGGTTCAGGAGGAAAATATTCTCTCACAAAAATTATTCAAGCATTTAGAAAACACCTACCAACATACAGATGAGATGTGGTGAATAAGTAAAAATTGTTATTGTTAATAAAATAATAATAATAATAATAATAATAATTATTATTATTATTATTATTATTATTTATTTATTTATGTATTTATTTATTTATTTACTGATATTTATGTGCTGGACAATAGCCATTGGCCAATGAAAGTCCAGCAAAGTGATACAATTAATACATTAAAATGAATAACTATGGTACAAATTAAATAATTGAGTTAACAACAGAATGAAGAACACAGATTACAATAAAAGATTCATTTACAATAATTAATACTTTAAAATTTAGGAAAAGGAGTTGATTATTAAAAAGTATTACTAATTTGTGTATTGGATTATGAAAATAATATCAGCAAAGACATT
Organism: Periplaneta americana; assembly: GCF_040183065.1. NCBI lineage: Eukaryota > Metazoa > Arthropoda > Insecta > Blattodea > Blattidae > Periplaneta > Periplaneta americana. The sequence continues at coordinate 106,763,008 of NC_091125.1, read as the reverse complement.
GCCATATTCTAATACTTCAATACATTGAATGGATTGAAATCGACTATACGTAAGTTAGCATTTTTAATACATCTGGAGACCGGCGAGGAAGATTTTAGAATTTCTAAAATAGAAGAGTTTGTATTCATAGGAATACGAAGGCTGACACTGTTTAAGAAAGAATGACAATTAATGTCACCTTTAAGGAATTTACATAAGAATAAGTTATCGAGATCATGACGTCTAGCATACAAGCTTCGACATTTAAGATGCTCGCAATTTTTATCACAGTTATACCCAGATTTATTAGGCAGAAATCTGTACGAACATAATGAAATAAATTTCCTTTGAATATTTTCAAGTTTTACCGAATCAGTACTAGTAATAGAGTCCGAACTACAGATGCATATTCGAGTTTCGATCTCACTAATGTATAGTGTAGTATTAAAAGAGAGTCAGGTGTTGAAAAAGAATAAGTAATTGACCAAATTATTCCTAACATTCTTATTGCATGGTTACTATTATTATTATTATTATTATTATTATTATTATTATTATTATTATTATTATTATTATTATTATTATTATTATTATTACAGTATGTCATTGCCTTTACCCTCTTTGGTGATATCTAGTATTTGCTGGCAACACTGAAGAATCGCCCAAATTAGAATTTTAGGAACTGCTGTTACGTGGTCCTCACTATAGTAAGAAAGGAAAGATAACTGAAGTCGTTTCCGTGCGAAGGTTAGCTAGAGGGTTAGCGCAATAGACCGTAACAGGTCGCAGTGCTGCCCCCTCCCGTAAATTCAATCGAATTCAAAAGTGCATTATAAATGAAGTACTTACCGGTGATGTAAGCAAAGTATGAGCCTAACACATGTATGAGGAGGACCCACAGCGCAGAATTGTAACTGGCAGGCATTGGTACTCTGTCTTCCAAGGTCAAGGCGTCAAGTGAAGGTATTCTGGAATCGTTGTATGCCTTAACCTGCAGACAATCGCATCGATCTGGTGTGAAGAATATTTTCACCGTGGGTGTGGGTTATGAATGTGCAGACGATTGAAAAGCCATTAGCAATCTTATTTTACCATTGCTTTCAGCTGGAATTATAACAGCGAAAAGTTCACTTATTAATTGTGTAGTTATTTGTTCTGGGTAACGTGTCTACGTTAAATTTTCGTGTGCGATATGGAATAACGAATTACGTCAACAGACAAGAATTAAAAAATTATTTTCTCAATTTAAAGTAAGTACATCCAGAAATTAGAAATCGTTTGGTGGTAAAAATAGATCATTAACATACCACAGCAGTAATAATAACTTAATACATATTATTTTATTACACAATTTTCATTGAAATTAAGGCATTTGTTAGCGGGACGCTAGATTATGAATTTCTCTGTCATGTAAGTCAGTACACTTGTCTAGATATGAACTGGAGTTTTACATCAACGCCAGTTTTTATGTGACTGTTGTCAAAATAATTTTGTTAGATGCGCGAAGGAATTATAATCGGCTGGGGCAAGATCTGAAGTATAAAGAAGATGTCAGCTTTTTCTCACCGAATCCCGAGTGGTGAAAGAGCCAATCAGCAAGTTTCTTCTGACATCATTAAACAAATGGCATTATTTTGGAATATCGGTTGTTTATAGCTTATTTCATTCAATGATTATTAGAGGAGAAAAATTCGCTCCGGCCCCAGGAATCGGACCCGGATCCTTGGTTCTACGTATCAAGTACTCTAACCACAGAGCTACGCCGAAGTTCAATCCACAGCACCGGATCGAATCCCTCTCCTCTAGTATTTTTCCCTTTGTGGCCTGACTCCAAGTTCGACATAATATATGTTCACATATATTAAGTCAACTGCCATTATACAAGAAGCGCACTCAATTGAGTAACTTGGTGGCCAGTATTGCACAATAATATGCACTGTTGGGCGAAGAATCTACGTACGTAAAGATTAATTTTTGGTGCTACAGAATATATCTGTTATGGTAACAATGATTATTAGAGGATTCAGTGCTGTGGATTGAACTTCGGCGTAGCTCAGTGGTTAGAGCACTTGGTACGTAGAACCAAGGATCCGGGTTCGATCCCCGGTGCCGGAGCGAATGTTTTCCTCCAATAATCATTGTTTTATATAGAGAAAAAAATGTCCGCCCCCTCCCCCAACAGTGTTCGTGTCGATTGTCATTTTATGTTGGTGGTTGCCTTGTAACCACAAAAGAAAAAATCAAAGAGCACAGAATAATTGGAATAATATTGCTGTAACTGTACTCTTTGACCAAAATAGTGTGGTAATCGACTAGGCTCACTAGTACTATCGATACCTAGCTCGGCACACTAGCACGCACTATCGAATGCAATAGAGAATCTCAGTTATTCTATTACTTCGTACCTTGTTAACATGTTAACATGTTTCGACACAAGAAAGTTCTTATCATACATATTCCGAAGTGATACAGTGTTAAAAGTTGTGTAATCAAGATGTATATTCTATTACCTTTAGTAATTAAGTAATGACGAAACTATGACGTAGCTGTGTCACAGATGTACTGTTTAATTAGTAGAACGTGATTAACAGTTTAAATTACACAAAACAAATTGGGGAATCCACCAAAATAAAATATGAGCTTGAAGGGTCCGTGACACTCAAAACATTGAGAACCACTGGTCTAAAATATAAGTCCCTGGTCATGCACCATGACGTGCAGTTGGAATTGTCGAAGCTACTTACAATGGTCACGTCGATTTCTCTGTGCGAGAAGCTGGCCGTGAACAAGTCGAAGAGACCTGCTACGGAGTTGAACTCGTAGAAATAGATGGCCAGCATGGTACAGAACAGAACCAGTATTTTCCACAAGGACACGTACATGAAGGTATAGTGTCGCGTGGTGCGCAGTCTCTGCAGGAACTTGGACATTGCTGAAAGAAACAGACACCCGCATGCATGACGCTGTTTGTGTTATACTAGGGGCAGAAGAAATAGGCGGTTATGGCGAACCCCTCATACACTACCCCGAACCTGCCTGGTGTATGGTCCTGTCCCAAATAACTTACTCCTCCATTCACACGTTTTGTGCTATAGGAAAACTTAAAAAAACTAATAACGTGATTTCTAGTAATTACAAATACCTGACTTACTGAATATTGTTGTTTTGTTTAGTCAACTGTCCGAACACAGGTCTGAAATCATAAGTGACAACAATAAGGCATTACTAATGAGGTAACTAAGCCAGGAGATAATGAGTTATTGTGGCCAGTTATCTTTCTCCCGCCATTGCATACATTGCTGAATAGTAACATTATTACACTAATCAGACTTTAGATGATATTATCATTTATAATATTTCGCAAGTTAGCCATTTCACAAATGTAATAATTATTATCATGTAGGCCTAATGTAAACCGAATACGAGGAATCAAATATTCAGCATTACACACAATTAGTATTTTGTTTTTATGTGTTTTCAGACTATTGTATTGAAATAGTAACAACTAAATAATGTTTATACAGTTATCAACTTTGTGAATCATGAGGAAATTAAAAATTAAAGTGCAAAAAAATTAATATATTTTTACTATATGTAGAAAATGCACACGTTATTGTAACATGAATGAGTTTCGTAATAAAAAAATAGCCTACTTGTGTATTAGAAGCACACTTAAGAATGGCTTAGCTTAACAAAACAACACAATAAGTATGACTAAAAACTCCTTCTGCACAGGTTCTCTTAACCGATCGTAGAGAAACACCACACGCCTTGGCAGTGGCTATCTGCGTTGATGATAGGACACTTTTAATGTCGTCACAAACTTTAAGTTCTTTCAAGAAACAACAAACTTGATAAATAACGCCTTTAGTATGACTTCTGATATCAGGGCTTGACTGAGACATGATAGCGATTACTTGGATGATTAGTATTTAAAAATACTGTTTATTAGTTATTATGATAGGCCTATATTTTTTCGAACAAGCTGTAACACAGTAGTATCACAGACGAGCATATGTCAACAACTAGCATTCGAACGCAGCGACAGGAAGGTCTCTTTGTTCAGGTCATAAACGGATAGAGAAAGTGTTGAGTGAGTAGTTTCCGCACAAGACCAAAAACCCGCCTATTTCTTCTGCCTTTACTTTAGAAGCCATTTAAAAACATAAGTACTTAAATATATAATGAAACTTTCACTTCAACAGCAAAGTTCCAGCTCTTAGAGGATGAAATTCAGAAGTAGTCAACAGTGAGTTGAATGGGTATTACTGAACAAATAAATTATCGCATTTATGGAGGTAGACCTACAATACATGTTGTAAACGATATTAACCATCACATTTATGGAAGTGGTACAGCACAGCCCACTGAAATACAAACACGTTTGATACCGGTTGATTCACAAAAGGTTGTGCTCAAACTGGAAGAGTTTTAGAGAGGTCGAAATATAAAATGTTGTCAGTATGAATTTGTGGTTTTAAAAGTAATCCGCAGTCAGTACAAGTTTGTAATATCAGGACCTACACTGCGGATGTAATCATACTTTGCACCTAACTTCCTACCACAACACCTGAATGGGAAAATTTACAACAATTTTTTTGCAACAAGTTGCTCCAGAGCTGGAGAAAACGTGCCACTTATGCGCCAGCTCACCGGGCTGAAGCCCCCCCCCATTTTTTTTCAATAGATATTTAGTAATTTTATTATATTTAAATCTTGAAGAAATAATCTACTATAGGCGTTGCGAATATGATACTGAAAAAAAATGTATAGGTGTGTACAGATAATTGAAAATTAATAATATTTAGACTAACAAATACTTTATATTTCTGCTGACATGTTGTTTTAAATTGACTGATTTTCAAATAAATTATGATGCTACCGTTCTCAACGCAATAACTGGATTTATTTAGGGTCGGCGTCTGTTCATTCATCCTGCAACGATGGAGAATGAATTTTGCTTTATAGTAACTTTCAGGAGTCTACAATGGTTTTAAAGTTCATAGTATTAAAAATAATAGTTATTATCTCCTAATGTGTTGCATGTAAGTAATTGGCAAATTTGTCAAGTGATGTTCCCGAAACTTGTCCCCTCCATCTTAAATTTCTGGCTACGCCACTGGATGTGGATGTAGCAGAACGGTACACGTTACTCTTGCTGTACGATAATCCCTAAATCTGACATATCCCGGACCTTCGATCCAAAAAAGAAGTCCGATTGAATGGCCATCCAGTTCCTCAGCCAGCAGAAGATAAGTTCAGTAGTTACTTCAGATTTATTAAATTGAGAAAAAAATGTGTTGAGTTTAATAGAAAAATACATACAAACAAAAGGCGTTATTTCACCACAAGAAAACCTGTCACTCATGTTGAGGTAGTTTTTATATTATTATACCAATATTAGTAATTATGTCACAAAAATCGTCGTAATAAAAATTTTTCTTCATTTTGTGTAATACAGTATTTTGTGATATTTTAGATATTTTACGCTACAAAACACTCGCTGCGTAAGACCGTCGTGAGACACTAGTGGTCCGAAAGCGGTCTCATATACTGTTGTGGGATTTAATCGATTAATCTAATGGATTAATTGATCAATATCTGTTGTAAGATTAATCGATCAAAATATTTAATTGAGTCGATTAAAATTAATCGGTTGTAGTTGATATTAATTATTATTTTGTTAATACAAACTCATACTAAAAATTCAGGCATATTTCTCTCTCGAAAATTGCTTACTTAAAAGCACAAAGGTACTGTTAGTCGCGTTGGGAAAATCTTTGCACAAACACTTCAGAAAGAGATGAAGATATGAGGACAGTCCTGAGTTTGTATATGAAGATTGTGTGTTTAGTCTGATAAAGAAAAAAATCAGTTTTCTGTGATTTGGGAAAAATGTAAACTCCATTATGTCATGTGAGATTGAGAGGTAAACCTGGTGAAACGTTTCGATTTAAATTGAACGATCGTGGAGAAGTGCTTGACAGAAAAAAAGTTTTTTTCGTGTTTAGTGATGCAGGAAACATTGTTACTAAACGTAGAGCGGCACTTAATTCGGAGCATGTGAATGTACTCACATGTTTAAAATCATGGATGAAGCAGTATTAACTAGGTGAGTCTTCATACTTTTTGTTATTTATGTTTGTCTCAAAAATTCCCGGAGAAATTGACACAATAAATTATAAGCCTCATAATAAATATGTTAATAAGTAATTAAAATAGTTGTTTCGTAATATAACAATGCAATATATACAGATGTCCACACCTGTGGAGTAACGGTCGGCGCGTCTGGCCGCGAAACCAGGTGGCCCGGGTTCGATTCCCGGTCGGGGCAAGTTACCTGGTTGAGGTTTTTTACGGGGTTTTCCCTCAACCCAATATGAGCAAATGCTGGGTAACTTTCGGTGCTGGACCCCGGACTCATTTCACCGGCATTATCACCTTCATCTCATTCAGACTCTAAATAATCAAAGATGTTGATGAAGCGTCGTAAAATAACCTACTAAATAATATATACAGATATAGGCCTACAACATTTAATACTTATGCTTATCACCGAACACAAGTTAAATTTAACAATAATTGTGTATTACAGTATATTAAAACATTTTTACAACTCGACCAAAACTCGATTAATATATAGATTAATCGATTAAATTCAAATAGTTAATCGATTCAATATTTTGATCGATAAGAACACTAGTCTCATAAGCTTTGTCTGAGCTCTCTGTCTCGGCCGCTTCTCTGTGTCGCATAAACCCAAATGGTACCTTAATAGAGGAGTGCGGTGATGATTTAACAGGCTAACGAAATTTGGAGATAGCACAATGGACTTATAGGACTACAGTCCGCATTTCACGAGAAGATCCGAGCAAGGAATGCGAGTTTTTCCCCCACTCTTATAACCTATCCCCGACTCGGAACCGGCCGTCCATTGACTGAGCCTGCTTATACCAGCCGGCCAATGACATCACTCCCATCCACCTGCTCCTTCAAGAACGCTGAGTTACTGTTTACTCTCTCCTCTTACCCCGCAAGGACATTACTCCCCTCGCAGGGATTGGGATTGCTCCTCCCTCCGCCCTTAATCATACCATATCTCTTTCATAGGAATGAGGCTGGTGGGACGCTTAATGAATTCCAGGAATATTACAGAAAAAACAATATTGCTAACCTCTTCACAACCGAATTAGGCCATTGACTTGTTTGTGTAATTCGTGAGGACGTTGATGATAATGATGACCAGGCTTCGAGACTTTGGACCCGATAAAATAAGTTTACTGTGCATGAACTATAGGTTGTTGACTCGCTGCAGGTAGTGAAAGGTAGAGATGTGTTGAGGTAACAACGTTGCTGTTTAGAGTAGAGTACGGTAGTATGGGGAAACACACACATATGTAGATTCTGAAAGTAAATATACACTACACAATGAAAGTGCCAAGAGAATATGAAAAGCATTTATTCTGTATTTTATAAGCATTTGTGTTTAATTGTACACAGTGTTAATGGTGGAAATAAACATGTAGCAATTTTAATTTCTTCATTTATCCTATTGGTCGTCTTTAGGAAGTGCAGTTACAGTACCGAATTGCAATGTACCACAAGATACATATTCAGTGTCTCAAACGTAAATCTTTTCCGGTTATCTGCCAAACACAGTTTGTACTTGAAAAGCTGCGCTCTATGTCACATGACGTGATAAGAGCAAAACTTAAAAACCTAACATCATTGCAGTCTCTGAAAGACAGTCCTTTATTCTCGGGTGACTCTATGTCCACTAATTTGCTGTTTATATTACACAATGTTCCATATCCGTTATTTTTACATAAAATTGATTTCCACTTCTGTTTTACATATTCAATAACCTGTGTACTTGGTGTCTCATTAATTCTCTGTGTCATTTCCTCAATTAATTTTCAGGACTTCCGGCATCTCTTGCTCTGACTTTTCTCACCGTGTAATAGTTTCAGGAACCGTTTGAAAATAGGTTTGTATGAAAACCAAATTATTCGTCAGAACCTTCAAATCCAGAGCGTTTTCCTTTGCGTATTTGTTGGCATTCATTCTACAGTCCCCTACCCACTGTATGCTTTACCACTATACTCAGTACGCCGTTATCCAGATTTCCCACTGAACTGCTCTATTGGGTCCGAAGTCTCGAAGCCTGATGATGATAATTTGAGCTTAAAATCGTCTATAATAACTGTGACAAAATTTACCTGAGTCCTTGGTCGTTACGAAGAAATTTTCCCACCAACCGACAGAGATGAAAGCTATAGCGACGGGCAGGGTCCAGATCTCGTAGGATTCATCCATCTTTAGCAGTGGCCACACAACAAAGGCAGTGACTTGTGCTGCAAGTGCAACGCCATTGATCGCCAGTTTAGCGTAGTACATGGCACACTCTGACGCTTCATTTCCGCCAGTTTTCCCAACTTCTTGAGGAAACAAGCCTGAAACATAAAATCATGTCTGATATGTATTTCTTTACATACTATATTATGCTATTTTCAGACTCAATATTCAATCCAAAATACATTTTTAAACCATCACCGACTCCCAGTTAGCATTAGCCGCTTCTACAATAATAATAATAATAATAATAATAATAATAATAATAATAATAATAATAATAATAATAATAATTTATTTATTTATTTAATCTGGCTGAGCTAAGGTCAGTAGGCCTTCTCTTCCGCCCAGCCAGACTCTAATTCTAATTGAATACAATTGCTTACACAGTTATTACATTAATATCTAGACCATAAAAAAAACATGAAAGTAAATAATGAAAGTTGGATAAGTAATGTTAGTGTGACAATAATAAACATTGGTAAGAAATAGTTATAATAATAATAGTAATAATAGTAATAATAATAATAATAACAATAATAAACCAGAGCTAGAGAATATATCGTCGTTGTTCCTGCAAAAACTCCTATGCGATATATTTATCGATTTTCATATTTTTGTTCTATTAAATAACTTAAATAGTGATACAACAAATAATAATATCTCGTATGTAATTATATTTCATTTTTTCGAAAATGTAAGAATTCTCAATCCCCTATGTACGGCTGCCATAGGATGAATAAATGTATTTTTTCCTCCTACTGAAAAATTGTAGGCCTATATTTTGCACATAGGATTTATTGCAGGAACAATGACGATATGTATATGTGTGTATGTGCGCATGCGTGCGTGGTCGTTTTCCAATTTACAGACCACCGCACGCTTCCCAGGAAAGATTTTCTGTTAATTTCCACTTGACAATGAGATTTATCTGTTCCTGTAGACATTGGACGTATTTCTATCTTTTCTAGATTAAGAAATCAAGTTCTAATTTCAAGTTTTTAAAAAACTTGGAATATTCACAGATTTTACTCATGTTATCAAATGATGGCAGATCTATAAAGTGGTGTAATGACACTCTTTCTGTCGCTCTCGCTCCTAACATTTTCTTTGAAATCACTCAATAGGACCACTACAAAATTGTACTTTATCTTTATCATTATTATTATTATTATTATTATTATTATTATTATTATTATTATTATTATTATTATTATTAGCGCGAGTAGCGCGAATCCTAGAGCTAGCGCTACGTCCATTTGAGACAACTATTGCTTTGTGTTGCAGCTAGGCGCACTTCCAAACCCACACCAGCTGCATAAGCTAAGGTTTGCTGAGTATCCAGGTTTCTAGCAGGTAACCCCCTCCGTCTGTAACCTATATGAGCCCCCCTCACGCGTCACCAGCCTGCGATCAGGGAATGCTGTGAAATGATGATGGAGTGGCAATCCAACGGAATGATATTGACTGTTAACATAGGGAAACAGGAGTGTCCAGAGAAAACCTCCAACTGTTTTCTTGTCCGCCACAATTATCACAATGAAAAATTCCAGCTCTGACTGGAACCCGAACCTGAATGGCCTGCGTTAAAGGCTGATGGCCTAGATCATGGAACCAGCGAAAGAGAGGAAAATGAGAGAAGAAACTTCAAAGGCACGCGACAACGCGTCCTTGCAAGGGAATTCGGTATTGAGCTGAATATAATGAGCTTCAAGCCTGTTTACCACTTGTCTCACTCCAGGTTTCGCTGCTCCACTGAAGGGACTCTAGAAAATTTTGAAGGGGAAAAAGCCGAAAATATTACTTATGCACTTATTGTGTCCTTAAGGAATACGATTCGGATTATAAAGTGCTCTGTAACACCAGGAAAGAAATAAAAAATAAAACGGAAATATCTAACTCTTTTTGACCTCACACCATGTAAACCATTCAGTGGTTTTGAACTGGACGTTTTTAACGTTACGCCGGTGTACCGTATTTCACTGTCAACGTGTGGTGGTCAGTGGCGGCTGATTGACCGAGGCAAGTGAGGCCGGGCCTCAGTCACTTGGCTTAACTGGAATCAAATTTTGTGTTTTTATATAATGTATTAGTTATTTGACTGAAGCATATATCGCTGTAGAAGCATTTGAAAACTTTGTGATGTAGATAGACCTGTTTTGCAGTAAAATTTGTTCCTGAGGTCAGGATCGCTCGTGCCGGATCTGGCTTGTGATGTATATAGACCTGTTTTGCAGTAAAATTTGTTCCTGAGGCCAGGATCGCTCGTGCCGGGTCTGCTTCTGCATTTCGTGTGTCTTCGCAGGCTTCTGAGGTTGCGCTTGAAACGTTGTAGCTGAGGCTCAATTCGTCTGGCCTCGTGGCCTCGTGGCCTGGTCAGGTTTCACTCCTCCCATCCATGGGCCGGCCTCAAGGGTAGAGTGGTGTGGGAATAGGAATGGTGACTTGTCTTCCTAAATAGGCCATGAATAACAAAAATTCCAGCTCTTTGGCACGCAGAGACCCACACTATTCTCTCTCCTTATGTCTTAGTTTATGACTTCAGCGAGGGTGTTGTACTATTGTACTTCGTAGTACAGTAGTGAATCTGGGCCAATGTTGTTATGTATTTCGGGAAAATATAAACAGAAACAAATGCGAGAAATAATGCTGGTATAGTTAATTCATTGTTAGAGTGTCCTTTTCTGAGAAATAATATTTAAAGAAAGGAAGTTTTAAATAAAGAAAGAGCCTACCGGAATACCTACGACATCGCGCACAATTTTTCTGACAGATAATCTTAAAACGCGAGTTTCTATTGCATCCTGGTATGGGCAACATAACTGGTTAAGTGGTAATGTGGTGCAAAATAAACTTCTCTGTTGGCCCTGTTTGTTGCTGTGAAAGGAAAAAAATAAAAAGAAAAGAAAGAAAGGGAAATTTCAACACATAATATGGGTTGCTTCGTCACACTGAAACAATTCACTGAAACTCGCAGCATAACAGCTTATTTGGTGAGTGAAATTATTATTTTTCATTAATAGTAATAATAATATAGTAATAATGGTATTAATAATAATATAATAATAATTAATATCATAAATAAACATTTCCTATCGGAGGCACTTAAACTACCCAGTTGCATCTCGCCTCACCGAGGATTTCGATCACCGGCCGCTACTGGTGGTGGTGATTGTGCTGTGGTACGTCTTGCGCAAGAGTTCTTCAAGGGACTATAATATATTTTGCCGATGTCTGGCATGAATGAATAAGAATCTTACTGAGCAATGCAGGCACGAAGCAAAGGCAGTTGGTAATCATGGCTCCCTTGACGACGTCCACTTTAGGAAGTACCATGAACACGAGAAGTCCAGTGCCGATGGCGCGCAGGGTCTCGGCCCCAATGACGGCCAAGAACTCCCAGAAAGTCGGCTTCGGTGAATTCTTGAAGAAGCAGATTCGGATGGACCGCACGAAGGACATCAGCTCGGGCACTGCGTAGGCGAAGAACAGACACCACACCCATCCCACGCGTTCCACTTCCGGCAGCGTCACTACGAATTGCCTCTGCTTCGCTGCAACAGCAATAATAATAATAATAATAATAATAATAATAATAATAATAATAATAATAAACTTTATGTTGGGAGGCGTTTTCTAAATGGTTTAATAATTTGTGATTGACAATGGCAGTAGCAGTACTAAGTTCTGTGCGGAAGTCAGATTGATAAGGATACAGAAAATTGTGCTCGTTCAGATAATTAGAAACCTGCTTGTGAATTATTTGTTCCAGTACCTTCAAAAGGGCAGATAAAATGCTGATAGGACGGTAATCGCGAGGTACTGATGTGGTTTTGACTTTAGGCTTTTTTCAAAATATTGTGAAAAGTTGCAGTCATAATAGAGGCGTTAAAATGTGTATCAGTGTAGGTAATAATATATGTAAGATTTTGTTTATTAGAATAGCCTAATGCTAATGATATCTATATCAGTCATTAATTTTTTGTTTTGTTTTTTTTTATCGGAAAGTAACCTGTGGAGTAAAGGCTAGCGCATCTAGCCGCGAAACCAGGTGGCCCGGGTTCGATTCCCGGTCGGGGCAAGTTACCAGGTTGAGGTTTTCTCCGGGGTTTTCCTCAACCCAATATGACAAATGCTGGGTAACTTTCGGTGCTGGACCCCAGGCTCATTTCACCGGCATTATCACATTCATCTCATTCAGACGCTAAATAACCTAAGATGTTGATAAAGCGTCGTAAAATAACCTAATAATAATTTTACCGGAAATTATAATAAAGCTGAATTATAATAGAGAACTCACCACCTTGGTTGCAGTACTGAATGGTCCTTCCTATAGTGAGTTGCGAGGTCATGAAGAGCATGGTTCCCTTGGAGACCACAGCTCCTCCCAGCACGAGTAGGAAACTGAAGACATACGCTAAAATCTTCACGATCTTGAGGGACGTCTGCATGCAGCTCTGGTCTGCCATAGACCCCGTAATGATAACGGGAGGGTTGTTCGTGAAGACGTCCCATTCTTTGGTAGCCTGCACGGGACGACTGTAAACAAGAATCAGTTATTGACATTTACATGATTCTAAAATACGTGATCAGTTTTTCAGCTAATTTCATAATAGGTATGCCTTCTTCATCCATAGTGAGTTCCTTCACAGGCATGTAAGCATTAGGCCTAGAAGTGTACATAATATAGTCAACTCCGGTTGTAGTGAACCTCTGCGAACCAGCATATTTCGTTCACTATAGCCGAGGTTCACTAAAACCGAAGTGTTTTTTTTATACTTCTGACGTTGCTATACATACAGTATGAATGCCCGTTTGGGACGGACCACGTTCAATATCAGTACTAATGTTAGCTGTATCTTCCAATTTAAACACTTTACGCTTTGACATCCTGATGTTCACAGTTCGAAACTTGGCCATGTAGGTAGTAGGCACTGACCGATTTCGCACCTCTTTCCACTAGAGCATACCTGCACAAAAAGCGCTCAACGAGCGCGCGCGCTCCTTCGGAGCGGGAGAGTTGTGTTTACCGCTCGCCGAAACGGAGAGGAAGATACGTCAGAATGACATAGATTTGCTATAGGTAGAGGAGAGGGAAACGACCACTCAGTTATCTAGTGGAGTGCAGAGTGTGGGCCTATTCTCAGTAACTGTTTCATGTTGCTTACCTACTGCTACAGTACAGTATGGAGGAATCTAAAAGACGGAACATAACATTTAACATTTAACGATTCACAGCTCGAACTTATTGATCTTCAATGTGACCTAAGGGCTAAAGATCGTTTGAATAATACTACTAGCCTGATTGAGTTTTACAAGACTAAACATTAGTAATAATATCCACGACTACACAGGCTGGCTGTGAAAATGATTGCTATGTTTGGCTCAACTTTTATATTTGTGAGCAACTGTTTTCTATAATCAACTTTAATAAAGGCAGATATCGAACATCTGTAACTGATGTTTCATTACGATGAGTAGGCTACTGTTCCTTTCAGCTGCCAACAGCATAAAACCTCGTTTTGATGTACTGATAAATAAAAATATAACAAAATGATATTGTACATTTAAGTATATATAGAATTTCTATTATTTCTGTAAAATAGATATTTCTTTATTAATTAATAATAGTACAAGATAGTTTTTCAAACACTGAACGGGAATTCATTTCATAAGCACTCGTAATAGTACTTCCTTTTGTGTACATTTTGTACGAGATCACCCCTTCTTCCAGTCCACCCTTATACAGAGCACAGCTAATATCTGCATTCCGCACATGAGCTGTGAGCCGGCTCGGAGAGCGCAAACCTTGTGCAGGCCTGCACTAGAGATATGCTACTATGTACTCGGCCTTGGAATTTCCCCGGGTTCGCTTCTACAGGGACATCATTCTATTTTTACTAACATTTTTAATATTAACCTGTCTATATCTTTACAGAACCGGAAACACCGCTTGCTCCCCCCTCCAAGACTGGAGTTCGATGATACTGGTGTAAAACACAAATCACTCTACTAGGTATAGGATGGAAGAAAAGTAGTTCATCCATTTACGTAAACTAGGAAATATCGCGATTTTGAGTTTGATAATTTTCATTAGGTTTTTCTTTAATCAAAGTACAGTACTGTATTAAGAATAAGTGTTTTTACTCACGAAGTGAGTTATCCATGCGAACGTATTCATTATGCAGTGTATACTGTCTACAGCACATTAGCGTACAATATAGAGAAAGAAGTTAAATTGAAAAATAATCATAATATGAATATTTAAACACAATTTTGAAAATGGTGGCCGTTCATTTCGATACAGGCTTCAGTTCTTTTGTACATATTATCGCACTATAGACTATTGCATCTAATTCCAATTGCCAGTTTCGTCCTTCGTACTAGTAACTCATGTTGAAATAATTCTGTACCTACTCTACGTACTGTGAATTCAATCTTCACTTCTGCCCGACCCGAAAATATAAAATTACTCAGACATACTATCTACTGTCCGTCCAAGTGGTTATACCGCAGGATTGTAGAAAGGGAGGAAATCACGTGACAGTTAATTACTTAACGAGGCCCTTTTATTTAAGTTAAATTAAACAGCTGTATAATATTACGTAAACGTCCAATTCCTAAGAGAAATTAATGTTTTCAGAAAAGAGCTAAGTCAGCCCAGCTTTTACAGAGGGGCGAGCAGAAGCAGGTGGGGGAAATCGGGATGCGACGTAGGCAAACGGACAGTACCTGTGCGAAAATATGATTCAATATTGAAAGCTCTTTCGTCACTGGAAAACGCGAACATATTTCTGGAACGTACTATACTCAGTAACTCAGTACTGCTTACTATCTGCGGTCTTGGTTCTGTGTGGAATTGGAACTTCCTTAGTAGAAGGGGTGGGAGTGAAGTACATTAAAAAACTCAGGTACAATAAAAATTGAAGTAAAAATAAAATGATGTCCCTGTACAAAGATGCGGGAGGAAGGGTTGAGGACCATTGTACTGTAATCCTTCTTTTATTTATCTTTATCTTTATCTTTATCATTCTACTCCATTTGACAAAAGAAAACACTTTCTCTTCTTATTCTTCTAATAACCTCTTTTAAAGGGATCAGAACTAATCCTTCCTTTCTCCCTCACTGCATACACTATTCTCTTTAACATGTTTCAAGTTGTCCAGGAAGCTGAACAAATCCTTTGTTTTTCAATGCACTTAAGGAGTAGAAGGTTTGAGATTTTGTTCTGAACATATTCTTGGAAGTTTATAGGAGAAAGGGTTTCCTAAATTACCATTTTGGCTATTTTAAAATTACATTTTCTTGGGGAAGTTATAGTTCTAGGTTCACTATAACCGAAGCGAGGGTTCACTATAAACGGAAATATTAATGTACTTTTTAATGTATGTGGGTCGGGACCAACGATTTAGGTTCACTATAACCGAGTTCACTATATCCAGAGCTGACTGTATTACCAAAATTGGTAAACATTATAAAACTTTAGAGAAACTCCAGTTAGAAATAATATTTAAATGTTTTTTAAGTTTGACGATGAATATGATCAGAAATAAACTTCGGTGTTTCACTTATTCTGAAAAATAACATTTCCAATGTTTCGGAACGGTAAATCTTATGCCAGGGCAACAAAGTATCATAGTGGCAACTGACAAAACAATCATATAAGAGGCAAGAGTCTAACCCACGATTGCAGACTTCGTGCGGCGTTAAATCTATGTTCTGGTCATTGTGTAAACATGAAGTTCTAACATAATTTCAAATAGACTAATTAAAATCACGTGGCAAACAAACCTTGAAATTGTGATCGGGTGTGAAACGAACCTTGAAATTGAGTTCGGGACGCATTATGACGTTTTGGATAGAGCCTATTCGCAAACTCTAGCGTGATGCTCTTGAGGATTTTGTCGTTTATAGGAATTTTAGAAGCGAGTAGGCCTAATGAATCCTGGTGTGGAATAAAATGATAACAAATGCAATGCTTCATCGTCTGAGTTAATATAAGATACAGGTATTTATTATTTTATATTGATCTAAGGAAAAATGAGTGGTACTACATTTGTGTTGATTAATAGTTTAATTCGATACGTTTCTAATATGATACGAGGACCGTAAATTTTCTGTATCTTATCACGATAATCTTGTTTATCAGAAATCTTACTGTCGGATTATCGTACCAAAGGTTGCGGATATATCATTAATATGATCGAAGAAAAAGGTCCTCAGAGCCATATACCATATGAGCAAACATCTCGTGCTGTTTAACGTCTTCATGAAATCATTACGGAAATCCCAACTCGAAAGTTACAGAACTAGTAAAATAAGGACTAACTAATAATATCAATAAAGCTACAAATAATGTAAAAACAGCAGCAAAATAAGAACATAAATAATGAGATAAAACGGGAAATGCTTCATGTATTAACTGTGTTACCTTTTTTATTTTTGATTGGTAGGCTAGTTGTAGTTTACTGCTAGTTATAATTTAATGGAATTTTATAATTTCCAGATTTACGAAGTATATACGAATATGTATATTCTACCTTTCCATAAATTTGAATATATTCTTCGAACAGAACTACATTTCAATATTATGTAACAACGAGTCCCATTACATTGCGTATCTTCATTGACTTCAAAATGATGACCTCTCGTCTAATTCTACGTCATTCAAAGTAGATGGTGTCTGAAATTTCCGATCCGGACTGTATGGTAATTTGGCAGGAATTGCAAATCATCTTTCTTTATTCTACACAGAGACGTATAATACCAAACTGTGCATTGTCGTGTTAAGGAACGTCTTTTACTTCTCTGGAGGTCTGTCATGCAGCACAGAAAGTTTTTTTTTTTTTTTTAGTATATTCATTTAAATAAAATCCTTACACTATGCAACAAACGTTCAGAGATGAAAAAAATCCATTACGCAACATTAAAACGTATGAGTTGACACTGCACATATCTGTTGCAGACAGATTATAGGAAGAATGCCTATTATTGTAGAGTATCTCTCCCTTTTTTTTTACCTCGAGCTGCATAACGACGATGTCTCATCGTCGGAAATGTTTCCGTCACTGTCATCATGTATGGTGTGGTCTCTCATTTTAATGAACCTGTAAAAATAATAATTCATATCATTAAATTGAATGTAGTGGACGCACCATTAGCCTTACAACTAGAGCGTGGGTTTCCACTCTGGTAATATGGCTTCGAATCCGGGTGGGTCCAAACGGAAGTTGTGGTGGACAAAGATTATGTTACAAGGTAAATTTCGCAGGGTAGGCCTACTTCTGTTTCCCCTACCGCCCATTCCATCATTGGTACATTAATCATTACATTGGTGCGCTGTAGGTCACCTCTCATGGTTCACCAAGGACGACCCTCTGCGGCAAAATATCTGCAAGTATGGGATGTTCCTCCTAGAGGGGGACACTGAGTAAATTGCGCAAAAATCAAGTGCCAGTCTTTGGGATATTTATATTGAGTGTATTAATTTGACTATATTGGAAGATATATTAGAAATATTAATAATAATAATAATAATAATAATAATAATAATAATAATAATAATAATAATAATAATAATGGCTTTATTTAACCTGGCAGAGTTAAGGCCGTAAGGCCTTCTCTTACACTCAACCAGGATTAAAACTTGCTTACACAGTTGAACATAAAACTGGATCGGAATTAAGTAATTACATACTGATACAATTTAGGTACGTAATGAGATCAAAAGAGGTAGTTACATAAAATGTACCTCATAAAATAAAAATAAACATAGTGAAATATATATTAATGTTGTTAGAATCAAATACGAATCACATAAAAGCAGAAGCCGATAATTCAATAAAAAAATGTACACAGTAAAAATAAAAATAAACACATTAGTATACATATTAGTATTAGATTACAATTAAGTAGGATTTACATAATTAAACCAGAAACCGACAATTGAATAAAATGTACACAAAAAAATATATTAATAAAAAAACAACAACACAGTGGGATACACATTGGCGTTAAGTGATAAATAAACACGATTTAGATAATAAAAATAAGGAACAGAAGAAAATAAAAAATAGAAATAAATACAGTGGAACACATTCCATTAAATATTTGCAACGCGTTACGTCTGGCAACTCATCATAAGATATTTTTCTAATTTACATTTAAAGGAAATTAAAGTTCGGCAGCCCTTGACTTCAGGCGGCAGAGAATTCCAGTGACGAGAAGTAGCAACAGTGAAAGATGAAGAATAAAGAGATGATGTGTGTAGTGGTATTTCTAGCGTGTTATCATATTGTGACCGAGTATTTAAGTTATGATACCGAGAAAGACTGTGGAATCGGACAGCAGTGGCGTATACTGGTTAAAGGGTTTGGGCTACCGCTGACCCTATTATTACACAAAATATATCTAACAATTACTTTAATTTTAATTACTATGGTAAAACTAATAATACAAAATTATTACATTATGTTATATTATAAACTTTTTCTTTTGTAATTTCCTTGGGCTACCGCCGGTAGCCCCGGTAGCCCGCAAAATACGCCCCTGTCGGACAGATAAGTAAGAGGGAGTAGAGGTGTGAAAAATTCGGTATAAGAGAGAAAGGGAATGTAACTTTCTCCTCTCATTTAACCTGAGCCACAATAATTTATCGAAAGAAGGCGAAATGTGATCGTAGTAGCGGACATTACAAATCAAACGAACACACGCATTATGAACACGTTGCAGTTTCTGGAATAAATCCACCCTGAGATCACTGAATAAAGCGTCAAAATAATCGAAATGAGGCATAATAAGAGTCTGTACAAGCGTCTGCTTTAATTTAGCTGGATAGTGGTACAATCTTTTTAATGAGTGAAGAGTGGAAAATAGTTTCTTGCATGTGTGTATGATATGCGTGTCCCAGGTCAGGTTAGATTCAAAATTAACTCCCAGGTTTTTTACAGTTGAACTGAATGGAATGATCGCTTTATTCAGAGTCACAGGAGGAAGGTTGAGCTTTTTAATATCGGGGATTAATCTTTTATTCGAAAATAAGATAGCCTGTGATTTATCTGTATTTAAGTTAAGTCCGAATTGTTGAGACCAAGATGAAACGGATTCGAGATCTTTATTTAGTCTATTAATACAGTCACTTAGTCTATCAGGACTGGCGGAAATGTATAATTGAACGTCATCTGCATAAATATGATATCTGCAATATTTAAATGACTTGGTGATATCGTTAATATAGAGACAGAAAAGCAATGGACCCAATACCGAACCCTGGGGAAATCCTGCCTCTACTCTCTGCCAGGAGGAGAACCGATTATTAAAGACAACACGCTGCTGGCGGCCAGTGAGGTAGGAGTGCATCCAGGTGATAACGCTGTCAGAAAAATTTAACACTCGAAGTTTAGTTAATAGTAGATCCATGTCAACAGAGTCAAATGCTTTGCTATAATCCAATAAAATTAATATTGTTGCTAGTCGTTTATCCAAAGCCTCTCGTATATCTTCAGTTAAATTCAATAAAACAGTGGAAGTGCTACGCCCGCTTCTGAATCCAGATTGGAAGGGGTCGATAATATTAAATTCAATCAGATATTTGCTAAATTGCTTATGGAGAATACGTTCAAGAGTCTTTGATACAACGAGAAGAATGCAGATTGGCCGATAGTCTTTAGGAGATGTAGGTGTGTTTACTTTAGGTATTGGACGCACTAAAGCCGTTTTCCAAAGATTTGGGTAGGTAGAAGTAATGATAGAAGAATTAAAAATATGTGTTATCACTGGAAGCACGATATCGATTAATTTATTAATAAAAACAATGTTTATGTTGTCAGAGCCTTGCGCTGTAGATCTAGTGTTTTAAGAGCCTGCCTAACTTCAGTGTCTGTAATATTAGAGAAGAAAAACTTTTTGCGAACAGGAAGAGGAATGGCTAAGAGGGTATTCATTGTGTTAATTTTTATTCCGCACATATCTATCAGAATAGACTAAACCAATTTTTATACAAAGCATAGAGGAATTATTTCTATACTAAACAAAATTAAACTGTAAATAAATGATTTCAAATGATTTTTCATATTAGGCCTACGCAGAATAAATTAAAAAATGGGACGGCTCAAGTAGTGAATGAATGAATGAATGAATGAATGAATGAATGAATGAATGAATGAATGAAAGAGAGGAGAAATGAGAGGAGAAACTTTAAAAGGTAGTCGGAAACGCGTCCTTGCAAGGGAGTTCGGGCTGAGAAAAACTGAATATGTTAGCTCTAAGCCTGTTCGCCACTTGTCTCATTCCGAGTTTCGCTGCTCCACTGAAGGAACAGTAGAAAATTTTGAAGGAGGAAATGCCGAAAATAATAATAATAATAATAATAATAATAATAATAATAATAATAATAATAATAATAATAATAATAATGGCTTCATTTAACCTGACAGTTAAGGCCGTAGAGCCTTCTCTTACACTCAACCAGGAAAAATGGATTATCTTAATAGCTACCACATAAAGGGGGGAGGGAGTAAAGCATGACTGCATGATCGCAAGAAGAAACGCCAGAAGTTGTAAGTCTGCATATTAAAAGGTGCAGTGCCCTTTAGCAGTGTAAGTGGGGTCCAGTAAACTCGTTCATGTAACAGGGGTGATGTTAAAAAAGCTAAGCCAAGATCTCCACAGGAAACGCTGGGAGTTGTAAGTCTGCAAATTGAAAGGTCTGGACATTGAAAGGTGCAGTACCCTTTCGCAGTGTAAGTGGGGTCCAGTAAACTCGTTCATGTAACAGGGGTGATGTTCGAAAGCTAAGCCAAGATCTCCAGAAGAAACGCCGGGAGTTGTAAGTCTGCACATTGAAAGGTGCAGTGCCCTTTCGCAGTGTAAGTGGGGTCCAGTAAACTCGTTCATGTAACGGAGGTGATGTTCGAAAGCTAAGCCAAGATCTCCAGAAGAAACGCCGGGAGTTGTAAGTCTGCACATTGAAAGGTGCAGTGTCTTTCGCAGTACAAGTGGAGTCCAGTAAACTCGTTCATGTAACGGAGGTGATGTTCGAAAGCTAAGCCAACACATCCGGAAGAAACGCCGGAGAGTTGTAAGTCTGCACATTGAAAGGTGCAGTGTCCTTTCGCAGTGCAAGTGAAGTCCAGTAAACTCGTTCATGTAACGGAGGTGATGTTCGAAAGCTAAGCCAAGATCTCCAGAAGAAATGCCGGGAGTTGTAAGTCTGCACATTGAAAGGTGCAGTGTCCTTTCGCAGTGCAAGTGAAGTCCAGTAAACTCGTTCATGTAACGGAGGATGTTCGAAAGCTAAGCCAAGATCTCCAGAAGAAACGCCGGGAGTTGTAAGTCTGCACATTGAAAGGTGCAGTGTCCTTTCGCAGTGCAAGTGGAGTCCAGTAAACTCGCTCATGTAACAGAGGTGATGTTCGAAAGCTAAGCCAAGATCTCCAGAAGAAACGCCGGGAGTTGTAAGTCTGCACATTGAAAGATGCAGTGTCCTTTCGCAGTGTAAGTGGGGTCCAGTAAACTCGCTCATGTAACAGAGGTGACGTTCGAAAGCTAAGCCAAGATCTCCAGAAGAAACGCCGGGAGTTGTAAGTCTGCACATTGAAAGATGCAGTGTCCTTTCGCAGTGTAAGTGGAGTCCAGTAAACTCGCTCATGTAACAGAGGTGATGTTCGAAAGCTAAGCCAAGATCTCCAGAAGAAACGCCGGGAGTTGTAAGTCTGCACATTGAAAGATGCAGTGTCCTTTCGCTGTGCGAGTAGAAGTCGAACCACGTAGTATTGACGGAAAAACGTTGAAGTTTTCAAATGGTAAGTTTTTTCCCTTTCGCCCAGGAACAAGTAATGCCGGACTATTAAATGCTAAAGACTTGTAGACTGCTTGTTACAGGCTAAATGAATTTACTTGCGAAAGAGACAATAAAGAAAGATCTTAAATGAGGAATATGCTTGAAGTGTCATTCTGAACCACTAATAGTGATATATATATATATATATATATATATATATATATATATATATATATATATAACTGCTCCAATGTGAAAACATTAAATCCGAATAAAGGAGTTTAGTAGGGTAATCTATGCACTTTTTTTTAGTCAAATTTAGATTAATCTCTTCTGTAGTAATTCCAGTGTCCTTCTGATGGATTTAGAAACACTGCCCCAACCGATAAAACCACAATGTAATACAGATTGCATCAATGATAAATTACTCTTAAAATATTAATAGAGCGGTAAGAACGCAGTATAACAAATCAATAATATAATTTTGCGTAATGTATTAGAAAAAATGCAATATATGTGTCCCATCTAAGGTGCTGGTCGATTAATATTCCTACTTAGATTCGTAGAACTGGGAACTGCACTGTTCGTTGCCATTAGGAGTCTCAGTTGTGTATGCAGGTTTTCACTACAGTTTATGCTAGTAAAACCCAAACTATTTTTCACCGCCTAATCCCGGTGCCAGCCTGAGATCGTTCACAATTTCATGTCATCTGTTTATTAGAACAGAAGAATTAATAAGAGCTAAGTTTACCATCTGTGGTAACATGGTTTCCATTATACAGGTATGGATCTAATATCAACAAAAGGGATTTGAATGTTGTGCTTTTAGTCTTTTATACACTATTTCGGTGTGAGATATTTTATTGCTATAAATAAATAAATAAATAAATAAATAAATAAATAAATAAATAAATAAATAAATTAAATAAATAAATAAATAAATAAATAAATAAATAAATAAATAAATAAATAAATAAATAAATAAGTAAGTAAGTAAATAAGTAAATAAGTAAATAAGTAAATAAGTAAGTAAGTAAATAAGTAAATAAGTAAATAAGTAAATAAGTAAATAAGTAAGTAAATAAATAAATAAGTAAGTAAATAAAAATAAATAAAAACATAAATAAGTAAATAAATAAATAAATAAATAAAATATTCATAGGGATAGGAAAACAGTTATTCTGTATTTAATGTCGTGTTTAAATGGCATGAGCTGTTCAAAACAAGTGACAAACTCTTAAAGGAGAAATGATTGAATCCCAATGAGAAGAAGACTTTGATATAGCCAACTCTGCAGTTTTTTGTATACCGCTATTCTTACAGTATCCATCGGGAAGCGATCACATGCTCTTTTTCGTTAAGAAATGTTATTTAATTCATTGATTGATTGGTTGATTTCACGAGGGATGGATCTGGGATGGATCCTTCTAGTTAGGCTGTTGTTGGCTCATCATATGCCCTTTATGCGATGATTGTCTAAATCCGACCGACGTATGTCCCAGGTGGCATTCGTGAATCCGACGCTGACAGGCGAGCCATCCTTCCTGGGCTCTCAGGAAATCTCAAGCCATTAGAGCAGCCGTGGCGAGAACGTGACTCGCGAGACATTGTGGCTCGCAGAGATAGCTGTGCATTTCGCTTGCTTCTAACCTCCGCCAACCCCCATCCTATCACTCACTGGAGTCAAACTCCGTTCCATTTGTATTTGTCTCTGACCTGCGAGTGGCATATGTCTCTCTCGAAACCATGTACGAAAGTTCCAAGTAGGATGGGAGGACGCATTTTTTTGCTGTCAATATGATGAGAATATTAAAGTATGATTTGTTCACAAGTATTACGAGGAAAAGGGTTGTATAACATAAAACGGCATTATACTACATGTTACTGATGAAATATTAAACGATTAAGTGTTATTGTTGTTATCATTATCATCATCATCCATCATCATCATCATCATCATCATCATCTCTGTACGTCGACCCTTTTTCAGCAGATGTACGAATAATGCGGTTAGTTCTTCAATTTGAACTCACTGATTTAGTATGTGATGTCAAATGAAAGCTAGATGTAAGGACTTGACAAATGTTGAACTTTCAAATCTTTGCCAAAAAATAAATATCCGAAGCTTCGTTCTTTCGCTTGCTCTGTTGAAGCCATGTTCGCTACAACTTACGTTTGTGAAAAATTATTTTCAACAATTAAAATAGTAAAAACCAAATTTATATCACGACCGACAGACAAATACCTTCGTGATCAACTACGACTGGCAGTAAGTGACATAATTCCTGATTTTGAAACTTTGTCGCAGAGACATTCTGAAGACAGTTAATTTTAGGTTGTGATATTGTTCATTTATTGTTCATTTCTTTCTTCGTTACACGTACTAAATTTAGTTTGTAGCATTGTACTGTATAAAATTATATTTAAGTGCTTGACGTAAGGAAAATGAAACTCCGTTAATAAATCATACAGTTGCTTCACTTCCCCTTCGGGTGTCCGCCTCCCTCCATAGGTGCTATGTACGTTGCAGGTTACACAGTGGCTCGGCGCACGATTACATTTTCGCCACCGCTGCATTAGAGCATCGAAAACCTCTACTACTGCAGACATCACTCAAACCTATTTTTACTGTAACAGATGATAGAAGAAATGAGGGGAAAATGGAGATTGTTGATGGAATGGAAAAGGAAACTGGGAGTAAACCGAGAAAAACTCTCTGCAACATCTGTTTTGTTCACGACAAATTCCATTCAGACCTGACTGGGCATTGAACCCTGGCATCAGCGGAAGATCAGCGCGCTTGCACAGCCGCGGTTGAGATATTATTTGAGCTGAGATCGAATAGGCCTACTGTACTGTAGCAGTGCCTAATGATAGGCATGACGAGCTGGGGAAAGAAAGTGTTCGATACTTCGTGAGGCACAACTTATCAGCACTTCGATGATACGCTTTATCTATCACATACTGATTGAGCATTGGCAAGTTAACGGAATTCTTGGAGGAGTAGGGGGACTGATACAATCGTTCTCATCTTGCCCATCAAAGTTCAAACAATCTTTGGTCTGATATGAACCAGATCGGAGCATATTGTGAAATGTTATCACTGATAAAACTGTACGAGATCACGAAGCAATATCATGCATTCCATTAATGCATTGGCGGCTCGTCTAATTCAGTTAAGAAAGGCTCCATTACGAAGATAACTAGAAGAATTCTAATTTTAGAACGAAAAATCATGCATAGTGAGAGATTGCTTGTAAATTTCTTAATTTAATTGGCATTTCATTCATATCCACTGACCGCATGCAAACAGTCTCGTTTCCAAAGAAACAGTAAACCTTTCAATTACCACTCGGTATCCGCCAAGTGGACACACTCGTTTTCAAAAAATAAAAAATAAACATATTAATAAGTAAATAATAAATAAATAAATAAATAAATAAATACATACATAAATAAATAAATAAATAAATAAATAAATAAATAAATAAATAAATAAATAAATAAATAAATAAATAAATAAATAAATATTTGAGCTGATATTTCAGTCATATCAGTCGAGTGGACTTACACAAAATCAACTCCAAAGCATATTTGAATCGATCTTTCATTCACATTCGTCCAGTGGACGTGTTGTCAAAGAAATCACAAACACATCGGTTTACAATCGTCATACGTAAAGCGGACTCATACTCGCTTCTCAACAAGCCACATGTCTATACGGGCTATTCCATATGAAATCGATCAATAAAAAACCTCGCATTTTTTAATACTCTAATTTTTCCCTATTTATACAAGGTGCTGAGGAGAGTGCATATTCAAAAATATACTATCGAAAGTCAAACGGTTTTCGTGCTATTGAGCGACAAATTTAGCGTCTTTTATAAAAACAAGCCTCTTTCAGCGCTCAGAACTCTGGAACCATTTACTGCAGAACATTGAACGGGAGCTCATTTTGAAGCTGACATTTAGTAGGTTATGATAAGAAGTAATCCTTGTTTTTATTGTATACAGAGAGACAGATAATCTGATTTTACTTACTTCTAGGCTTTTTGCCCATTTGTAAAAACGTAAAAAATATTGAGAAAAAAACCTTGCATTATTAAGAGGAATTCGGCATTGTTTGTTTAGTGGCTCGGCAATAAGTTTCGAGGGTATTAAATAAATTATTTTCACACGCCTGGACTTGAACGGCGCAGTACCCCACATACTGGCCGAGAGCTGAAGATAAGCGAGCATTGGGCATCATTTTACTCCTGTGTTTATGAAAACTTGTGCTAAAGCTGCCCAGCCATGACTGCTAGACGACACATCACGTGTTTGTCTCCTGGTCTTGCTTGTCTCGACTATCTACAGTCAGCTGGTTAGTTCACGCGCGTACTATTTATTTTCTTTATTTGATATTTTCAATATTTTCTTATCAACGGTGCACCAGTAAAAATATGTGTTTATTTGTACTTTCAATGCGGAATCCAACCATATATTTTTAAAATATTTTTTTCGTGGGCAAAGGGGTCTTAATGAAGAAAAATCTAAATTTCTCCATTTCCATAAAAAGTAAGAAAAACTGTTTACATGTCAATATAAACTATAATTTCTCAGCTTCAAAATAAGCCATGATTTTGATCATTGGGTAAAAGGGTTTCCGAGTCACAACAGTTTAAATTTGCTTATTTTATGAAAATACGATAAATTTAAATATTTTTAATTTAAACATTATGAAGTTCTGATGCCTCAAACTTTGCACAAATCATTGTATCACAGTTGTCAACGGACAGAAAAAGTTTAATTGTATTTAAAAATTGCAAGATCAATTTTCTCTATATTTCGGTCGATTTGAGATGGAATAGCCCATACATTTTATTTCCACATTCATCTCTAGCAGACTTGGAGATTCTGTCCGTGTGCAGGCCTACAGTCAGTACCAGCAGTGGGAATTGATCCGTCTGAGGACAATACGATATAGTGACAATTTTGTAGTAATTTGTTCATTAAACAAGTTCTATGTAAGGAATTTTTACAAAAAAAGTTTTAATACAACTTATAGATTCGATTTATATCTCGGAAAAGACGAGCAAAAGCTACACTGGTCGGAAGCTCTTTCATTATAGATTAAGCATTCTAACACAATTTCTCCATTTTCATCATCATTTCATAGCATTCCCCGATCGCCGGCTAGCGACGCACGAGGGGGCTGGTCTAGGAGAGAGAGGTTTCCTGCTCGAAACTTGGGTACGCAGCAAACCTTAGTGTAGTCAGCCGGTGTGGGTTTGGGAATGCGCCTAGCTTGAGGATTATTGCAATAGATCGTAACAGGTCGCAGTGCTCGGCCATAGTGCCCCCCCCCTTCCCATAAATTTCATTCCATTGCAAGCATTCTAACAGATTTATCTAGTATACTCTATTTTTTTTCATGGAGTGGAGTTTCATAGAAAAAAGACTTTGCCGACAGACCTTCTACTGCCCCCTACTAATCGGTTGCCATAAATAAATGTCTTCCTTACTGTGACGGAAATCTTGTCTTCTTTTGTTAGTAACCAATCACAACCCTCGTTCAGAAGAATTGACAGGTTCCTGTCAAATCCACGTGGAGGCAGAGTTGTCGCATCTTTGCCGAATTCCAAGAATTCCGTCAGTCTCATTTGAAGGGTCACCAGGATTGTGGCAACTGTCCAAAGTTGGGACGAGGGGACAGGATGGAATTGTCAGAGGTGTTTGTGTAGGAAGTCATAAATCTGTAAGTGGGTGTTCAAAGGAGCCACCGAACTTCACTCCTTGAAATAAAATAAGGTATATCAGATCTTCGTCTTTATAGTTCGCTATTTATTATACCTGGGTGGCCCAAAAGTCTAGATCCATTTTGTTGAAAACATGGTCCAACGTTAATGATTATTACATATGTTATTTGTCACAAGTCTATGTACAATATTCAGTACAGTTCATTCTGTCCCCCTTCCATTTCGAAGCACTGCTCCGAGCGTTGCACTATCGCTCTGAAAGCATTACTAAGCTTGCGTGGTGTACTAGCTGCTACTGCTTCGTAAATGCGATACCGTAAATGAGGAAAGTCACGATTCTTTGTCTTGTATACATAGGATTTAATAAAACCTCAAGCAAAAAAATTAAGTAAGGGTTAAGTCTGGTGAACGTGACGCCCAGTCTTGGCGCAGCTCTGCCGATCCATTGACCTGGAAAGGTTTCATTCCGATAGTCACACACAGCCATAGCGAAGTGGGGTGGAGCACCATCTTGCTGAAAAGCAGCAGAATGTAAAACACCATCGTGAGTAAGCTGTGGTTCTAGGAATTGTTGAAGCAGTGGATTCTTGAAACATGATGTATGGACCAGTAATTCTGGATGTATCCCTTTGCCATTCGTAAGTAGCATTAGGTTGCTCGTCGGCCCATATTCCACAGTTATGCCTACTCACATGATCGCAAGTATGAAATGTAGTCTCGTTATTAAATTCTCATTACCAACAGCTTCAAGCAGATCATGGCACATAGCCTGACGGGCAGCATAATCTTCCTGTTCTAAATGCAGATGGTACGCACGTTTATGGGGTGTAAACCGCAGAACTGGGAATGTCCAGTTCATTACTGAGGCGGCGAGTCGACACGTCTGGGCTGCGTTCAGTCGCATGCTAAAGAAGTGGAACATCATTTGCAGAGGTCTGTGGTCTGCCGGAACGCTTTTCATCAAGAAAACTTCCTGTTCTTTTGAATTTGTTCACTAACATCCGAATATTGGCTCTAGTATACTCTATTTTTTTTTTTTTTTCATAGAGTGCAGTTTCATAGAAAGGACTTTGCCGACAGGCCTTCTACTGCCCCCTTCTAATTGGTTGTCATAAATAAATGTCTTTCTTACTGCGACGGAAATCTTGTCTTCTCCTGTCAGTAACCAATCACAACCCTTGTTCAGAAGAAATGACAGGCTCCCGTCAAATCCATGTGGAGGCAGAGTTGCTGAATCTTTTCCGAATTCCAAGAATCCCGTCAGTCTCATTTCGAGGGTCACCAGGATTGTGGCAACTGTGCAAAGTTGGGACGAAGGGACAGGATGGAATTGTCTGAGGTGTTTGTGTAGGAAGTCATAAATCTGTAAGTGGGTGTTCAAGGAAGCCACCGAACTGCACTCCTTGAAATAAAATAGAGTAAAGCTGCTGGTTTGTAAAATTTTCGTTCACACTCCTGACGCACTTGTTCATAGCTTAATAATTGCAATGGCGCGGACACAATTGTTATTCGTTCTTCAACAGGAAGCATACTGCTTGATTAAACTGAAATAAAAGGAAAATATTGCCGATTTAATGGATATGGATCGAGACTTTTGGACCACCCTGTATTTTAGCTATCCATGACGGTGGCTGTGCCCGTTGTCATGACAATGTCATGTTTTGATGACGCAGCTGAGGAGCTCTACCAAGTCCGTTCTAATATTGCGAATTGCGTAATGCACATAAGCAAGCCTTGTTATGGGAGTCAATGGCATAACTCAGGCGGTAGGCTTGTTTACCTGCTGATCTGAAACTGTGCTAGGGCGCGGGTTTGTTCCCGCTTGGGCTGATTACCCCTTGGGGTTTTTCCTCCCTAGCTGTGAGGCGAATGTCAGGTAATCATTAGCTTCATCTACCAAATACCAACTCTCTATCACCAATTCCTTTCACGTTAAACAATTTAATGGTCGATACAGCGTCGTAATAAGCGTTGCTTGCTTATTTTGTGCAGTTTGGAAAATCTTCCCTTGTTTACTTTATAATGAAAACCTGCAACCCTCAGTAGTTCTCCTGTGCTCTTTGTTTTCTAGTAACCAACGTCTAACAGCTTGTTTGACAGGTCTATAAAGACAAACCATGCAAAAGCTCAGGTTTGTAAACGATTTTACCTATCCTGTGTTCACTTATCTGTCGGTTATTTCATTCCCCTGACTATAATGAAAAAAAGTAATGTTTACGTGTTATGACAACTAAGAAACCCGTGATTTAATAGTACATTATGCAACGAGCCTATAATGGTAGTAATTAAGACGCGAGTATGTTTGTTTATGAAACGAGCGCAAGGGAGTTTCATAATTTTCATACGAGCTTCTTAATTACCATTATAGGCAAGTTTCATACGGCTTTTTATGCTCGACCATATTTCTAACTTGAAATTATTCATAAGTATTCATGTTATGGTTATCTAAGTGAAGAGCGGAACTGACCTTCTAAATTGTGAGATGTGCGCAGACGCGAAAGTATTGATTTTTTCCGAGGGACGAATGTCATTGACCTTGATATGATCTAGAGAATAACATGAACATTAATAATGGTATAACCTGGAAATTGATTTAGAATTGAAAAACGAGGTGACAAATTGAATTTATTTGAATATTATTTACAATTAACGGTAATTATTATAGTAACAGAACATAACCTTCTGCGACAGTATTGGATTTCCAGCCTCCGTGATGTTTCGCTAATTGTCTTTCGATTGCATATCCGAGAATAATCGACACTTGCGGTTTTATAATGGTACAATGGTGATTTCTCATTGGATGAACAACTGAACTATAATGAATAGGTGTACTTTAATGAGGTGCATTAAATGACTACTACCAGGTGTATAATTACTACATTTCGGCATGGTCGAGCATAAAATATTTTGCGAAATAACCGTTTTATGACATTTTTTCAACATGATAAATATAAGTATTTATAAACTATTTTCATATGACCGTTATAAACATCTGCGCCCTATTACATTTTTTTTTTTTGCCTACGCAAACGCAAAACACGCCATTGTTCGAGCCATGCTGTCGGCAACCCGGCACGCTCTCTCTTTCGTAAAGATTTACTGCCGCTGTGAGAGTAATAATTATGGCCCATGATTGAGGAGAGTGGATTTAATTTATATTATGTAAGAAGGGTTTGTTTACCGAAGGCCTCGTATGCTTAGTGAGATACTTGTTTGAGGCTGATGCCAATGTTGCTGAAACAACTTCTTTATTCGAAAATGTAATTTTCTGCTAACATTTAGTTATCTAATTTTGTACAGAAATGAGCTGTTGATTTGAGTAAACATTGATCTGAATGAAGGGGGGAGAGCAAGAGTGAATAGTTTAATGGTTGAGTTGTTTGGACTTTTTCCATTGCTAATGTTAAAAAAATTGTAGCACGACGTTTCGAAGAGTGGATCTCTCTTTCTCGTCAGGTGAAAACCTACTGTTGGGATCGTTACAAACAGCTAGCCTGTCTGATTGATCGACGACCGTGAGGTTGGAATGTAGCACACGTTTCAAAGAGTGGATCTCTCTTCGTCGTCAGGTGAAAACCTACTGTGGGGATCTTTACAAATAGCTAGCCTGTCTGACTGATCAAAGACCGTCAGGTCGGAATGTAGCACAACGTTTCGAAGAGTGGATCTCTCTTCGTCGTCAGGTGAAAACCTACTGTGGGGATCGTTACAAATAGCTAGCCTGTCTGACTGATCAAAGACCGTCAGGTCGGAATGTAGCACAACGTTTCGAAGAGTGGATCTCTCTTCGTCGTCAGGTGAAAACCTACTGTGGGGATCGTTACAAACAGCTAGCCTGTCTGACTGATCGACGACCGTCAGGTCGGAATGTAGCACAACGTTTCGAAGAGTGGATCTCTCTTCGTCGTCAGGTGAAAACCTACTGTGGGGATCGTTACAAACAGCTAGCCTGTCTGACTGATCGACGACCGTCAGGTAACGATGTTAAAAGACAGTTACATAGAACTTAACATGCGAGCATGGGGTTTAACTGAACGAGCTACAGCGAGTTTAGTTATCAATGTTAGCATGTTGATGAGTCTTAATAACGATCGTATATTGGACAACGTTTTATGATATTTTGAATTACAAATTTATGAGAAAATAAATTAATAATTGTATTTTGCATATTATTAGGACAGAAATTATTGAGAATTTGTAGATAAAATAACAATTGAGAAACGTCTTAATAAGTTACTATGATAGGACAAACGTCATAATTGGCTACTATTGTAGGAAAATAAATCAAAAGTGTTTAATACAAATGGTTTTGTTTGAGATTAATTTGAAGAAATGGATTGCATTGAAATTCCTAACGAAATATTGATGGAAGCAGAAGAAGCAAGGCAAAGAACTATACCAGGAAAATCGCGAGATCGATATTATTATAAAAAGCCCGTTAAGTGTAAAATAAAAGGTACTAGCTCGTTAAGTCGTATTTACTTACATAGATGCACCTCAAACAATCCTTACGATTCAAAATACAATAAAAACTGTGATTACTGGAGGAGAAAAATTCGCTCCGGCGCCGGGGATCGAACCCGGATTCCTGGTTCTATATATCAAGTGCTCTAACCACTGAGCTACGCCGAAGTTCAACCCACAGCACCGGATCGAATCCCTCTCTTCTAGTGTTTTTCCCTTTGTAGCCTGACTCCAAGTTCGACATATATGTTGACATATATACTAAGCCAACTGCCATTACACAAGGAGCGCACTCAATTGAGTGACTTGGTGGCCGGATTCCACAGTAATAAGCACTGTTGGGCGAAGAATATACGTAAAGATCAATTTTTTGGTCCTACAGAATATATGTATTATGGCAACAATGATTATATGGAATCCCGGCCACCAAGTCACTCAATTTAGTGCACTCCTTGTGTAATGACAGTTGACTTAATATAATTATGTCAATATTATGTCGAACTTGGAGTCAGGCCACAAAGGGAAAAACACTGGAGGAGGGGGATGCGATCCGGTGCTGTGGATTGAACTTCGGCGTAGGTCAGTGGTTAGAGCAGTTGGTACGTATGACCAAGGACCCGGGTTCGATCCCCGGCGGCGCCGAAGCGAATTTTTCTCCTCTAATAATCATTGTTACCATAAAGGATATACCATATTCTGTAGGAACAAAAATTAATCTTTACGTATTTACGTGTGGAAGAGAAGGCCTGATGGCCTTAACTACACCAGAATAAATAAATAAATATATATATTTAAATAAATGAAAACTGTTTATAATACCGGTGTGTAAAAAACTTTATTATTATTATTATTATTATTACTATTATTATTATTATTATTATTATTATTATTATTATTATTATTATTATTATTGCTGTGATTATTATGGTTGATTTAATATTTCATTTTCTCTTATTGCACTCAGAAGAGAGACTCCCGTCATTTCGTGAAATTTCAGCTCCGTGCAGTACAAGTAAGGAGCATTATTCCCTCGAAATTAAAAATTCTGTCATCGCATTGTTCTAGGTCAGCTTGCCTGACCCTTCATTCTAACTTAAACCCATTTTCTTATCTGTTAAAGTCCACAGCAGCCACAATAATTTCTCACTAACGTGAAAACTTGCTGCTGCACTTGCAAATGTAACGGTTAACTACTGGGATATGTACTGCACTTGCACGTACCTCTATGTTTCTGGAATGATGCTTAAACTTAAAGCCATGTGTCAGTGCATTCCTACACTCACACCAGCAACCATTTTGTCACGGACACTTCACTGATCACACTGCGACCCAGATCCGTCTGATTTTGCGGTTCGTGCAGAGTTAACTGATTGCTTATCTCATTCGAGAGACTCTCAACTCCTTTATCTGCACGTACAAAATCTGATACATTAGCAGCGGAAATTGATTAGTATGGTGCTTACGTCACCTGCAAAACACCTACAGTAATTTTTAAACAAAAGACTGCACTGGACATAGGCCTAAACGAACAATTCTAGAATCTAAAAGTGGATCCGTGGTTTAAAAATGTAACATTGATCAGAAACTGATACGCTGAAAATTCTTGCTAACGTTAAGCGGATATTTTTCTATGCTGAATGATTCACGCTTTCAATGGTAAGGATATTCATATAGCCAAATATTCCTGTGGCCTAGGTAAATCCAATATTTTGGAGAAATGGTTTTCTGTTTGGTCCAGAGGTTACTGTGCTTGCTTTTGGATCAGAAGTTTCATGATTAAAATGTTATGTTGATTACTGCTTGGCAGCTTTCCAAAACGAAATAAAGATGAGAAATGAATAAGTTCGAGGGAAAAATTGTTCCGGGGCCAGGCATCGAACCCGGGACCTTTGGTTAAACGTACCAACGCTCGACCAACTGAGCTACCTGGGAATTCTAACAGACACCGATCCAATTTTCCCCTCTATATCCACAAACCTCAACGTGGGCTGACAGCCTTCAAGCAACCAAGAAATTCCCTCGAAATTATTCAAATCGGCTTTACAGGGAGTTATACCTGAAAGTTTGATTTGCATAATACACGTCACTGTTCGTTAACAGAAAATCACAATATTTAAGTCACACAGAGTTAGTGTGCACCCATGTTGGTTGCTTGACGGCTGTCAGCCCACGTTGAGGTTTATAGATATAGAGGGGAAAATTGGATCGGTGTCTGGTAGAGTTCCCGGGTAGCTCAGTTGGTAGAGCGTTGGTACGTTTAGCCAAAGGTCTCGGGTTCGATGCCTGGCCCCGGAACAATTTTTCCCTCGAAATTATTCAAATCAGCTTTACAGGGATTTATATCTGAAAGTTTGATTTGCAAGACGAGAAATATTTATAAATTTACGGTAATGACTATTTCTAATCCAGAATAATTTCACATGAAAATATTTTTTTTGTATTTTTGTCGCTCATTTCGAAAACCCTTTCCCTAGCTATCATCTGAGCTTCTCACCTTATTCTCCGGACAGCATTTTCAGCCTTTTAGTCGGCCTGGGTAGCGTAGTCGGTATAGCGCTGGCCTTCTGTGCTCGAGGTTGTGAGTTAGATCCCGGCCTAGGTCGATGGTATTTAATTGTGTTTAAATGCGACAGGTTTATGTCAGTACATTTACTGGCATGTAAAAGAACTCCTGCGGGATAAAATTCCGGCACACCGGCGACGCTGATATAACCTCTGCAGTTGCGAGCATCGTTAAATAAACCATAATTTTTTTCAGCCTTTTCTAGTGTCCTGTATTTCTCTATTATCAACATACAGGGGACCGATGCAACAAAATTTAAGAGGTGTTTCTACATGTTAAATGTAACAAAACGTTTATTACACTTTTCTTTCGATGAAGCACCGTTAAGCAGGAAAAAATAGTCTTTGTCCAATGTCTGCAGCGCTCTTTTGCGGTAACGGCCCGAGAGAAATGGCAGATTGCTGCACAAGCACATAGGTAAGAGATAATCTGAATAGTTAATGTCTTGAGTCTTTTTTTTTTTTTTGCAAATTAAACCGTTTAGTCATGAATTTAAATTGAATAAGTGCGAAAATCGTTAAAATAAATCTTGCAACGTAGCGCAGTGCCGCGTGCGTGTGACTGAGTACAGCAGAGGGGGAGGGAAAGGTAAGAGATGAGTGGTTGTGCTTACTAGAGTTATTACAGTAGCTGTGATGTTTCCAAACATTTCATATAAACATGACTACTTCCTCTAAAACGATAAATATTAAAAAAAACTTATTTAAATTTTTCAAACCTCTCCTCATGATCTATTACCAGTTTCATTTTGATTACCTTCCACTCTGTATAGCTCATGGACAAAACTCAATGAGTCAAATTTAAAAAAAAGAAGTATAACAATTGTTTAAATGCTCTCGTCTTTTTTATTGAAGTACCTAATAAACTATTTTAATATAAAAATGGTATAATTAGTCACGTGATATCTAAAGTGGGTTGGCTTTTCATAGCTCAAGTAAGTTTCCGTTCTTCGCAAAATTATCAGGGAGCACTACGTTAAACAAATGGATGAAATCTTCACTTTACAACAACTAAGGATTAGGCTAGTTGAATTATTTGAGAACCATACCAAATAATCCACAAAGAACTGCTAGTGCAGCTGTTTTCAACATTTTTCATCTCATGACAGACTGAACAAGGTGCTAAGATTAACAGTTTTTAATTATAGATTTTACGATTAAAAGGACTGTTAAGATTGTGTTAAAATTAAATAGCGATAGTTTAAATAATAATCATTGTGTTACTTCTAAAGGTATGGATATAATAGTATATTGCGATATAAGTGTAGTAAGTGCATTTTAACAAAAACGAAGAAACAGTGAAAAAACGTTGTACCTTAACGCATAAGCATATGTATTGCACACTGTTTTTCGAATGATCTTTATTTAAATAAATTTGTTTTTAATTTTCAATAGTGCATAAATTTGTTTGATGAGTGAACATTTCTCCTATAAGAAAATTTTGAACGTCGTTGCAAAGGCAGTATGTAGGTATCTTGTTTCATTGTAAACAGTCATTGTTGATTCTGGTAATGAAATTTGTATTAATCTCGCTAATGCCCGTCTGAATAGTGCTATCATTACAAAAGCGGTTGATAAGGAGCTCAGTTGGGAAGTTATTCCACATCCAACCTGTTCTCCTGACTTGTTCCATCAGATTTCTATCTTATTCTCTCCCTTTCTAACAATTTCCGGGAATTCTCCCTTAATAACGAAGCTCCTGTTAAAAATCAGCTTGATGATTTCTTCAACTTCAAATCATCGGATTTCTTCAGGCGTGGAATCGAAAAACTGTCAGAACGTTGAGAGTCAGTCATAAACTTTGCAGGGACATATTATTATTATTATTATTATTATTATTATTATTATTATTATTATTATTATTATTATTAGGTTTTAGGTGTAATAGGTTAACTATTGATCAAATATTTTGTATTCGACAGATAATGGAGAAAAAATGGGAGTATAAGGGTACTCTGCATCAGTTATTCATAGATTTAAAAAAATGCATATGACTCGCTTAAGAGAAAGTTTTATATGATATTCTTGTTGAATTTGGTATTCCCAAGAAACTAGTTCGATTAATTAAAATGTGTCTCAGTGAAACGTACAGCAGAGTCCGT
This sequence comes from Periplaneta americana, assembly GCF_040183065.1. NCBI lineage: Eukaryota > Metazoa > Arthropoda > Insecta > Blattodea > Blattidae > Periplaneta > Periplaneta americana. The sequence goes on along the minus strand of NC_091125.1, from coordinate 106,726,031 downwards.
ATAGGTCAGTTTCTGTCAGATGCGTTTCCAATTCACAGTGGGCTAAAGCAAGGAGATGCATTATCACCTTTACTTTTTAACTTTGCTCTAGACTCTAGAGTATGCAATTAGGAAAGTTCAGGATAACAGAGAGGGTTAGGAATTGAACGGGTTACATCAGTTGCTTGTCTATGCGGATGACGTGAATATGTTAGGAGAAAATCCACAAACGATTAGGGAAAACACGGGAATTTTACTTGAAGCAAGTAAAGAGATAGGTTTGGAAGTAAGTCCCGAAAAGACAAAGTATATGATTGTTTCGCGACGAGAATATTGTACGAAATGTAAACATAAAAATTGGAAATTTAATCTTTGAAGAGGTGGAAAAATTCAAATACCTGGGAGCAACTGTAACAAATATAAATGATACTCGGGGGAAAATTAAACACAGAATAAATATGGGAAATGCGTGTTATTATTCGGTTGAGAAGCTTTTATCATCCAGTCTACTGTCAAAAAATCTGAAAGTTAGAATTTATAAAACAGTTACATTACCGGTTGTTCTTTATGGACTCTCACTTTGAGAGAGGAACAGAGATTAAGGATGTTTGAGAATAAGGTGCTTAGGAAAATATTTGGGGCTAAGAGGGATGAAGTTGCAGGAGAATGCAGAAAATTACACAACACAGGACTGCACGTATTGTATTCTTCACCTGACATAATTAGGAACATTACATCCAGACGTTTGAGATGGGCAGGGCATGTAGCACGTATGTGCGAACCCAGAAATGCATATAGAGTGTTAGCTGGGAGGCCAGAGGGAAGAAGACCTTTGGGAAGGCCGAGACGTAGATGGGAAGATAATATTAAAAATGGATTTCAGGAATATGGGATATGATGATAGAGACTGGATTAGTCTTGCTCAGGATAGGGACCTATGGCGGGCTTATATGAGGGCGGCAATGAACCTCCGAGTTCTTGAAAAGCCAGTAAGTAAGTATTATTATTATTATTATTATTATTATTATTATTATTATTATTATTATTATTATTATTATTATTATTTACTTTATGTAAAATAAGTTAAACAATTTTTGGGTTTAATAAAAAAGTTATAAATTTATGCATGAACCTAATAGGTGGTTATGAAAGGATTTAGTTAAATGGAACTATCATTCAAGAGTTGATCTGAAAATTGATAACAAATGTAGAGCATTACGTGTGTAAGATGAAACTTCCTGCGTCCATATATTGCGATATCTATGATTAAATGTAGCAACTAGTGTTGATATAAATTCTTCATAATCATATCACTTAGCTTACATATCAGGGTGCGGCTTTATAAGGAACTGCAAGCTGTCAATCAAAGATATCTGATGGTATTGTCTTTTCTTCTACAAAATGTAGTGAAACTTCAAGATGAATCGTAAAAAGATGACGAAATAAACGCAATGATTGGACATTATCACTATCACAACCCGAGTATCATCCCTAGACTATTAACATCATCATCATCATCATCATCATCATCATCATCATCATCATCATCATCATCATCATCATCATATTGAATTATCTTGATGATCGTGGATTATTCTATGTAATTTAATAGAATAGAATTGAATTCAATTTCGGAGTGAGACATTAGGTCTACGATCCAGTACTGCGTCCTTAGATAATATTGCGCTGACCCCTTAGCGACGCGCATTTCCAACCCACACCAGCTGACAACACTATAGTTTACAAGGTAACACCGTGCGTTTTATGATTTCCCTTTTTTTCTCTACAATATCCATAACGTTCACTTATATTATCAAACAGGTTTACAAATAGAGATTGTTGCAGTTGGTGAAAGAAAGCCATTATCTTTTTCTTGCGTTCCACTGGAAATTATCAGTTTCCCAAAATGTTTCTGGAGCAAAGCAAGTGTGCTTATTATTTATTCTGTTAGTCCCTGCGGTGGCTGAGTGGTCAGATCTTCAGCCTGTCACGCAGGCGACCCCGGGTTCTAATCCCTGAGAGATCTGGGATTTTTCATTGAAAAATCCATACTGACACTTGTGGCGGACAAGGTCGCAATTGGGGTTTTTCTCGAGGTTCTCCCACTTTTTCCCATATTAGGGATCTACATCATTACGTCATCATTTATCCATGTCGTCATAGTTATATAGCATTCCCCGATCGACAGCTGGCGACGCACGAAGGGGGCTGACCTAGGAAAGAGTGGGTTGCCTGCTCGAAAGCTGGGAACGCAGCGAACCTTAGTGTAGTCAGCCGGTGTGGGTTTGGGAATGCGCCTAGCTTGAGGGTTAGCTAATAGGTCGTAACAGTTTGCAGTACTGGGCCATAGTGTCTCCCTCCCTCCATTCCCCTTGAGGGGAGGAACACGGACTGGGACTACCACAGCATGTAGGTCGCTTGGTCCTGGAATGGAATGATGTCATAACATAAGATATCTTTAGTGCTGTATTGCCTAGATATAAAACAATTTAGCCTCAAATATTATAAATATGTCTTTGTTCACACTGTAAGATATGAAGCTATATTTTCACCAAGTATCCAGTATTTCAGTTAGTGGTGTAGCCAGAAATTTAATGTTGGGGGGCAAGGTTTTGGAACATCACATGCTAAAAGATATAATAATAATAATAATAATAACAATAATAATAATAGTTATTTATGATTATTAATATTATTGTTATTATCATTATTAAACAAAAAGGGTTTGGAATTGAACGGATTACATCAGCTGCTTGTTTATGCGAATGCCGTGAATATACTATGAGATAATCCACAAACTATTAGGGAAAACACGGGAATTTTACTTGAAGCAAATAAGGAGATAGGTTTTGAAGTAAATCGCGAAAATACAAAGTACATGGTTATGTCTCGTGACCAGAACATAGTACGAAACATTGAAAATTTATCCTTTGAAGAGGTGGAAAAATTTAAATGTCTTGGAGCAACAGTAATAAATATAAATGACATTCGAGAGGAAATTGAACTCAAAATAAATGTGGGAAGAGTCTGCTGTTATTCGGTTGAGAAGCTTTCGTCATCCAGACTGCTTTCAAAAAGCTGAAAGTTAGAATTATAAAACAGTTATATTACCGGTTGTTCTGTATGGTTGTGAAATTTGGACTCTCACTTTGAGAGAGGAACAGAGGTTAAGAGTGTTTGAGAATAAGGTACTTAGGGAAATATTTGTGACTAAGAGAGATGAAGTTATAGGGAATGGAGAAAGTTACACAACGTAGAACTGCGCGCATTGTATTCTTCACCAAACATAATTAGGAACATTAAATCGAGACGTTTGGAATATGCAGGGCATGTAGCAAGTATAGGAGAATCCAGAAATGCGTATAGAGTGTTAGTCGGGAGACCTGAGAGAAAAAAGACCTTTGGGGAGGCTGAGACTTAGATGGGAGTATAATATTAAAATGGATTTGAGGGAGGTGGGATGTGATGGTAGGGAATTGGATTAACCTTGCTCAGGTTAGGGACTGATGGCGGGCTTATGTGAGGGCGGCAATGAACCTCCGGGTTTTCTAAAAGTCATTTGTAAGTAAAAATTATTATTATTGTTCAATGCTGAGAAATTTAAAATCAATTTAGACAGTCCAAAAGTTATTATGAAGAAATATTCATTTTCCGTCATTGCGAAATGAATTAACAGACGCCGAAATTAAATAAATTACAGCGCATAATCTAACGATCGTTTTATCATTTCTTTGATAATAATAGGTCAATTTAGTGCAACTTGTCAGCAGAAATATAGGCCTAAAGAAATTTATATTCTAAATGCTAGTCATTGTAGCTAGAAATAAATAATATTTCTATTCCAAAATCCCACTTGCAAAGCCAGCGGTGGATCGTTTCTTCATGCTTTAAATTTAATAGCCTATAATTTGCACTCCTGTGAGCTCCTCCCTGCTTACACCATTGATTTCATTAAGCTAGATAAAGAAATAATAATGTATTTGAACATTTAAAGTTGCAGAAAGGAACCTTATTAGCAGAAAAACTTTGTAAAAAAAATCTGTAATCTGAATTATTGAAAATAACCTTTCTTTGTTCTTCTGATAAAATTTTGCTTCAATTGGATCCTACATTTATGTAAAGCAAAGAGCGCCTAAATGTAGGTCTATGCTACATGTGAACAGTCTTGCGAAGCTTTTTGCCTACATAGAGGAGGACTGCTACCAATACTCGCCCCATTTTGTACTTCCGTATCTGTACCAATAACTAGGAGAAGATGCAAGATAGCACATTTGAACCCTCGAACTGCGGATTCATTGGAGAGTAGGGTAACCACTTAACAGCAGATGATAACTTAGTTAGTGTCATGTTCATATTTTCAATGAGGTTTCAAGGAATTGATGATTTTAGTTTTAACTATTTCCTACAGTAGAGATAAGGAACATTGTAAGAATTTATGTAGGTGAAGATAACTAGGTTCTTAACATTCTTCTTACTTGTTACAATTTCATTCGATTGGTTTACATATGTATATTCAGAGAAACAATATAACCACATGTAACCCTTTTTTGCGTTTGACATTGCATACCTGAGTGATACGGTCTATTTCTTATCGATCTATAGATAAGGAATAAAGAAGAAAAATACCCATGCTTGGTTTTGAAGGATTGCAAATGATTACAAAACTTATGATAGCTGTTATCTAGTTTATCTTACACCTCCCAGTGATATGAAGATCACATTTATATGTAGGCCTACAGATGGGTGAAATTCAAAACATGAGCTTATAAATGCAAGCTGTTTAAAACAGGGAAGGACGTAACCTTTAAAACGGATTACATTGCGTCCTTGGATTCAGTGTGATAAACCTACTAACTAAGCGAAGTCGCAGTTTCAGGGTAAAAGAGATTAGATGATTCTCTCACAATATGAATGCAGTTGGAAATGTAGTTCAGTGGAATTAGATAATATACAGAGTGATTTATATAGAACTGACACATTTCTTTCATTAATTGTTTCAAAACGAATTGTGCTAGCGACAACTTATTATACCTCAAATTTAGAGGAATTTTGGGAGATTATTTACCTCTATAGCAAATGTTGAAAATGTCCTCCATCCTGCATAAGGCACAACTCAACATGTCGTCCCATGTTACTGGCCACTCGTTGGAGGACTCTGTTGTCAATAGCTTGAATCTCCTGTGTGATGTGCTTCAGATCGTCCAATGTCTGGGGACGTGTGGCGTAAACCCTGTCTTTTAAGTAATCCCATATAAAGAAGTCCGGCGTTGTCAAATCCGGAGATCTCGGTGGCCACAGGTTCCTGGAAATTATTCGGTCGTCAAAAAAACTTGCAATTAGTTCCATGGATTCATTTGATGTATGGCATGTAGCGCCATCTTGCTGAAAATATCCTTGACTCAGCTCTACATCGTCCAGTTGCTCAACAAACTCCATGAAAATCAGTCGGTACTCTGCAGTGTTCACAGTCTGGTTAAAAAAAATTGGCCCCACTATTCTCTGTGCGGATATTGGCACCAAACTCCGATTTTAACCGGGTGCATAGGTGCTTCATGGATGACATGTGGATTTTCGATGGCCCAATGGCGTGAGTTCTGAGAGTTCACATAACCGGATAAATGGAAACATGCTTCATCTGTGAACCATGTGATGGACAATATGGCAGGATTTTGCACAATGAACGTCTGAAACCAACGACAATAATTCAATCTTTATCCTTATCTGGTTCCTGTAGCTGATGAACAACCGTAACCCTATATGGCGTTGATTTAATGCAGGCTCCGCCAGGTCGACTCAAGATCGCGAGAGGGCGTACAGGCCTGCTCAGGGCTTCCACTGCGGGCAGTACACTTTTGCACGCTGCAGTCTATCAGTGGTGGAACCTATCGAGGTCGCTTGAGGGCAGCGGTGCACTGCATTTTGCACCAGGAATATTTATGTGCAAAAAACATGAACCTTAGCAATATAATGGATGTCGTTGTGCGAACAATTAATTTCATAAGGTCTAAAGGACTTAATCACATGGAGTTCAGGGCACTACTTGATGAAATTAACAGTGAGTATGGGGATTTACTCTACCATACCTAGGTAAGGTGGTTAAGTCGAGGAAAAGTTCTGGAACGTTTTCTCGCACTTAGAAATGAAACTGCCTTATTTATGGCTGTACATGGAAAACCTGTTAGAAGCCTTGGATATGGAAGAATATATAAGAATAATGCAACAATTGTGCGAAGACTTCGAACGTAGATATCAGGAAATTAGAGAACTTGAACAACAATTTAAGATATTTGCAACACCTTTTTCAGTGAGCAGTCTCGATATTCCTGCTGAACTACAATTAGAAATACTTGATTTACAAAATGATATTGAGCTAAAGGATAAGTATCAAAACAGAAAAAGTATTAACCATTTCTATATTTGTTTTCCACGAGAAAGGTTTCCTAAACTGCACAATCTCGTTGCAAGAACGTTGTGCATGTTCGGGACAACCTACGTATGCGAAACACTATTTCCTTTAATGAAGTTTACAGAGTCACGTCACAGAAGCCAATTAAGTGATGAACACTGAAAGCATGTTTGCGATTGGATGATAGTAAAACAATAGCTCCATGAATTGAAAAGCTGCTTACTTACAGAAAAATGCAAAAATCGTCGCGGATCTCTGATGTATAAGAAAAAGTACTATTATTAGAGATTTGAATAACAGCGTTTGTACTGTTGTTTTATTTTGTTAATTGAACTGTATAGCAATGAGAAGAAGACAAACAGTGAAGAGTTTTATTTGGTAGTATGTTAATCTGTATAAAAGTGAATATTTTGTTTTGTTTCATTGTTGTGCAAACATGCAAAAATTTATTTCGTATATAGTTAGTTAACTGTACCAAATTGTGCAGAGTACCGTTTTCAGTATAGTGCAATTAACAGTAAAAGTGTGCTTCAATTAAAAGCTGAAATTAATTTACATTCAAATTGTTAGCTCCGCCACTGTGGAAGCAGCTACCCTTGCCCGCAACCGTACGTCAGGGCTTGAGGGTTTGTACGTACGCACCAGAGTGTAGTCACTTGACGCTCCCTGATTTAATGTGTACTGCATTTTCACGTTGACACAAAATGTCGAAAACAGCTGCCAACAATAGGAATAAAATATAAACATCTGCGCATATAGTGACAAGGAATCGAAACTCCAGAACGTTCTGCTTAATTTGGTGCTAAAATTGGGTCAGTGCTGCCAACAATAGGAATAAAACATAAACATCTGCGCATCTAGTAACAAGGAATCGAAACTCCAGAACATTCTGCTTAATTTGGTGCTAAAATTGGGTCATTGAATGAATTTCCAACGGAATAATTAAAGAAAGAAATGTGTCAATTCTATATAAATCACTCTGTATAAACAGTCTAATATATACAGTCACGAAGCTTTAGTTGTGAGGATGCTAGGAACAATAGACTGTGCCGGTACTATATCACATTGTCTGTAATGAGGCGATATTAGCGATCCTAGTGGTTAGCAACTATCTATGGATGCATATTTACTACGTATTGAGCTTCGTGACTGTATATACTAGTCTGTGATATAACTCTATCTACTTTTATATAGTTCGGAGATGTGACTGCTTTCCGTCAACGCAATTGTGACAGATGCTCTGAGAATTGTAGCTTTACGAAAATTTTTTGAAGTAAATTATTTAATAATGTCTCGTTAAACGAGTTCTGATTACATCAAAACCAAATATATTTAAGATAAATTATTTTTAGAGAAATTTAGCAAACAGGTACCCTGGAAAATAATTCTGGCTCGATTCAGAAAAGATTTTGTGAGAATTATCTTGGACAGAATATTTTCTGAACTATTTAGTTCATGTAAAAGTCCGTTGAATTTCAACCAATCAGATTCATTTGTCACGTGTTATTGTCTCTGTTTCATATTATCACTCTTGTCTTGTCGCAGATAATACACAATTGTTTTTTTTTATCGGGTAGACAAGTTAGAAGGTATGACGGCCATGCCGCTATTAATAATTTAACACCAACAAACATAAAAAGACAATTCAATAGCTAAATCAATTTTCAGAATTCTATCTTTAAAGAAATTATGAGATTCAAGAAATATCGAGCAATGAAAAAATTCTGCGCTTTATCAGATATACACTGGTACTAGAATATGTCACTCAGTTTAAGGAATGAAACTATAGTTGCGTTGATTCGAAAGTTTTATTTCTATTTCTGTTTACAATTGGAAGGTTAGTGTTAGTTTTCTTCTTTCTTAATGCAGTGCTCGCTACCAAATGCTTCAATTAGGGTACTGATCTCCAAGCATGTTCACTGAACAGCAGACCTGAAATGTGTAAGTAGGGTTGGATGCAGCGGAACAATATTCCATACATACCTGTACTGTTGTGGATTGCTTGGAGACCAGAGTGTAGTAGAACAGCGCTTACAACCGGTTTATATTCGACCGGTTGCAGATCAACTGGCGAGGTTGGACATTCGTTCGAATATCCGGTCTTGAAGCGGTTGCCCCTGGCTAGACAGAATTACAGATAATATACAGTAGAGTAGAGAATACTAAGCACATTTCACCATACAGGAACTCAGGAACTCTGACGACATTTTGTAACTCCACAAATGGAGTAATTGACGAAAATTTACTTTTCCTAATTAAAAAGGGTAAGCTTGAAATTCTAATTAAAATATTTGTTGCTAAGAGGGATGAAGTTACAGAAGAATGGAGATAGTTACACAAAACAGATGCACGCATTGTATTCTTCACCTGACATAATTAGGAACTGTAAATCCAAACGTTTGAAATGGGCAGGGCATGTAGCACGTATGTGCGAATCCAGAAATGCATACAGAGTGTTAGTTGGAAGGCCGGAGGGAAAAAGACCTTTGAGAAGGCCGAGACGTATATGGGAGGATAATATTAAAATGGATTTGAGGGAAGTGGGATATGATGATAGAGACTGGATTAATCTTGCATAGGATAGGGACCGATGGCGGGCTTATATGAGAGCAGCAATGAACCCACGGGTTCCTTAAAAGTCATAAGTAAATAAGTTAGCTTGAAATAGGGTTATAATTGATTGTAAACATTTATGTTGATAACTAATAGGCTACATAAATCAACTAATTGACACCAGTAACAACAAAGGAAATAAACGTAATGCATAGATGAAATCTGACGTGTAAACCAATACAAGAATAAAATAAATTACAATTACTTACAAAAGAGACGAGCAAATATGTAAACACTTACTATTGTAACGTTCATACTTTAAACTCAAAATACTTAGGCTCTGAAAGAGTAGTTGTTAATATAGCCTATGTTTTTTTTAGTTATTCTAAGCGGATGTATTATTATTTCTCTAATAAATCGTTTTTAGGGAGATAAGTTATTAACAAAAATAAAAGCACTCTCAATTCTAATGATTGTACTGTTATTGCAAGTTATCTTGAACTTTCTGAGCGGGGACAGAAGGGCAGAGGGAAGGAAGCGCGTAACGTGGGTGGAGCCAACTGAGTTGTTTGCGCATGCTCCGCATCATAATCACTTGTCAAGAAACATAGAGCTATTTCCTTCACTGCGTACCAGTAGTGTTAACATGGAGTAGCAACCACAGGGTAGTAATTATGGTGAAATCACACCACCGCGGAGAAAAAGTAACGCTGTTATCCACATAGAAATTATCGCAAATACAATTAAATGTTGCGAGGAGGAAGAATTAAACAAAATAAATGTTTGCTGGAACCTCTTGAGAAGGAATATGAGAGAGCGGCTAAATACTCTGGCAAAAGTATTAGTTCCATGAAGAGAATTAAGAATAATACTGAATTACAACCGAATGAACCTCATACTACTCTGGGAAAGAATAGGTATGTAATGTTTAGAAATTATGTGAGCGACATAATGAATTACTGTTGTAAGTTATTATTTTGTTATAGTCTGCAAAACATATTATTTCATTTCAGAATTAGGACTTGTGTAAAGTTGAAGTGGACGACTTGATCAACATGTCATTCGGGATACAATCGAAGAATTCTATCTTGTTCAGAAAGTAGTACCTACGATTAAGAAGATAATTCCGAATGGATGATGCCATTGACGAAATAATAATGAATTTTGGACCAAGCAGTGATGGCAGCAATGATAGAGATATGGATTGTGTATAATTGTAAATTAATGTAAATTCAAATAGTAAGCCTGTAATAGTAATATGCGTTATAAGAGCGGTATGTTGACGTTTTCATGTTCGAGGAAAGATTGAAAAAGCGAAACGTAGTTGAGCTTTTTTAATTTCCGAGAACATGAAAACAAACATACCGCTCGTGTATCGTACATTATTTTGTGCGAAGATCGTTTATTACATACCTGAAAGAGGAATTTCTAATTAGTTGCAATGAAATCTCCATCTTGGTTTCTGTTCAATGATGGCAACTTTGGAAAACAAATGTATCTATCTTCAACATTGTTCCTATAAAATGTTTTCTCTATTTACTATACTGCAGCAGGCCGTGATATACGTCTGTCTTCTTTTCCCCTAGTCTATGATGAGTCTGGAATCTTGTTGATTTTTTCACGGCTTCCTTAATGTTACTTGCATTACAAATGCAGTAACTTTTGTGATGTTGTAGAGTTTACTTAATTTTTGCAAATATTTAAAAACAATAATTAACAGTGCAATTTAGGTGAAATTGCAGTGGTAAGTTTCCAATTTATAATTATTACTATATTGAAGCCTAAATCAGTAAAATGAATATGGCGCTTAAGCGGTAAGAATAGGGAAATAGTTCTGTGTGTTACGTTGGGAATACTGAATGTGGTATTTCACAATTACCGCGTATTGGTTTTGTGCGGAAAGCAAGCAAATACGCACGATCTCGCACAAAATATTATTATAAGAATATGTACATATCAGCTGTAGGTGTATTTTTTATTTTTTTATTTTATTGGGTTATTTTACGACGCTGTATCAACATCTAGGTTATTTAGCGTCTGAATGAAATGAAGGTGCTGTAGGTGTAAGTCATGTAGACCTATATAATGTATAAAAATAGCTGTAGTAACTCTGCCATTGTCGCTCCCCAGCCCGGATGAGAGAGGAGGAGTGTACAAACGATTATATTCAAATACTTACTCATTACAGGTTAATTAAAACCTGCTACGAAACCATGTTCTCCCCTCAAAACCGGAGTGTCGTGAGATGATGATGTCTATATTGAACCAAGTTCTTTTACAGTAGAGAGCCGTGAAGTGAAAGAACCAACGTTTTCTGAAAAGAGTCGCATTACCCGAGGGAGGGGCATTCTTGCCGTGCCGTTACGTTGATGAGTACATGCCGTACCGAGCAGTTCGAAAGACAGACTTAGGGGATGTACATAAGGTTCAAGATAACTTGCAATAACATTTCATGATGCGTGCTTCAACCAATGAGGAGAGAGGAGGAACTATCATTTGAAAGGTACAAGATGATAATCGCTTCCTTGCAACGATTCTTGGAACTCCTGGATGGCTCAATATTGTCTGTCGTTCATGATCCAGAGCCGTCCAACCGAGTGAGACTCGGACATTCGTTAAATCGAACATTGGACTACTCCGCGAGACGGAAGAGCTTCGCATATTGTCTATAGCGCCAGGCGTTCACTAGCAATCTGTCTGTTTTATCTTTCGTAACCGGTTATGCAGGACTCTATTGGAGACTCTAGGTGTCCAAACGCAGGACTTTGGTATTTCGCAGAAAGTAAAATACCCTACTAATTTTAAGCGAAGTTTCAACAAGTCATCCACAATTATATTCTTCCTAAAGCAGCATTTGCAGGATTCCTACTGTCACAATTCTTTATCTGATATAATCACTACCCCAGGATGTCACTCTCAATAGCTGATAAGAATCTGAACAACGTCACTTCCCTCTCCAGCCGTAATTCTCTTATCTGAAAGTAGATACAACAGGAGAGAGTTTAAACCTTGACTGAGCAGCGTCTGTGACTGAAGCACTAGTGCTCTGGTCTTCTATCCATGCGGTACGGATTCGATCCTCTGGTAGATCGTGATAGAATTTGTGGAGGACAAGGCAGACATTTGTAGATGCCAGTATATTTTTATCGGGTTACTCCCATTTCTCTCATTCCACTAACACTCTTCACCTCTCCCTCATTTTTCATATCATCTGAAATAGTTAAAAATAGGCAGGGGTAAGTCTTGAATTTCCGATGCTGATATAGGAAAAGTTTGGGCTTCTGGGACTTATAAGCCACTGGTCTGAGGATGGGATTTGGCCCTCTCAAGGCTGAGACAGCATCGGATTCACAAACGCTACCCAGATCATCTGTCGGAATTAGACAATCATTACATACAGTATATATGGCGCACAATGGTTCAAAGCAAGCTTAAGTGCAAGGATCCGTCCAAGGCCAGGTCCTCGAAAAGTCAAGCCAAGCAAGCCTCAAATGATGCGATAAAGAAGTATAAGATTATGGCCCTTTTGGATTCTGTTTATAGTTACGATGAAGTTATGGCAATGAGTGGCGATGCAAAAATTTCCATTTAATGTGTAATATGCCAGTACCAGAATTTTAAGATTGTTTAGAAAATGAATAAAACCTGAACAATTGAATTTGCGTCTTATACTACATAATGTTCTTTCAATTTACTCTTATAATTTTTAATGATTTCAGTAATACTATTTTTATATCTAGGTCTGTATGTCATGGTATACTATTATTGCTCCTTTGTTTAGGGCAGTATACCCAGCTGCTGTATTTCAGAGGTTTCTGTTCTTTTTATTTGACTTTTCTTGATTGTCCAACTATCAGATCCATGTATAAGGATTGGAATGCCCATGAATTTTTATAATTTGGGTATAGTCTTCTTTCTTATCTATTTTTAATGCTTGTCTTAATGTGCCACAGAGTTGCCTAAATCTGTTCATTTTTATATCAATGCATTTTTGTTTTTCATATAAGGGATCTGACATCCCAAATAATTAGAACAGTTCAATTGTTCAGTGATAACATTCTCCATTACTATTTTAATTCTTACTAGGTTTCTGCCACTGAATGCTATTATTTTTTTGTTGATAACTTCATATTAAGCTCTTTTGTCGTTCAGTTGTTTAAAAACAGTTCTTTCCAGTTCATTTTCGAATCTGGAAAGATGTTTATGTTATTTCTTATACTCAAGGAAATAGGACAGTAGGCCTATTAGGTAAATATATCCCGTGGTGCAGTGCGGCGTATAGAGGTAGAGCTCACATGCTTCCTTGACCTTGGAACGAGAAAATGATGATGTAGCCAGTACCAAGTTCTGGTCGAAATTTTATCCCCGGTATTCAATTTGAGAGGTGTTTGAGTGCATCCGGCCCGAAACCGTCCTGAAAGTTATAATGACGAACACGGACTCTTCCAATGCCCAGTCTTCCATCTGAGCTGCTACGACTGGAATAGTAGTTGTAGCAGAAATAGAAGTACCGGAAATAGGTTTTTCTAAGCCAAAAGGCTAGCACTGTTGCCGTTGTTGAGCTTATTCTGTTTTGCCGTTTCTATATTGGGAATGATTTTTGAAATCCAAATAGTCGCACATGTATTATTTATTTGCTTATTTATTTATTCATCCTATTTATTTATCATATTATTTATTTGTGTATTTGTTCGTTTCCTTGTGTGATATTGTGTAATTTATTTATTTATCTACATGTCCCTATCACCACTGTATGGCGCATCCTCAGGTTACGGATAGAGAAGACGGCCTCCAGATATGGAGTGTAGCTGCGAATATATTGAATAAGCAGTCGTGGACAGCCGATAAGGGGTAGTCCTCCAGCTTGGTGGTTGGGCGAAGGGCTAACAATCCATCGCCGTAAAAAACAGCTTGTTACGAATCCATACAATAAGATATGATGATAGAGACTGGAGTAATCTTGCACAGGATAGGGACCGATGGCAGGCTTATGTGAGGGTGGCAATGAACCTGCGGGTTCCTTAAAAGCCATTTGTAAGTAAGTATTTGTCTATTGATCTGTTGTCTGCTTGCCTGTCTGCCTTTATTCATTCATTCGTTCATTTCTTCATTCACTCACTTACACATTTACTCATTCACTTACTCATTCATTCGCTTACTCATTCATACATTTATTTAGTTATTTATTTCTTTACCTATTTATTTATTCATTCTTTGTTTACTTACCTTTTTTTCTGTTTGTCTGCTTATCTTTGTTTGTTTGTATTTGTTTGTTCGTTCGTTTTTTTTATTTATTCATTCCTTCTTTTCTTTCTTTCTTTCTTTCTTTCTTTCTTTCTGAAAAGTGAAATATATGGTCTCTACTGCTTTCCGTAAAAAAAATGACTGAGAGTAGACCTAAAGGTTCTCGAGTACAGTTTTAGCTAATCTCTTGTGAAATTAATTGGAAATTGTATGAGAAATATAAGTAACACGTACATCGAATCAAATATAAATTCTCTGTTCTTTTATTCCAATTTTGTACAAGCCACAAAACACAGAAAATACCATTACAGCTTAAGTTACACTCATTTTTACTCATTTAAATATCACAATGTTTCTTTATATTAGCAAAATGCAAGAAATGTAAGCTTGATTGTATAAAAAATAGATGAATATCCTCGTCTTTCATTTGCACAACTGTTTAATTATACCTTATTTGCTAGAAATAAAATCAGGATAAACTTACACTTTAGTGAAACCTCTGTCATGTACTTCTGCTATAATTTCAGCATGACGTAAATAGTATCCAGTTTCACGTCTAATTGATGTGTGAAGTTAATCAGATATTGGTCAAAAGCGGACAAAAAAATTCTTAGAGCTTACCATAAAAATGTAAATAAGGAAAAAATAATATCATTTAGTTTCTGGGTTTGAAAAGGACTATCTAGTGCCCTTTGAGTATTGAATTCTCTAGTAACTTCAATAATCCAACAGGCAGTGTAAATTTGAGTATTTTCTACCTGGCAGACAGAGATCAAAAGATCTCTAAAATAGCGGTGCCAAGTTGTGGCAGCCTTATGGATGACGTATGCTAAGCAAGGGACAGATAGTACCGTCTCAGCATTTTCAGTGATAAATAAATTCAATGCATTTGTCATATATTTGACTAGGTTTTCATTTCCCGTTGTCATGTGTCATAGTACGTATTTATTGATAATTTTGGTCTTTGTATTCGTGAAATCATCATTATACTGAAAACTCCTCCTCGCTTTTATATAAATATTTTATGATCGATTACATAATAAAGCTTCCCATTAGTTAACTTGAAAGATTGTTGGTCAGTTTGAAGACACGAAAAGTGGAATTTTGGTCAAAATTTAGATATTTCCATTGAAAATTGTTCGTAAGCATCACAAAAATTAATTTTTTGTGAAGGTTAACATTGATCGTTTTATCCAATTGCTGAAAATATGAAACTTATATTAATATATAACAGAATAACTTGTATTCTGTTACATTCTTAACAGAGATTCACATGTTAATAGATATGGAAAACACATTCTTAGCAGAACATTCTGTGTTAGAAACACCAAAATAACCAATTGGATTCTCTACTTACGTATTCCCTGACGCGTTCAAACAATTCAATCACCATGTTACTTATTTATTATAAACTTTTAGATGTATAACAAAAATGATTCCATCTCGTTTTATTTGCTGCATTATAGAGTAAGTAATTATACGTTAAACCCAAATATAATAACCACATAAATTTAATTGTAGTGACTTTTTAAATCTGTAAGGCAATTTATGTTAAGAAAATATAAAATTCTCTGTCTTAAAAGAAATGAAAGATAAGATGAGAAGGCTTTTACGCTTTGGGATAAATAGTTTATCACAAATATAGAAATGAATTTATCGTTTTAAAATGTATCATAAATAATTTTAAAATTTGTTTTCGTACTAATTATTGTGTTGTAAAACATTCACTCTGTTATTACAGTCGTAAACAATATTTGTTTCTGGAGATAATCTTATAGTCTTCAGTCTATTCTCCGATACAATAGTTAATTTAGTAACATTTTCTCGGAATCCTTAATGTTTTCCTTGTTCGTTTTATATGATCTCTATCATTAGTAAATAACAGATCAATTTTATGAGATCTCGCATATTGTTTCTTATCTGCTTTAATCATTTGAATTTTCCACAGTCATTCCTGACATTACAAAATTAACCATCTTCTCTTGATAAATTTAATTGCAATCATTTTTTTAAAACTATAAGGCAAATTATGGTAAGAAAGTATAAAATCCCCTCTCTTAAAAATAAAAGGTAAGATTAGAAGATTTTAAAAACTGTGGATTACTTACTATATCGGTGTCTATGGCTTAGTGTTGGACACTGATAATATACACTATCAGTCAGTAGTTCTTGCGAGGAATATTGTTTTATAGATTTTAACTTTCATGTACAGCTTCTATTGAATCAAGTGCCGTTTCACACACAACCACTCAGCAGCGCTTCCGAATGGCGCTGCTGTATAGCTAGAACGCATTACCTTAGCACAACTCATTAATTTTATTCCATTACTTTTTCAACTAAAAATTTCAGTGTTGCTAAACTGTTAGTACAGAAGATCGGCCGTCGATTATCACAGCGACACGGTTGTACTTTAAGTTTGAATGCCTCTATTTAAAACAATGCTTTGCTAGCTATTGCGACGCTGAGACGCTCTACTGAGTGGTAGCGTGTGTACAGGCTCTGAGAAGTGACAAAATTTCACACGAGTTCATCGTCTGCGGTACCAAAGTCAGTCAGTCTTAAATCCCCTACAGATGTTGGTTGATGGAATTCCGTCTTCCTATCTCCGGGTCCTGCCAGCTTACGGAGTTCCTGCTCGCGATGTTCTGCAGTCTGACAGAGTTTCTGGTATCCAGATCGTCCTCTGATTCGTACCCTCTATTGACTTGGCCGCCTACAGGTCTGTCGAAGATTCCTGCTGTAGAACTGCGATGGCTTCGACTATTGTTGTTGTTGACAGGTAAGCCATTGTGAGCTCCCAGGGTCTTCATTTGTGACTTGCGTCTCTCAGCCATCACCGAGTTTCGGCGCACTTCCAAAGCCTTAATCGTTTCCTTGCGTAATGTCAGCTTCCGGCCCAGTACAGGAGTCCCTGAACAGAAATCAGTTTGTTTACACGTGAAGTAGGATAATGTGAGTTGTATCCAGATAAACATATCTTCCAAATCTAATCCAGATATAAGTCTCTATATAAAACCCGAATTTACTGAAATTATCATTATCGTCATCATACAGTCTGCATTTCACGAGAAGATCCGAGCAAGGAATGCGAGTTTTCCCCCCACTCTTATAACCTATCCCCGACACTGAATCGGCCGGCCATTGACTGAGCCTTGTTTGTACCAGTCCGCCACTAACATCACTCCCATCTACCTGCTCCTTCAAGAATGCTGAGTTACTGGCTTACTCTCTCCTCTTACCCCGCTAGGACCATACACGCCTCGCAGGGATCCTCTCGTGAAATTTGGACAGTACTATAACGATTGTTCTTAGAAGGCCCTTCCGTTTCCAAAAGGAAAAAATAATTAGATTTAATTAAAATACTAAGACGATTTCAAAGACTATGTAATGTCAAGTTTCGTGCTCACCAGTGACGGCACCTTCTGATGTCATGTTGAAGAATCTCTGCTTGAAGGCGACATCCAGGGTGCCAATAGGTCTCTTCTTCTGGCGATTCTTCTCCAAGTTCTGAATTGTTCGACGTCTCTCCACTTTGTCTGTGCCAGAATCATCGTTGTTCCCATCTATGCCTCGTAACCGCTGTAAGTTCTTCACTATCTGCACGAAGTTTTTGTCTATGATAGCGTCCTGGGACGTTTCCTCCACCTGAAAAAATGCCAGCTGAGTTACTGCCTATTTCAGGTGTTTGAAATTCTATCAATCTAACTCTAGGATCGTAAAGTAAAGTAAAATAAGAAATTTATTTTGTTTCTAGATTTGAATTTGACACTTGTCCTATCATTGCTACTGAAATGTGTATATCACGACATTTCGGTGGTTAGACATTCGTCGTCTTCAGATGAAAATAAGAGAAATCAGATATAAGTCATTCGTTATCTAATGAAGCCAAATGCTTGTGCGTGTCGTAGTAGCTCATAGTAAAAACCTTATGTTGAGGGTAAGCGAGCTAGTGAGCTTCAAGTGGAAGTGTAGCGAGGGAGGGAAGCTTCCCAGTCCACTTCTTCTTTCTCCTTGGACGCGGGTAGGTTTCACAAGATAATGAATGACTTATATGTTACAATAGATACGACTCTTACAAATGAATAAATCCATTAACTGATCCCTCATCCTCTTTTTATCATGAAATCGAAAGTAAATTCAACCTCTGAAATGTGGTTATATCTGTATTTCACTTGCAGTGTAAAAATTGCAGAGCATATATCTCTCTTGAAAAATCAAACATTATTTCCTCTCCTTGAACATGAAATTACGAAAGAAACAATGGAATATACAACGCAAACAGGTCACATTACCGTGTTAGCTACTTAATAAATAGTACAATTATTATTTTCAGAAAATAAAAATTATACATTAATAAGCAAATTATCTATTCTTGCTTATGCGACAAAAATATGGGCCTTAACGAAATGACGAAACAAATTTAAGATGCAAATCTAGCTCTCAGGTGTAGCTCCCTGTGAAGCTGATTTGAATAATTTCAAGTTCGTGGGTAGCTCAGTTAGTAGAGCCTTGGCGCATTTAGCCAAAGGTCCCGGGTTCGATACCGGCCCCGGCACAATTTTTTCCTTGAAATTATTCAAATTAGTTTCACAGGGAGCTACACCTGAGAGCTAGATTTGCATAATACACGTCACTGTTCGTTAACAGAAAATCACAATTCAAGTCACACGAGTTTGTACGTACTCATCGTTGGTTGGTTGACGATTGTCAGCCCACTTTGAGGTCTGTGGATATAAAGGAAGAAATTGAGTCGGGGTCTGGTATAGTTCCTGATTGGTTCAGTTGGTAGAGCCTTGGGCGTTTAGCCAAAGGTCCCGGGTTCGATATCCGGCCCGGAACAATTTTTCTCTTGAAATTATTAAAAATTAAGATGATTTGGAAGAAAGGTTTATTAAAAATAAAAGTTTCCAATAACTGTGAATGGAGAATAAGAAAAAAAAATGGGTTATGAAACTTATAAACAAAATGAAGTCCTCGACGCAACATAATATGAAGCCATATAAATATACACTGACAATAATAGAGGAGAGCATTTTAAAGACTTCACACAATACCATAGATGAAATTGAAGACTGGACATAAAAAGGTTGTAAGTTCCAAAGAGACAAACCGTAGAAAACTGAGCTTTCTTTTGCAGCTAGTATTGTAATATCATACATTTTGCACATCTATGGGACAAGCTAGGCTCAAATGATAGTTAACATTTTTCACAGTGAATTGAGCCAGGGATATAGACTCTTTTTTCTCTTTATTTATTTGGAAAATTATTTTTCAAAGATATTGGCACTAACAGCCTTTTTTATGTCCAGTCTTCAATTTATTTTTTCCTATTTTTAAAACATTTCTATTTATGTATATTATTGTAAAACTTTTAAACTTAATATGTACCGTATTCATGTTTTGAGTACCTATCGGTAACAAATTCATAGTTTAAAGGCGACATATTTTGTGTAATGAAGCCAATATTTTTACATGTACATACGACATTTTAAGAGAGGCTTGGCTCACTATTTCTGCAGTAAATTACTGTGAAATCTCAATTTAGACAAATGTATGGCTTACCATTATTTTACATCAAAGTTTTCATACAAAAAAACAAGATGAAATTTAAATGGCTTGAAAACAAGTTGAGAGCACCACCAGAAACGAAAGTAAAGCCGACTATAAATTAATAATAATAATAATAATAATAATAATAATAATAATAATAATAATAATAATAATAATAATAATAATAATAATCTGCAGGGAGATGACCGTAGTGTAGTCGTCGATTTAAATACAATGAGAATGTTCAAAAAGTTTCAAATTATTAAATATTATATAGATGATGACCGAAACTTGTATAGTGACAGAACAGAGTGGTATGACATTAAACAATATTGGAAGTATTCGTAATTTGAGAATTCTGGAGTAAGTAAAACTGTCCCAAAAATAAATAAAAATTCTGCCAAATTCTTTAAGTGTCAGGTTCTTAGTGGGATCCGGTAAAGCAATTCTTTTCGAAAAAAATATTTTTTTACTTTATATAGCACAGTAATATTAAGTGTTTTAAATCTATTTGAGATCCACCTGGTACTCTAGAACCAGTTTGTACAAAATGTGTTGATATGTTCCCATTTCAATTAGAAAATTACAGTGACAATAACACAATTTATTATTTTTCTTTGTTTCCGCTAATAGAATTGGTAACTAAAATATTTCCACCTGTTCCATATTTACTCTTTATTACGTATACAGATTCTCATCTTATAAGTGTGTGAAGATAAATAAATTGAAGACCTCTCCGGAATAAGGACGTAACTGTAATTCATGTGTCAGGAGAAAGGAAAATAATTTCAGGGCATATTTTATTAGGTCTATATTTATTATCATAGCCATTTGACTAAACAAAGATACAAGTTTATTTAGCCGTTGAACGCAGTAAATTATTGTTATAAGTAAAAGCTTTAAAATTACTTTTTCTACGTACATCACAAGTTTCAAGAATTTGATATTACATTCTTCTTCCTGAAAGGCCTTCAATTAAATAATTATACTTTACAGGCAGTAGGCATGGTTGGTAAATTCGGTGGCATATTGTTTATTTGAAAGATCTCCTCATTTGATATATTATTCGAAGTTTACTGATTCAAATCTGGTAAGGCGACAGGAATGACAAATACGATATAGTTTTTTCTAATATATAGGTCCACGAGGTATTTCTCGGTGTTCTGTGGTGGGATGCCATGCCATTCTCAAATACGTAGTTTACATTTTGTTTTACAAAATTGACTTTTTTCGTCATCTGTGAAGTATAATGCTTTCAAGCTGAAAATGAATCGAGAAAAGTGTTGTAAATAAGTAAAGAAAATTGTTTACCTTTTTACCGCAATACAAGTTCAGTTCAGTTGATGCTAAAATATGTGACAGAGTTCCAAATCGATGGAACATCATAGCTGTGAACTGGATCACCAAGATGAGAGCAAAGAAGAACACGAACACTAGACCGATGGGTTCTAACTGGAGGTACTCCTTGTGGATTAGGACCTTGCAACAGAGATATGTTAAGATTACACAATGTTCCTGCATATATGAACTATAATTCTGTTATAATTATTCCCTATTCCAACTTTGAATGTATTTATCAGTATTATGAGTACTTTGATAAATAAGAGTTAAAGGAAATCAATTTTCTTAAGAAATCATTAGTTCTCATACTACAAAAAAGCTAATAATTTTCTGGAACTAAGAATCTAGTTGAAATTTTGTGCAGTGCGTTTTGTGTAAGGAAATGCGAGATTTTTTCACTCTGAATATTAAATCAATTTATATTTCATACAACATTTTAATTATTATAGTACGTAAATCTGGAAACTTTTCTTTATTATTTTTAAGTTAAATCTTATCTTGTTAATAATTTAGTTTTTACGCAATAATCAAATTACGTAGGCCTACTGTTGGTACACAAAAACATATAAACTGAAAGTTATCTAATCCTTAAACATATTTACAGCCATGTCCGCCAACCCTCAACCTATCAGAAATGCATATCAGCATTTGATTTCCTATAATGCAAATGATACAGGTTTTTACATGAATACTTTTAGCATTTACATTGTTTTTATATTTTACTACCAAAAATAAAGTCTATCCCAGTTTCATAGAACAGTTCTTGTTATTATGTACTTAGTTGCCACTTCGGTAATTTTCTTATACTTATAACACAGCGAAAATGACATATCTATATTTTCATTTTGAAAAGGTGGTGTAGACCGATAAGCAATTAAATAAAGTTAATATAGGTTAAATGTGTCCGTCTTCTCGCTTATCAAGTAATGTGAAGTCTTATATTATTAACTATGTCACATTTATTGATTGGATTAATGTTTTCGGCAAATAATTGCCGAAAACGTTGATCCAATCAATAAATGTGACATAGTTAATAATATAAGACTATACATTACTTGATAAGCAAGAAGACGGACACATTTAACCTATATTTACTTTACTTGAAATATCTATAGCTCTTACGCTTTGAATTCTTATATTAGTTTACTAATTATCTTGAGATAAAAAATACAGTTGAAATTAGCTACATTAAATCTGTTCTGTTAAGAGTGAATATTAGAAGAAATAGACATTGTATTCATTATATCTAAAGATCTGCACAAGAGAATATGAATGTTCATTATTTCTTTAACAAGATTTGACATTTACCCCATGGTTAATTTAAGTGTAATTTCAAATATTGGAAAATTTTTAGAATTTATAATATAAAATCTCGGGGTTAAGACAAATCTAATGAAACAAAAAAGTAGGCGAATATCTAAGTATTTAGTTACAATATTCCAATTATATTAGAATTATGATTAATAAATCGATTTAAAATGATGACAATTGCTTCATATCACCAGGATTAATATTAAAACCGGAAGATCTCTTATCTTTCAGTATTCGCAATACATGAGTTCAATAATTTTCGCGGAATTTGTTTTTATCTGATAGTAACAAAAATAATTAAAAGTAATATTTGTATTCATAAATACAATATCTAAATGTGGTAGTAAAATTTAAAACAATTAATTTAAAATGATTCTTTAATACATGGCCACACCTCTGATTTCTACTCAAAACCAATGCATTGTGCTTTTGTACATTAAAATTGTGCGTTTTACCTACTACTTTTATAATAGCATAATTTTGTACAGACTAACTTGAAGACGTGCATTTTAAATTCGCAGTTCTACTATAAACACATTCAAATGCCAATACCTTTATTTTTTATTTATTTTTTTGCAATATTTATATTTATATAGAATAATTATTTACAGTCGCCATTTACTAAGAACATATTTGCAATATTTATAACTGGCACACTACACTCTTTCATGTACTTAACAGACAACCAGTTAGTCACATCTTCCACCAGAGAAATTACTTCTCAAAAATATTCATTTCAAACATCCTCCTTACATAACATTTATATATTCAACTAGTTGATTAGGAAATAAAACCTGAAATTAATTCAAAGTGTTCATAAATTCAGTATGTTGTAATATTAGTCGTGTAATTTAATGTTTCGTAACATTCCTTTTCATTATTGACATAATATTTGTGTTGTTTCATTTCCTAAACAACTAGTGTTTTCATAGTCAGAGATAACAAATAAGGTAAATGAAAATTGCGAGTTCACTTTATTAAAATAATATTTTATTATTGTTAAATATTATTTTCATTCTGTTACTTTGCTATCATGACAGATAAATCAGTGATATTTTCTAACGTGAATCATAATACATTTGAAAAAACTAATTATTGTCATTTCCTTTCTTGATTGTATGGCTTGATAATCAGATGTCGGAGTAATATCTGGGAATTCCTTCGTCTACTTGCGCTGTACAAGTGTGGAATATTCTGCTATAGTTCTTTTAATTACGTTCCTACTGTTCACTAGTGAAAGCACACCGCACACTGCATTTGAGGTAGATTAGTGTAAATAGATCAGTGTCTGCTTTGAACATAGTGTTGTACTTTTCTTGAAACTTGTGAGAAATTTCTCCACGCTATCTGCGAATAAAAATTTAGTATCAAGAATTTCTTAAAATGTCAAAGACAGAATGTTTATATTTGGTCTGGTGGCATAGCGATTACGAAATAAAAGATAACGGAGAGTTATGCTAAGCATGTGTCTTAACAGTGTGAGAAAGAAAAGGCAGGTTTTAAGCTGTTGTTCTCTTACCCATACATACAGCAATTACAATTTTTATAGTAAATCTTCCTTTATAGTACCTGCCGTGTAAGACTTTGCATGGAGATTTTGATCTGATGAATTTGAAAGTTTCTCTTGTGACATTTTTATTCATTTATCATAACCAGGGATGCTCTCAAGAACTAGCACGACATTTCCTTAAGTGCAATGATAGTACTTTATCGTGCTAAAAAGTAAACCTTGTGGGATTTGTAATGCTTGTAGTATGAGCGCTCAGTGCAGGCGCTTTAAATGCCTGATCAGTGATCATGGTAGTTTAGGAGAATATGCTAACAGGAATTTCGTAGAAGTTATAGTAATTTAGAGAAATAAATAAATAGTAATTTAGCCAATGACAATTTTATACTTGGGATGTACAATAAGTGCTGGGTAATTTTCGGCGCAGGATTCTGGACTCATTTCGCTGGCATTATTACCTTGATATCATTCAGACGCTAGAAAACTTTAGTAATTGATAAAGTGTCGTAAAATAACAAGTAGAAAAATGTACTATGAATAGTAACATGTGCTGCTGCCAGGAAGTCAAATGGAGGGTAGCAATGCCATAGGAAGCTTTTAATAGAAAAAGGAACATCTTCTGCAGACCTCTGGAGAAAGAACTAAGGAAGAGACTAGTGAAGTGCTTTGTGTGGACTGTAGTATTGTATGGAACAGAAACATTGACATTACGATGAAGTGAATAGGAACGACTAAAAGCATTTGAAATGTGGATATGGAGAAGAATGGAGTTTGTAAAATGGACAGATAAAATAAGAAAAACAGTGCTAGAAAGAGTGGATGAAGAAAGAATGATGCTGTAAACTGATCAAGAAGAGAAAACGAAATTGTGTGTGTTACTGGCTGAGAAGGAGTTGTCTACTGAAGGACGCACTTGAAGGAATAGTGAATGGGAGAAAAGTCTGGACGGAAGAAGATATCAGATGATAGATAACTCTAAGAAATATGGAGACTAAGAGGAGTGTGAAAAATAGGGAAGATTAAAGATTGCTGGATTTGCAGTGAAAAACCTGTCCTTGGACAGCAAACATAAATTATGTTTTTAAAGAATGTGATCCAGCCAAGACACGTATTATTCCACCTGAATTGTAATGTTTGCTTTTCGCTCTGTAGGTTTAATCTTAATCTCTTTTTTCTACAATTGTTGTGTACTTATTTCAGAGCATTTTCTTGTACTTCTGCGAATGTAGATATCAAAGCATTGTCCTCGACAAAGCGTAATCAATATTGATTCCACCATTCCTATTTATTTTTCGAAATACTTCTTCTAGAAGGCAGTTGAAGAGTTACGCAATCTTACTGTCTTACAGCGCTATCCAGTTTGAATGTGTTTGTTATTTATTTAGTCTTGTCTTGGCTTTGTTATTCCAGTAGAGTTGTGCTAATGTCCTAATACATTTTTTATACACAACTTGATTTTTGAATTTCTCAGAATTAATTAATGTTATGCTACATCGAAGGCCTTAGCAAAGTCAATGAAAGCGATGTATACTGCTGAATTATATTACACAGTCTTAATAGGCGCCTCATCAGTTGTTTGATGAGAAGAGCAAATGTGTATTAAATCCGGAACTCTAGAGTTAAAGCAGAAATGTAATTCATTTGTGATAAACTTGTCCAGAACATTATTGTTCGTAACAGGTATTGCATATCAGACAATCATATACCTATTTGTCATCTCTGCATCAATTAAAACATAGTATATTAATTTTAGACACATGGCATGCAACACATGGGATACAGAGAGGTGAAGGCGGCAGAGGTCGTTGTCTGTTGACGTCACTAGAGTGCTGCTTCCTGCTGTAATCTGATTGGATAACCGATCAAATGTCAGATGATGATGGACGAGTGCATGATATATGGCACGATAATGTCTGTATGATTGTGGTGAATTTATTTTCTTTCATTTTAATGGCTTGAATGATCTTAATTTCGTTCACGAAGGAAGCCTGCAACAGATCGTGACTCATATAGACGGGACTAAAGTTCTATTGTCATTTTTTAAATTATAAAAATTCAAATTTGTATAGTTCTATGAGTAAGTTTGAAAGTTTTAGTATAAATATGAAACGTAATTTGTACAATTACAATTTTAGTCCAATCAGAATTAATTTTAATTTGGTTTTGATTCATATGTTTGATAGCTGCTGACAGTTTTGAATTTAATACAAATATAAGATTTTATTTCTGCAATTATTTTTTTATTGTGGACAAAATTAATTTTGATGTATTTCTAATTTACATATCTAGTAAATTCTGACACAAATTTATAACTTGTAATATGAAACTGTAAACTTAATGTATACAATAATCTGTTTTGCAATCAAAATTAATTTTAATCTGACTCTGATTCATATACCCCATAAAATCTGTTATTCAGAATTTTCTAGAATCAATACAATATTGTAATAAAAATGTAACTGGTACAAATATAATGCAATTATTAACGTTTAAACTAAATTATTATATTATTATAGCCACAAATATATTTAGTTATTTGAAATTATTCTTCGCATTTTTATTTTAAATTTACGGTAAACCTAATTAGGCTTATGTCCACGACAAAGAACATTGTTTTAAGTTATTATAAAATTGAAGTAAAGAATATTATAAGGTGAAGTTGTTTCACATTAGAAGTATGAGATAAAAATCAGGGTTGAAGAAGCCACTGATTTATTATAAAGATTGAGGAAGGTGCTTTGGATGGTGATGAGAAAAGAGAGAACTTTGTGTTATGAACAGACTGTACATTGAAGACACCAAACCACACCATGAACACAAAGACCAGACACCAGACTAGACCAACCCAGAACCAGGCTGTACCTAATCAAACCAGGTCAAATGAAATTAGTCCATTTCAGTTTGGTTCATTTCTAAGAACTGGTGAGAAATAAGCTAAGAACGCGTTTATGTTTTTAAAATAAATATAATAGGTCAATCTGATTTGAACTACTGTAAAATATGGCACGAACTTAAAACTAACCAAAAAAAAAAAAACTTCAACAATATGTGAAGTTAATTTCATTATTATACATTATTACACACAGCCTTGTACTAAACCTGTAGCTTTCAAGTTTAATTTAAAATGTGATACACAGAGTGGAAATGAAATAACCCTTCAGATTGAAAGGGACGATACGGTACACTTAGATGAATAGAAAACCTATGTTACGTTTTGTGATTAATACACGGTTAATTATAAAATCGAGTTGAAAGTTCCAGCAGTCTGGCAACATCGCCTCTAACACACTGCTCTTTCTTCTCGTAATACAGATGTAAGAGTTGAACGAATTCAGGTCTGTCTCCCTAGATGAACCTATCCCTCTCTGACTACAACATTGCAATCTGTTCGCTATGAAAATTCGCCAGAGGAATAAATATTTCTTTATTAGATTTTCTATCGATATGGACAAAAATCACGATCCTACTTGCAATAGTTACCGAATTAGAGGTTGTTAAACATTTAGAAACAAAAAATTCTGAGGAAACTATGAACTTTGTATCAATTTGGTATTACACTTTTTTGCTACATACAACATGAGCTATTCGCTCTGAAAATCTACAGCGTTATTTCACTTCCACTCTCTATTTGTAATCGCATTATGTTTTATAATATGTGATTTAAAAATATTTCGTCAGTTACCATGTGATTAAGGTGGTTTAAAAGGGCTTCTTTTTATTGAGTTGAATAATTTTTATTAATCTGGCAAACTAAATGAGATTTGATACCGACTCCAAGATGAGGGATATTGACATTGATTTTACAACTTTCAACTCTTATGTTTGTATCCTCACATTGAATTTTTCAATTAAAACTATTTGTCAGTTTCCATAGATATAATATTCGGGAAAGAGTTCTGTAGTTCTTTATAAAACCAGTGAAAAAAATAGGATCAAATTACAGTCTCGTTCTCCTGTTACACTATTTGGGAGATTGATAATAATTTATATTCAGAATAAATTCAGCTGTCAACAAGAATATTGTTACACTGATTAACAACACCTTTCTTCATTTAAGTTCAGATTTTGAAAGATCATTTGAGTTACTGAATACTAGTGCCACTAAATCGTACTACATTTAACTAAGCTTATACATAAAAAAAATAGGTTTTCACATTGCTTATATTTAGAAGAAAGCTTTAAATGTTTCAACCATATTTTAAGGCTGAATTTTGTTAAAGTTTGACGTTCCATCATATTAATAATATTGTCCTAAGATCTTATTATGGAACCTACAAAATAGCTGTACCTTGCTCAACCAACCAACAACTCGCCGATCATAAAAGACCAGGAGTAGGCTTTGGACAATATTACGGTGATAACAGAACAGTATTAGTTCCAGAACGTTGGAAAATTGTCTCAATATACGGTTGAAATCCAAAAATAAAATTCTCTTCTAAAATTAGTACATAATAGTATCTTCATATTATTATTATTATTATTATTATTATTATTATTATTATTATTAATTAATTATTAATTAATTAATTAATAATTAATTAATTAATTAATTTTTAATCTTCCTCAAATTGATGAGGTTGCCAAAGACAAAGAATGTTAAACAGTAACATTTAAGGTGTGACATTAAAAATGTCTTACAAGAAGTTTGTTTACAATAAACTGAAATTTACAGTAGATAATGTTTTACAATAATTAAAATTTGCAGTAAAATAAAAAACAGATAAAAAATAGAATGAGAAAATTCAACTGTAATTTGAATTGAAGTACAAGTGTAGCCGTAAAATCTGCAGAAAATTCTTCAAAGCTATTATTATTATTATTATTATTATTATTATTATTATTATTATTATTATTATTATTATTATTATTATTATTGTTATTATTATTGTTATTATTATTATTATTATTATTATTATTATTATTATTATTATTATTATTATTATTATTATTATTATTATGAAGGTCTATCTTTGTTCTCTATGTGGTTTATATAGAGATTTAAAGATATTTTTCTCATTTAATTATGGAGCGTTCTAACGCAATTATATTCCATATTCTACCTAGCCCTTCTATTAATATGACAATTCCTTTGCGTTTTTTTCTAGTTTATAGGCCTGTTACTATTTAATTTTCAATTTTTTTCCTATGTTAAGTTACCTGTACTGATTTTGAAACGGTTTGTTTATCCAGAAACGTGTCTTAAATTAAATTATATATTTTGTTTTATTGAGTCTTTTGTTGAACATAAGTTTTCATTACTATAAAATAATAATTGTGTAAATATATTTTGTAGTTTAATTTTTAGGCGTTGATATCGAAGACAATGAATTTTTCGGATATTATTCGCTGAGACCAAACTAGGTTAATTTCATCAGACCAGGTGTGATAAATACGCCAGGCTAAATCGAGCCTTGCCAGGTTTGATATCAGATCAGATCAAGCAAGGTTCAGACGAGCCAGATCGTATAGGACCAGAAGGTCAGTTAAACCAGCCAGGAAGAAATTGAGGGTCGTTAGTCCAGGAGCACCACACGAAGACTGTACTGTACAGGCGTGGCCGCCTGTTGCCTGGTTTTTACCTCTGCGGTCTCCTCAATGTATGTGATGTTAGTCTTGACCCCGAGCGGCCAATCTACGTGGAGCATGTCCTTATTGAGTTGCAGCAAGAAAACGATAAGCACAAACAAAGCATTGAACATGAAGAAAGCAAACACCGACTTGTTCCGCAGCTCGATGAGGTCGGCAGCAATCCGCGCCTGAAAAAAGACGTTTACAACACATAGCAACAGTTAACACAGGTCCCGCATCGGCTGCTTGGAAGTTCTCCCAAAAAGGCTTCAGCGTTTGGCATCTCCGCGTCTATATAACAATCAGTTCGTCCTCACGGTCTCTCAGGCCACAGATTTAACATTTTGTAAAACTTGACAGTCATCTTGATTAATGTTTTCTTATTAATCTGTTTCCAGTTCAAGTTTTCAGTCAGATATGAAATCAATCATCTATGACAAAGGTATTTGTCGACTGGCAAGATCAAACACGTCCTTGCGAAACGATTATAATGGGGTTATGAGTGAGAATTTATAAAAAGAAAGCAGGGAGAATAGTAGCATCCCGAGGAAATCTGCCCAATCCCATCTTTGTTACAACAAATTGTACTTAGAGTTTAGACTTTCAAGGAATCTGAGGCTGGTCTTCGCAGAGAAGTTGCAAGTAAATTTTTCGGTTCGGTTCAAACTCTAAATAACATTTCGCCTCCAACTACTTATTCTATAAGAAACAGAATATGAATATCATCATTTCATCATAAATGAGGTCTCAGATTCACATGAGAGCGGTTTCCATTTTGCTTATTTATTTTAAAGAAATCTTTAACAATAAAGTATTTCGGATTTTTGGATAGATCCGAACCCATCAGACCTGCATACTAAAACTGTGTGGAGAATCCGATCGATGCCCTAGAATTCCGACTAACGGTGCGCCTTAATCTTCATTAGTGTCACTATTATTGCAGTACTCTTATTGTTATTACTTTAAAACAAGAATTACTGCTGAATAAATTAGTTCATGCCAATTAAATTATTTTTGCTAATGTCAATGTCAATGGGGAAATGGAGGAGAAACATTGAGAAAAAGCAATTAGCAAAGGAAGTTGGAGCTGAGAAAAAGCGTCTATGTGAACTCCAAAACTTGTCGACCACTTGTCTCATTATGATTTCCGCTGTTAAATTGGAGAATTTTGAAGGGGACAGCGGAAAATAGACGTAACCTAATAGCTACCACATGAAGGGGCGAGAACAGCAAAACGCGCTAAGATCTCGAAGATGTTAAAAGGCTGCATATCGAGCGTGGAGTGTGGGCGCCGCAGTCCTAGCGAGAGAAGGTATCCGAGCCCTTACATTGTGCGAGTGACGATCGAGTAAACTCGCCCTAGAGTAACGAAGGCAATATGCGAAAGCCAAGGATAAGATTTCTAAAGGCTTTAATTTGAAAAAAAAAAGTAATATAAGTCTATTAAAGGTATTTTATTTCATAGTATTTTATTTAGTAACTCTTTCACATGAAAACGTTATTCATCGTCGGTCAGATGACATGGAGTCATAGACGAGAATACTAGCAGAGTTTGATTTTGAAACAGGCGACTGAAACAAAGTAATTTATAAATTTTTGCCGAAACGTTTTTATCTAGGAACAAGCAGGGACGATGTCAATAAGCGAAAGTTTCGGAGAGCTAATAACCGTCCAAAATTAACGTGTGTTCACCTATTTGCCTCACTCCAAACACAAATATTGAAAATGCGCATAAAATTTGTTTCACAACGCTTATAACCGAATTTGTTTATTACTTCAATTAATTGTTCAATTTAGTTCACAACTTTTCCTTGGCAATTACTTCACAACTTCTCTTATCCTTGCGCATTATGTCGGTAATGTCAATGTTTAAACTTCTGAAAGATATAAATTTTTAATTTAGCTTTAACTTCATTCGATCCTAGATTGTACACAAATAACATGCTAATCAGAACAAAAATTTAATATCAGAAATATTGTCTTGATCTTTAATAATCTACTCCAGTAGCAATTTCAACGATATGGGGCACAAAGGAGAGGGTTGAACGCCTTGATGTAATTCTGCTTACCCGAATGCCACTCTAAATTAAAATTTTGGCGCCACCACTAGAGACAGGGTTCTTAAATGAACCAAAAATGTACCATACGGGAACAAAGACTTTTCTGCCCTTCCGAGGGAAATCACTAAACATTTTATCGGCCTTAAATCTAATTGCGAGCATTAGCCTATAACAATTTGAAAATAAGACACTATAGTAGTTATATGAGAATGATAAAATGGTTGGACAAATTCTCTCTCTTGATAACAGACGAACGGAGTCTGGCGAAACTAAACTGGATTGCAGAGACATTTATAGGGAAGGTTTATTTTTTCGTGATACTCATAGCAGAACAACTTTTCTCGACAGATTTCCTCTATTCTGCTATTCTAATTTTATTCCTATGTCATGAATGTAGCCTAACTGTGCCAAACAGAAAGACCTTGAGGAAGAATGCTGTATAGATCTCTTCGATTTTGCTCTCTCTGGGAGTCGAAGCAACCGATGCACAGGAATTCGCTACTCACTATTGTATCTTACCTCCTGCGTATCCTCGATATACGTAATGTTGGTTTTGACTCCGAGCGGCCATTTTATATGTAGTTTGTCCTTGCTTAGTTGGAGCAAGAACACGATCAGCACAAACAGCGCATTCATCATAAAGAAAGCAAACACTGAAGAATCCCGCAATTCTTTCAAATCCTTGGCTACTCTTGCCTAAAAAATAACAATTATCGCTAGGGGAGAAAAGAAGATTAAGAAAAGGAAAACAAAAGTAAGAACCGCTGAAAAACCAATTAGTACACATAAGATTATCAATAGATTTGGTTATTCACTGTTTATAAGTTATTGTCACAGAGACGTTATGTTGTCTGTTAGAAGTCGTGATTCAGAAGCAAGACGACTCATCCTAGAAGTCTGCTTATTAGAGCTATGTCAGATGATGTTGAACCTTCTTGTCCAATTTGTATAATATTATAAATAGTGATGTCATTATTGAAAGGAATAAACACGAAATAATGAAAAGGAAAATATTACTTGATTTTTCTGGTTAAGGCGATGATTTTGTAGGTAAATTTTTCTTATCTCGTATACTGATAAATATTTATTACTGTGTTGGAGTTCATTTTCTGAGTAGAAACAGCGTCATATAAATTAAAAAATAAAGTTATAATTATTTGTTTACACTATATTTATAAAACAAATTTACGGAAATTTTCTTTAAATGTATTATAAAATTTTTTAAAATCTCAGGGAAATTGCAACCAAAAATTTTAATGTCCTAAATGACGGTTTCACTTGTGTTATAAGTTAAATTAAATAGTAATAAGAAGATGATTTAAATTTCCTACCTAAATTTCTAGTTTTGTATAATAATTTGATTGTAGGCCCTAGCACTTTTTATTTTGTTGTTAAAAATAACCCATGCCATATATACTACAGCTGTTATTTATCATACATTTTCGTTTTGTATGTTAAATGTCACATTTATTGAAATTATTTTTAAATTTATTGCTTGAATTCTTGGCATATACGATTAATTATATATGTTACTGTTAAAACCCGAAATCCGTCAAAATCAGTTTCAACTATTAAAAACTAGTTCAACCAAATGTAGATAGATAGAAAGCGAGTTTTCGTAAGATCTGGAATTAATGAGAGGTTAGGTTTGGTTTGTTCAGGTTTTTGTTTGGTAAGAACCTAAACAAACCAAACATCTAAACAGACCAAGTGTAACCTGTCATTGATTCTAGATCTTACGGAAACTCGCTTTCTATCTATTTACATTTTTAAAACTAGATTTTACTAGTTGAAACTGGTTTTGATGGATTTCGGGTTTTAACGGTAACTTATACAAAAACAGAAAAGTATTTCCGTGTACCTCAGTAGGTGGCGCGTATAGTGTTTACTGAAAAAACATTATAGCATCTGTCGATTTATTTCTTGAATGATTCATTTAACAATAGAGTTTGTTTCAAATAATGAAATAAAGGTTGACCAGAAAACTATGAAACGTTTAAGTTCTTAATTTGAAATATTTTACTGTAGTTAACAAATACTATTTTGGATCAAATTTTGGGAATACATAATCTACAATGTTTAAGTCAATGCTATATCTTATATTAACAGAAAATCAAGACGAAAATTGTTCCAGTTTACATCGATTAAATACGTTTGTCCTGCTCAATACGTAAGAATATGAAATACGTAACTATTGGTTTCAGAGTAAAAAAAAATTTGATAGATACTCACTAATATAATTTCTGAATTAATTGAATATTATATTCACAAAATCAGCTTAGTACTTAAGAAGAAGGGTCTATGATCACAAAGAGGACATCTCGAAAGTCACTTCTTCGATATCACAATATTTTTAATGGCACGTTTCGTGAAAAATTTTAAATTCATTACCTTTCAGCATTACGGTACTGTCTCTCCTCAAGAAGTAATTAAAAATTAAGTCATCGTTATTTGCATGTAACATAATTAAATTATTATTACGTTTCCACATCCCATTTGATTTTTAATAAAATTTGTTATCTAAACATAGTTTATGTTTCTCTTTATGGAAACTAAGAAGAACGAATTCTCGCAATGAAAAATGATGTCAGATATACTGTAAGTAAACGTAAACTCAAAGGGGTGGCTATACAAGAACGTTCAAGCTACAAAGAACACGAAATGAAACACATTTAAGTGAAGAAAATTGGAAAGTTGCAACAAGCGTAGATGTGATGTAAAGATAAAAGTGATTATTTCAATAAATTGAAATGTTAATGAAAAGTCACAAACGTCATCATTAGTCCTTAGCTGCAAGCAACTAGGATGAAGATGCTGATAGTTTCGAGTCAGTAGTTTGTCAGTGATAGTTCATTCACAACTTAATGACAGAAACATTATCATGCCATGCATTTAAAGAGAGTTGATTTTAAATGCGTTATATGTTCGGTATCTTCCCGTTTGTAACTCACAAACTTCTACACACAAACTTTGCATTATCTCTGTTCTGATTAAATAAAAAAATTGAAGTTCTGATATTAAGCTAGTCCGAAATTTTAGTTCAAAATTTCTTAAGTATTCGGCGAAAAAAAATAGAGTATAATGTAAATATTTGAATAGGGTTTTTTCTTTATATTTCTCAAGAATTTTTAGTGATGTCAGGTATGGGCCTTGTTTGACTCAAAATGAAGGTTATTAGATTAAGAATAAGAGAGAAAAACGGACTTCGTGAAAGAGTTCAAAATTTACATATCAAAATAAGCAGAATAATGATGCTTGAGCTGGTTTATCCTCTTGCTTCAGAACAAAGATGTTCAGACTCACGAACGAAATATGAAAAAAAAAAAAAAATGATCTTGTGAAAGATTAAAAAATTGATAGTTCGATAAACATACCAGTAGAAGTGATATCAGTATAATGATCCGTTCAGAGCAAAAGTGGTATAAGTCAAAACTGGGTAATGAGGTTTAAAGTAAAAATTCTTTAAAATACAGCGCAAAGTAGCAATTAATATGGCCTTCTTGTTATCCACTGACTACTAATAGTTTAGATGAATTGAATATTAATTGCTACTTTGCTCTGTATTTTACAGAATGTTTTTTTAACCCTCATTATCCATTTTTGACGTACATCACTTCTGCACTGAACGTCACATAGACTATAGTATTTTTATAATTTTTATCGAAAAAACTGTTTAAATTAAGGACGAAAATAGGGAAAATTTACTTTCCAAGTGAGTTAAAAAATGACAGGTCAAGCAAGATACGTAGAATAGAAGTTTCACTATGTATGATATAATATTATGTCCTCTTTATTGAGGAAAAAAAATATGGTAAAATTGGTTTGTAAAAGAATAAAAAAATATTATTGTAAGAAATAAATAACTTATAAAGAAAAATTATGTCTCAGTATTTGACATTTTTGATTAAGAACAAAACCATTTAATTTTAAATGGTAATACGGGAAACATAGACTTTATTAAATAGTTAAAGACCTTCAGAACAAGATACATTCAAGAATAATGACAGAATTTTCGCTTTTTATCATTCTTATGAGAAAAAAAGTTTTAGATGAAGTGTCCAAAAAAATGTTACAACAATAACAGTTCAGTAAACTTACACGAGCGAAGAGAGTGAAGAAAGATTTGGCTTTGTAGAAGTGTATACTGTATACTTCTTGCTTCGACACAAAATTTTCTCGTTATATAATGACAAGCAAAATCACTTTTTTTTCTTTTATATTCTTTTTAGACCGAGTGTTAAATTAATTTTCTCGTTCATTTCACTTAAATTTCACTAGAGAAAATTTTTCATCGTATATATATTATATATAAGCTCCAAAGATTTTTGTTTCACAAAAATATTTTTTGTGCACTTCTAAATTTTGAATTTTGGAAATGAGAGGTGATCGAATATTGATGTGACCTGCCGTTCTATGTAAAGTAACCAAATTTTGTTACTCTGCTCGATAACTTTATTGAATGATAGCCGGATGACGCTGGCTCTAATGGAATTGACGTATCTTGTGATATATTTTGCGTTTAATTTTATGGTGTCTTGTTAGTATATTCCACACAGAGATAGTGGCTTGTTTTGTGTGTAGCAGTTGATGATGAAGGGATTTACCGATAAACATTACTCTCTTTGAATAAGAGTGATTAAGCCGTGGTCGAATGCAACGCTGTGCTGATGTTTCTGGCTGCAAACACGACTGCAGACCCTTAGGGAAATTACACAAACATGGATCAAACTATATCGAGAACTCATCTTGGTTTTAGTTACATGGACAGAAATAAATAATTATATCGTAAATTATTAAACCTGAAACAGCTCAATTCAAACTTAATCAATTATTATTTTTAAGATAACTACTAAAACCAGAACTGTTTACAGAAAGTTATCAAGGAGGTAATTATACAAGGTGGTCAAAAGTCGCTTTCCCCAATATTCTTTGTTAGGTTTCATACTTGCACACATATACAGATATCATGACTTGAATAAATGAATAGCTGATGTAATATTGGCAACCATGTTCGTGTGTCAACTGTTTTTCCGATGTCATGTCTTGTTATTGTTGTTTTGAACAAAATTTGTAAAGGAATGTGTAGTCAAATGTAAATTGAATGTAATCAAATGTAAGGAAATGTTTGGGGAAAGCGACTTTTAACCTACTTTGCATTTTTAGCCAAATATTATTGCGTATAAATTTATTCTAAGAAAGTAGACAATCAGTATTATGAGATTTCAGACTTTCACAGTAATTTTAAAAGAATTAAATGTGCTGTTTGAGTTTTCAGGCATGTACTGAAATTTAATATGTCAAGAGTTATGAAATTACAGATTATATCAAGGTAATACCACAGTCTAGTATACATAGTCACGAAGCTCAATCCGTAGTAAATATGTACCCATAGATAGTTGCTAACCACTAGGATCGCTACTATCGCATCATCACATACAATACGAAATAGTACCTGCACAATCTATTGTTCCTAGTACTCTCATAAACTCAAGCTTCGTGACTGTATATACTAGACTGTGGTAATACTGAATAAAACCAGAAAGTTCTTCTAGACTGGTGGGTCCGTTATGCTTCTTTAACTTATGCAATTGTCACAAATCAATTCAATATATCAGATCATTTTCAACATTACACAGAGTGAGCCATAAGTAATGTAAATAATTTCAGGAGGTTATTATTTGAGATATTTCAAACAAAAAAGTTTGATACAAATTTGCTCGTTTTTTAAATTATTTTCGAGATAAAAATTGTTTCATATGAAATATTTCAAGAGTGTTTTGGGAAAGTCTTTGATTTACTTCTCAATAAGTTCAGTCAATTTAAGAGAGCAGTGTATTATGATAATAAATGATTGAAATAATTTTAATTTTGTCATTTAAATATGCAGAAGTCTGATCCGAACAAAACTTACACGAGTAGTTCTGAAAGGGAATTTTAAAATGTTACATTTGTTCGGATAAAATTTCTGCATATTTAAAAGACAAAAGTAAAATTCTTTCAATAATATATTATCATAATACACTCCTCTCTTAAATTTAATGAACATATTGGGAATTAAATCAATGGCTTTCTCAAAACATACTTTGAAAATTATTTATGTATTTTTATTGCTAGTAAGTTTGAAATGAATACAAGTTAATATAATGTAAGATGAACTAGCCGACTCCTGAATGAGTAAGACTAGTGCTCAGGAGGGGATTCCAATGCAGACAAAAAAAAATACAATTAAAATTGAGAGTGAATACAGATTAAAAAGTGTTTAATGTGTTTAAAACCAAACTATAAATCCAATACATTTTTTTATATTTTTTTATTAATTTGGAGAAGATTCGTGGTTAAAATTATATTGGAATAAAATTTGTATAATAATCTGGGTCCTTCATTCATGCTATGATAAAAAGTTGCGTTGGGTTTTACATTTTGGTTCAGACAAACGCAGAGAATTCATATTTTTAGTTTTACATTAATGTATATACAGTACCTTTCAAAGTTATTCAGAGTTTTGTGAAAATATTTTAATAAAACAAAATAATAAATTTGTTTAATGTCGAAAACTTTGAAATATTTTAAAAACAATTCAGTTGAGTAATCTTTCTGCTTTTTTAAATAAATTTGTTTCATGTAAAAGAAATCTTACATCGGAAAGGACGCAAAAACGAGCAAAATTATATTAAACTTTTTTGTTTCAAATATCTCAAAGAATAACCTCCTGAAATGAATAACATTACTACGGTTCACCCTGTATATTTTCAAATTATTCATTCATGTTTTCATTCCAGTTGTTCATTCAACTCCTCTTGCAAAGAGTTGCTGGGATGGTCATACTAACTAAATAGCTCGGGGACTTCCTCTCCGAGTACATTGGTTTCTATATTACTTTCATTCCACCATTGCTCCATTTCCGCCTTATTATTTTACCGTATTTAAAGCATCTCTGGGACTAGAATTAAACGTTAAATAAATTGTTGTAACGAGAAATTACGCAAGGATGAACTAAATGGTACATAAAACAGTACACGATGTTATCAGATAAAAACCAGATGGTGAGGATTTATACACAATAGAAAGGAAATATTGAAAAAAAAAAGCGCTTTCTTCAAAAGACGCCGATGCCGTGTTTGTACGTTTATGAAGTGAGCAGACTCCCACTATAGCTCTATTCGAACATATCCGGATGATAAGATAAAGAAGCTGCATATCAACATCGTCTGACCATACTGACTACTCCCTTTCAGTTTCTCTTTAATTAAAGATTGAGCGATGATTTCTAACTGATTTATCTTTCAGATTCGCACAACGATAAATTTGTACAGAAGAATCAGAATTTTTGTTCTTTACTGTGATTAAGGGGACACTCAACTATATTTTGGAACTTTTTTTCCTATTTGGCCAATCTTTTTCAAATTTGGAGAAAAAGTTTAATATATCCTATACATGGAAAGTAACATGCAAAATCTCAGCTCATTAGATCCAATACTTTTCAAAATAAAAAATATTTCAATTTTTAATCAATCATTAATTGAAGTATCACTTTTAATTATCATTTTTTATTTTTTGGGTTTGTGCATTTGACTGTGACTTCTCAATGAATAGGGGAAGAATTCTGCATATTGATTTAGTTCTGTCACGTAAATTAGTGTAGAAATTTAATTTTTCATTTCTATGACACTTTCTCCAAATTTTAAGTTGAGTATTCCCTTAAAGTAATACTGTTTCCGTTTACAACGCTGAGAAGCCAAGTTCAATTTTCTGCAAAGAAAAGGAAATTTGAACTCACAAGGGAACGTTCAACATTGGAAGGTTGCATAGGACCTTCAAATTTTTTACGCTGAAAGGTTGCATCGACCTATAAAACAGTTAAATAGTATTTGGAATATTAGTAGTAGTTTGGTAGTTTTGAAACCCTGATGCTATCGCTCGGAAGAAGGAAAGGTCTGTGTGGTAGACAAGGCAACACCTGTCCTATGACCCCATCATGCACTGTGTCTGTCTCACCAGTGGGTTTGGAGGGGGAAAGTAAGGTTTTAGTCTGAGCTCAACTTCCGTGTCTGTAGATTCATGTAATATTAACGACTATCACCCACGCCAATCTCTTTTCTTGACCGCCTAACGTTCCATTTCTCGCGTAACTCACATACCAGGTCTCGCCTCCTGAAGTATACCTGTGTCTCAAGGCAATGGCAGGTAAGTACAAAGCCTAACATCGAACATAACAGTGTACTGTAACTATAGAGCTATAGGTTTAATTTGAGAGAAATTGAATGCCACATAATTGTACACGTGATGGAATCTTTCACCATATAAACGAGCAATTACTAACTTGAATTGAATTATGTTAATCAATTAAAGAAAATTTGAAGTTACTATTCGAAATACTGCTTACTTATTAGGTATTTATTTTTGTGTTTGAAAGAGAGAGGGGTACATCGATGCACAGTTCCAAAAATTAAGTAAAGTTTATCAATTTGTCTAGTTAAGTGGTACAGAACTGGCGAGAGAGGGGTGAAAAGCATGGGGAAAGCGTTGGTTCCCCGTCCATAGTCCACCGGCGTTGAATGACATATCTGTGGCTCGTACGCAATCATATAAGACAGACACTGAATACAAATCCTCTCCCCTATCAAGTCAATGACGCGGGGATGGAAGGAAAGGGTGAGTGACGTATCCGATGAGTGACGTATTGCCACAATTGTCGCCCAGTTTTCCTAGCCTGGCCTAGTTACTAGGCTTGGGTTCACATATAAATATTTATAAGAATGAAAATCGGGGGTTTCAATACTTACTTGTATTAGCATGTACTGTTCTGCTGTAAACTTTAAAGGAATACACTTTTAATTCAATTGTTTAAAATTTTTTTAATTCAATATTTAAAAGGGTAGTTTTAAGAAAAATATAATTTTAGGAAATACTATCCGGAAGAATGAATTTTAGGAAAAATGACCGGGGACGATCCATGTTCTAACCGGAATCT
This sequence comes from Periplaneta americana, assembly GCF_040183065.1. Taxonomy (NCBI): domain Eukaryota; kingdom Metazoa; phylum Arthropoda; class Insecta; order Blattodea; family Blattidae; genus Periplaneta; species Periplaneta americana. The sequence goes on along the minus strand of NC_091125.1, from coordinate 106,685,541 downwards.
GAACCTGTGACTGTTAAATAGTAGCCTACACCTTAGCTATTGCATACATCATGTCAGTTGGTTTTCAATTATTACTTTCTAGATAACACTGCTACCATTTCAGTAATGAATCAATATAATCAATATCTATCGGACCTTAATCGAAGGGGAACAATAGTAATTTAATACACACTCTTTCGTCTCTACTACGAAAATAATTTAATGATAAGGCCACAGACTTGGATTTTTGACACGGATAGTCATAATTTGAAAAGTCGATGTCGTCATATAATCCGATAAGAAAGAATAGTTTGTAGATGAAGCAAGATTTGATTCTTCATATTGGAGGGATTATGTATTGAGCAATAAATTTGTACCGCATTATCAATGAGTTCTCAGGAGAATAAGTTTCCATGTTTGTGAAATATTCCATGAATTTATAGCGAGAGGACACACAGACCTTCTCCTCCTTGTTTTCGTCGATGGGGTGGAGGTATTTTTCCAGCAAGTCCTTCCAGAACTGTGTCTCTGCGCTCGAGATGTAGTCCACTTCTCCCTTCTTGAGATCACGATCCTCGATCCAGTACGGGTTGATCATGTCGTCTCTCTCCTGCTTCGGTTCTGCACATTAGTCAATCAGATAAAGAACGTGAGAATGTATCTGTTTTAATTCCGTAAAATAGAGTTCATTATGTAAACTCCCTCAAAGTATGCTAGTATAAACAGGAATAACCGTTCTACGAATGTGTTTCATATCATAAAAAAGACAAATAAAATGAAGAAATATATAATTTGTTTGTAATATTCATCAATTTCATCATTCAAAGATTAGGTATGAAAACATTTTTCGTTTTTAATTTCAATTTTTAGATCATAGTTATTCAAAGCCATATTTTAAGATGAAGAGCTTCTTTCAACATCCATTCTGCATACATAATCGTAGTCACAAACTCCTGGGAAAAATTAGCGCTTTAATGCAGGGTACCTGATGTAATTTTTATCGTTAATGTTGATAATAGAGCCTCGTACTTTTTTAAAGAAATTTTATTCATTTATTGTAATTAAAAGTAAAAATCCAATTCATTCGTTTATAAGCTGTTTTAACTACAGAGTGTATTATTAAATTCATGTCACTTACTTTCCTTTAAGGGGTTACGTACAGCTTACAGCAGTAAAATTTTTGGAAGTATTCAACATTTTTTTCCTCCATTACTGTGTCTTGTACAATAATGAAAATTGGTATGTGTAAAACACTGTCCTTCTGCTATATGAAAAAATATTTTTACGATTTAAAAACATTATATATACTTTTTTTGTTTTTTTTTTGTTTTTTTGTTTTTGTTTTTTTCAAAATTCAAAATGGTGGCAGTTTACTGTGCAGTGATGAAGCGTTTCCCTCATAACTCATAAACTTGCTAACTTTTTCATGTTCTCTCTCTTTTATTTTATTGCTGAAACTCATGTTTATAACATGTTGGTTGATTCTGGCCCTTAAAACCATCTGTCAAATGCTCACCAGAAGCGACAGTCTCGCTGTCCGTATCGTGAATCTGATCTTCTTCTGCAGGATCCTCAGCCAGGGATCCCAGGTGATGGTCCCGACTGTTGACAGATGCCGTACGTCTTCGAGATGTCAGTTGGCCGTGAGGATCCAGCACTCTGCAACACATTTTAAACAGTAGCAACAAAGGCAGGCGATTTTTTCTCTTAAAGATTAGAAGAATGTATTTCAAGTAACCGAGCGAGGTAGCTCATGCGCTCCGCATGGGACTCGCATTCGGGAGGTCCGTGGTTCAACCTGACTGTGGATTTTCCGTGGTTTTCTACAGTCACTTAGGGAAATGCTGAGTTGGAATTTTCATTGCCACGGTCCATTTCCCTTCAACTCAAGCATAGAAAAATAATTTAGTTGTCACATCATTCATCTTCATCTCATTTCATAGACATATTCAGGTCAAGAATCATGTCTTTGTCAGCTTACGGGGCGTGCGTCCTCTCCACAACCATTCATGGGTTCCCAGCCCTCCGCAATATCTCTGCTAGGATTCATTCCTTAAGGGGATACTCCACTAAAAATTACAACTTTTTTCCTAATCATTTTTTTCAACCAAATTTTGAGAAAATGTTTACTATATAAAGAACTAACAAAAATAAAAATTTTGAACTTCCAAATGTTTTTGGCCTTTAATTCTGTATTTATTTTTTTTATATTTTTTGAGAAATATTTTCAAATCCAAGTTAATAGTAGAAGATCTCAGTTTTTAAAATTCCTTTGTTTTGGTTACACTGATAAAACATAGAGAAACATTTCTATCCATTCATTTTATGGAATAACTCATTTATTCACTTTCAAAATGTTTTGGAAAATTTGAAAATGTTATTTTTTTCTATAACTCATGATAAAAATATTAATAAAATAAACTAACAGCATTTCTTACAAAATAAATACATATAAACATGCAGCTACCTTATAAATACTTGCAGTAAAAATTTCATCCAGGTTGATTAATATTTGGCATAAAAAAGTTGGTGTTGAATTAAGAAAAATAAACTTACGGAAAAATGGATTTCAAAGTAAAATTATTATTTATGTAACACATGTCTATTAAAATTCTCCTCCGTTACATTCATCTTGTAATTTCAGGGAACCAACTTTAGAACAAAATGTTACTAGATTTGTTATAAGAAATTTGTAAAAAAAGAATTCTTTGATGAAAAATTACTTTTGACTGCTCTTTAAATGTCACGCTCCTTACAGACTAGAGTTAAAAATATATTAAACATATTTGTAACCAGAATAAAACTAAATCCATTTGACTTATGAAAATATACATTCTAAAGAAGTGAAATAGCAAATAAAAATATTTTGGAAAATTTTCATTATTTTCAGTGGAGTCTCCCACTAAGAGCACTTCCGAGGGCGCTTCGACACCTTGGAAGGGCCATTGGAATGGATCCTGTGCTGCTTGGTCACTTTGGTCCTATAGAGTTCGGGGTACACAATAGTCCTCAGTATGGCCGACGTGCAAAAGATCGTCCCTATCCCGCACCTAGCCACCGTTATCTAACCTAACCTAACCTATTTGAAGTAGCCGCCTTGGTAACACTGACTTACAACAGCGAACACGAGTGCACCCGTCCATAAAAGCTCCTTTGGGCTGCAATGCTTAGGGATGTTCCATGTCCCCCTCCACTGATAAGCATCTCTATATCTCTGTGTAGTGTGTTCTGTTTGCAGAATTATGTCGAAATAGTCCCAGAACTGAAAAGTGACGCTAAATAAAGAACTGCCATCAACACGCGTGACTAAGGATGTAGAGAGAAGCCCTAAAACACGTATAAGATAATATACTCATATTTAGGATTTATACAAACATTTGTTATTTTAGAAGAGGCGCGTTTTGATCTTACTTCTCGAGGGTTTCGAGGCGGCGTCCCAGGCTATCCAGAGACTCCGCAATGCGCAGCAGCTGCTGTTTCTCGTCCACGGATTTGGGATGCGTGCAGAGCATCACCTTGATAAGACCCGCCAGTGAAAACTCGATGGATCCTTCGTCGCTGTCATTTTCGCCGCCACCGGCATTAAGGAAACCCAATAGTGACTTCTGCTTCGCCTTCTTCTTGGCTTCCTCCGCTTCCTTCTTCTCCTGCTCCAGCTCCTGTAAATCCCCAGTGAAAGATGTAACCCATACAATAAAGATTTTGCACTGCGCAGTAATTGGGAGTAAAAGGTTATTGAAAAAACAGCTATATCAACACATTGTTGCCAGTAAAACAATGACGCTTGTACATCGTTACAATTTTTTATCTCTCTTACCATGTTAAGAGGTTTATTTATTAAACATGATATTCGAAACATCACCTTCATGCCGGGTGGTGCACCTCTCCATTTTTATATTCTATTAAAACAAGTTACTTAAAGGGTTAGGTACAGCTTACAACAGTAAAATTTTTGGAAATATTCAACATTTTTTTTTCTTCATTACTGTACCTTGTACAATAATGAAAATTGGTATATGTAAAACATTGTCCTTCTGCTATATGAAAAAAATATGTTTACGATTTAAAAAAAATACTTATATATTTTTTTTTCGAAATTCAAAATGGTGGCAGTTCACTGTGCAGTGATGAAGCGTTTCCCTCATAACTCATGAACTTGTTAACTTTTTCATGTTCTCTCTCTCTTTTATTTTATTTCTGAAACTCATGCTTACAATATTGTGCTCTTTAAGTACATTCCTTAATAAATATATTTTTTTTATTTTGTGTTAGAAGAAAATACTGATATTTGACCATTTTTTAAATGAATTTATTTTTTACCAGAAATGTATCAAAGGTAGAGAAGTGATTTTGCATCATATTGTAGATATGACATGCATAAATACACAAAAAATTTCATCACAGAGTGTTGGATAGTTTTTTTTTAGTTATGAGGGAACCTCTTCACCACTGCACAGTGAACTGTCACCATTTTGAATTTTGAAAAAAAAACATTTAACCGTAAAAATATATTTCTCATATAGCAGAAGGAAAGTGTTTTACACATACTAATTTTTATTATTGTACAAGATACAGTAGCGGAGGAAAAAAAAAATGTTGAATATTTCCAACATTTTACTGCTGTAAGCTGTACCTAACCCCTTAACTCTCTCGGTAATTATACAAGACGTATATTTTCTCATGTTCACATAATATGAATTCGGTAATTTTTTTATTTTGGAGGCTATCATAAGAATTTCTTTACGTAATCTAACAACGATCGAGAACAAGGAAGGCTTAATTTCACGACAAATTTCAGATATGACATCCAATTTACTGAAGAATTCTGTTCACATTATTGAAGAAACATAATAAACGTTTGTTAAACAACAGCGGCAGACACATTCAACATGTGAATCAAATTAAATTATCTCCATTGATTTACAATAAATATAAATTTGTTTTTATTTTCTGAACATTTTAATTCTAAAAAAAAAAAAACATGTTTTCGAAAATTATAAAACATTACTGTCTCTTGAAAATACTTAAATATGTTTTTTTTAGTAGAAAAATAGTTTTAATGCGAAGCAATTTCTCTTAACGAACACCACGCAACGATTAACTGGCAGTGCCTTAAACGACAACATTTATAACTAAAGGAATCGGGGTAGATTTTCCGAGAGTATTGCAGATAAAATATTGTTTTAGAGGAGATTTTCTACGAGTAATTCGGATTACTTGACGTTCTCTTTACATTGTTGTATTAATATCACCGTATCGCCATAATTTTATCTAGGAATAGCATTTTTATGTAAGATAAAATATGTCCGATGTTTCTTTCTGTAAAATTTGATGCAGATAGTCAATGTGGCATTATTTCTAACACTGAATAGCTTCAAATAAGAAAACTGACCATATTGACAGAAATTTCCACATATTTTATGCAAATAGCATCTTTAGCACCAACACGTGAAATGAATAAAACAACACTGTTTTTAAGAATTTCCAAAAAATATAATTAAAACTCTTTTCGTGCTCTTTCATGTAATAATAATAATAATAATAATAATAATAATAATAATAATAATAAAATAATAATAATAATAATAATAATAATGAAAATAATTACCACTATCTGTCTGATTAGCATATATTATCCCATCACCATCTTGCAGATTAGGAGAGTGTTGCGGCTGTAGAGATACCTATAAAGGCAGCGAAAGACTGTTAGGAAAGCTTCCCACCACCAGGCAAAAGTCTTCCTGAAGTTAGACAACACTTTCAATGCAATAATAAAAACCTAAGAAAAGAGGCCACGTAAATATTTCAATATTACATCATATAATGTACTCGAGGAAGCACTCCTGAGTTAAAAATCAATTTTTGATGCTTATTTTATTTCATATTTGGTAATCTCGTTGCTTCCGACATCGATATATAAAGGTATTTGGTTCTTGCATGCGTAGTTGGACTTTAAACTTGCTTTCCAGTTTAAATCCTGCTTTTATGCAAAAGTAATCAAATTCTTCTTAAATTCTACAAGTTACTTGGGTCATGTATATTAGTTTTACCAAAAAAAAAAAATATATATATATATATATATATATATATATATATATATATATATATATTACCACAATTATTTACTGACTGTCTAATTTAACCTATTTAGGAAAAGTAATTTTAAAATTTAGTTCTAATATTAGTTAATATATTGATGAAATAAAAGGATGTCTCAGACGAAATGAATCACCATGAGAGCATACTTGAGCCAACCCTACCATTTTGGTAGGAGGTCCTTTTCTATATGATATTATGGGATTATCTTATCTTATATGAAAAGAAAAGACTTATAATTGTTTCTCTGCAATTATTTTACAAACTGTCGAAATCACGTGAATTTCTGTTAATTTTAACTTCAAAATTATAAGACAAAGTTGAAACAAAAATAAAAATGTTGACCACAGACTGATTTGATCTAATGAAATTTTAGTAAATATTGACGAATACTTTACAAAACTCCAGATTGTCTATTTGATATTGTTTACATCCACTTTAGCAACAAAATGTTTAATGCATATTGTTGTAATGATACATTAGCCATAGCTATAGTTGCAATAATCGTCATCGTTAATATCATCGCCATATCTGCATCATCGTTATCATTGTCAGTATCATCGTTACCATTGTCAACAATACCGTTATCATCACCATAATTATCGTCAATAATATTGTAATCTTCAACAAACTGTCATCGTTGTAGTCAGTATTATCATTGTCATCGTCGTGAACATCATCATTATCGTCAACATCGTCGTTGTTGTCAACATCGTTACTCTCGTCAATATCATCCATCAGTCAACAAAATTGTCATCCTCGCTATCAACATATCATCATCGTCATTGTTATCGTCAAAATTGTCACAGTGTTGTCGTCAATAGTATTGTCATCATTGTACATGAAATGTCTATTGTCAGCAACGTCATCGTCATCGTCATTATCGTCAACATTGTCATTGTCAATGTTATCGTCACAGTCGTCAATATCATTATTAACAAAAATGGCAACTATTTTTATCAATATCATCATTATCATTGTTGTCAACATTATCGTTATCGTCATCTACTGGGTGTTAATTTCAAAGTGTGTCATGACGTCACTGTTGTGATTCAGCGATTGGAAACGAGTTTCAGATTTTATGTCAGAGAAGTTGCCTATTAATCAAGGCGTTCAATCTGAACTTGAGAACGTGTATGGTATAACTTGAACGTCGTAGCAACAGATGGCGGTCTGTAAAGTCTGTGTGCTACCATAACCTCTTTCGAACTGTGTTTTGCGCGGGCAAGTCCTACGCAAGATATTTGTTATCATCCGTTGCTTACGGCAACATTCCACAATACAAATCAAATGCTCCGTGTCCATGTTGTTCGTCGACGTTAATGCCAACAAATACTGTACGTAAGTAATCGTCTTAACTCTCACCACATATCTCGACAGTAAGAAAAAAACTCACCTCAGTACGTGTTTCCATACAATTCACATTCCTGCCACTAGAGGTGTTACCGTACGTATCAGTAAGTACTCTTCAGAATGAACGCCGTACTTGCCAGGAAACTTCTCTGGCACATAGGTAATACGCCTCTGCGGAAGTGTAGGAAGATTGAATTCTCTAGGCTCAACGACTAGCCACATGACGGCATACAGCGAGTCATGACAGATTTTGAACTGAACACGCAGTATATCGTATCATTACCAACAAAACTGTTACCTTCATCATCGTCGTCAGTATTTTTGTCGTCAATGTCATCCTTATCGTTAACATCGTCATAGTCGTCGTTAACACTATCATCGACAACATATTCGCCATCATCACCATTGTCGTTGTCAATATGATCGCCATCATTGCCAGTAACATTGTTCCTCATCAACATCGTCACAGATGTCGTCAACATCATAATCATTATTGTCAACATCGTCGTCAACTCCTCAAACATGATCATTATCTTCGTCGTCATCATCATCGTCGTAAACTTCGTCGTCATGGTCAACATCATTATCATTATTATCATCATCGCTTTCAGCATCATCGTTATCGTCGTTGTTAACCACGTTGTCATCATCAAGATAGCAATAATTAACTCAAGCATTACACGTATATAATGCCTTGGAAGCAAATAGGACGGACGCAATAATTCTACATGATGTATGTATCCAGGGCTGAACAGGGCACGGGACGCAAGATAAAGAAAACGCCTCTTGATCCAATCTATTTATATGTACTCGTAAATTATTGCTCAAACAAAGAAGTATAAATAAAAATGAAGTCCGTATTCACAGGAATATTGACTGAATGATGCTATACACACTTTTTTGGTCTTCTTGACGGCAACCTCGCGCGTTCCCCAAGAGACGACGTTGAGATTGATGAGAGAGTAGAGGATGAGGAGCAAGTACATGGAGGGAATGGACAGCAGGTAGATGAGACCGGGGACGATGCAGAAGAACTCCTGCGGGTGGAGGCAGGCTGCTATGAAGAAAGAGCCGGACAAGGCGATCAAGAAGATGGCTGACGGCGAGCCGATGCCGTCCTCGCCCAGCTGCAGCGCCGTACCCACGATCACAGCCATCATGATCAGCGCGTACGACGTGGATAATATCTGCGCCACTAGTAGCTGCGGAAGAAGCGTAAAAATCTATTTTACAGGAGGAACAGAAGAGAACATATGACATATATAGAGAAAGTCGTTATTAATGATTACTAGACTTCGTGGAATTGCCACGAGAATCGTAAGGTTTACTACGCACGCGGTATAGACTATATGAGAAGGGGGCGTGCAAAGGATCAGGTATGCCTTTGATGTAAGCACTGAGCAGTATACTGCGGTTACAATAAAACCTGTATCCTGCATTCAAGAAATATAATGAATGATCTTTGAAATAGAAAATGTCTAAACATGTAAATACACAATTATTTTATAGTGAGATATATTAACTCTTCAAATTTAATGTAATATACTCTCATCATCCTTGAATATGTGCATTGGAGTGAAGAATTACGTACATTTTGAGCGACTGCAAAGTGAACCTCCTACGAGTTTTTATATTGGAAAAATGTACATTCGACATCACACGATGTAATAGGTGCATATTTGAAGAACGGAAAGTCACTACTTTTTAGTACATCAACTTCAGACGTCTTATCGTGACCTGATAGTACATAATTTATAATACGAAATTGTGAATAGGCAGAATTTTTAGCAATAATATTTCTCAACTTACATTTCATTTTTTCTGAAATTAATGAACTGTTATTTTGGATAACGGTTTGTGGTACTTTATCCATTATATTAAGGGCTTCTGAGAGTTGTAGTTTAGACGATTCTAACAGGGTGATGCTTTTGGACATGATTTTAAAATTAGAATCAATGAACAGAATATATTCCAATAGCTGTTCAGAAGGCAATGATTTTACAGTTGCAACAACGGAAATATCTGTGTTATCCAATGCATCAATTACCTCCATTATTTTGCCGTAATATTCTGCATAATAATTAGCAGCATCCAACCACGTTCCCCAACGGGTCAAGACTGGCTGCGGGGATATTCCAGGGGCAATTGTTTGGAACAGCAACACTCTCATTGTAGTATGTTTGATTGAATTCTTGTCTACACTGAACACATGCTAAGCTTTGACTACTCCAACCACAGTAATGCAAAACAAGTGCTTACATAGGTATACATTAGCTGTAGCTGCTCTATTTGGACGGGTCACAACTCTTAACATGAACTGCTTATACTACGAGACCGGGCGGTCGCTCACCTCCTCTATACTACCGTACATCGGCAACCTGATTGCATGCTGCATGTGGCAATTCAACGAAGTCTACTGATTACGTAACAGCAGCACAGATCATAGACAGTAGTAATAATAATGCTCAACAGTCTTATGGTAATAGGCACACCTGTATCTCTGATTTGCAGACGAAGCAGATGAACATGAAGAAGAGGATGGGTATGATATTGTACTCGAAGCTGGTCCAGTTGTCGATATGGAAGGCTGCCACGAAAGCTCCCACCAACATAAGGAAGATCGTACCAGGTCCCAGGATGGTTCCTCCCATCAACATGATCTGAAACAAGCACCACGCCTGGCCGGTGAGTCACTCATTCAGCCTCCTACACACATACACACACACAAAACTATTACAATGACTGGCGCCCACGTACTATATTGTATGAAATATAGTGCCGCACATATGTTATAATGTTTATTTCGTTTTGGACAGTTTAAGTTTCATTCTTGTAGGTCTACATATGACGTAATTATTATGTCATTATCGACACGTGTGCTAGCTAAACTATTTTTTTATTATTATTTCGTTCTCGACTATAACTCACCTGTGGACCTAAAAAATCTTCGAGATGGTAGCATTATATTAATTATAATATCTACACAACTAAATTTTCTAGAGGTGGATGTTTCGTTAAAGTATTTTTTTTTTATAATTCTGAACATTTTAATTTATGGCTGTTACTCGTACAACGCTGTTGGGATGACCCATTCATTTTTGCAGTCGGTCCATTGTTTCTAAACCTCAAGTTCATTCTGTTTCAAAGCATTATAAAAGAATAGAAACTCATGTTCCATCGTCATTAGTAGACTAACATTTACCATGCTTGCCATTTCATCAGAATTTTTCTGTTTCGAACTCAGTGAGGGTGATAGATATTTCATTCATTCATTCATTCATTTAGTGTTCTGCTCAAGGACAGATTTTTCACTCCAAACCGAGCTTTCTCCAATCTTTCCTATTTTCTGCCTTTCTCTTCGTTTCCTCATATGATCCATATATCTTAATGTCGTCTATGATCTGATATCTTCTTATACACGGAACTCTTCTCCCGTTCACCATTCCTAGCAGTGCATCCTTCAGTAGGCAGTTTCTTCTCAACCAGTGACCCAACCAATTCGTTTTCCTCTTCCTGATCAGTTTTAGTATCATTCTTTTTTCACGCACTCTTTCCAACACAGCTTCATTTCTTATTCTGTCTGTTAACTTCACATGTTCCATTCTTCTCCATATCCATATTTCAAATGATTCTCTTCATTTCGTCGTAATGTTCATGTTTCTGCCCCATACAATGCCACACTCCATACAAAGTACTTCACTAGTCTCTTCCTTAGTCCTTTTTTCAGAGGTTCGCAGAGGATGCTCCTTTTTCTTCCTTTACCATTGCTATCCTCCTTTTGACTTCCTGGCAGCAGCTCATATTGCTATTTATAGTACACCACAAGTATCTGAAGCTGTCCACATACTCTACTACCTTATTTAGAATTTGCAAGTTTATCTTCCGTATTTTTCTTCCTGTGACCACGCTCTTCGTCTTATTTGCATTTATCTTCATTATTATTATTATTATTATTATTATTATTATTATTATTATTATTATTATTATTATTATAAAATACTTCCCCTAAAATAGGGGTTGCCCTGAAGGACAAAATATAACAAATATGCAATACAATAAGTATACCAATACTGCTCACAGCTGTCATTTAGCTCGAGTAGCATATCCTTTAGTATCATTTCCTCTTCTGCTAACAACGCCATATCATCAGCAAATCTTATGCACTTTATTCTTCTTCCTCCTACTATCACTTCTCCCATGTTCTGAAAACAGTTCTTTACTAAATTCTCCAAGTAGATGTTGAACAGGGTAGGTGATAAAAAAGGACATCCTTGACGTACTCCTCCCCCAATTTCACTTCCTTCTGATATTTCTTCTCCTATCCTGACATTAACTCGTTGTTTCATATAAAGATTACTGAACAGTCTTCTCTCTTTCCAATTCACACTAATTTTATTTATCAGTTTATTCCAATCCACTCTGTCAAAAGCCTTTTCTAGGTCTGATAGTTATTTAAGGAGCAATTTAAGGTGCAATAAATCTCGTTCTGAAAAAAGAAAAAGCAGCAAAGTTGTGTTTTGAAGATTTAGGACACATAAAACATCCCTGTCATCCTGCCATTGATTGAGAGGACTTCAGAAAAGAAACTGTTGAGTGGCTGTTTTCTCGCCCCTAAGTTTCCGGGTTCTATTGCAGATAGGCCTACCTTTAAAGGCGAAGTTTCGCTTTTGTAAGTGCATGATGTCATGCAGAGGCTTCCAGAGAACAACGTACAATATCTGGGGGCGAACAAAATACAGTAGACTATAGTTGCAATGTCATGGAAGATAACACTTGAGTAAATGATAATTTATACAATTGAACGGAAGTCTAAGCGATATGCCGTTCCAACTACAATCTATAAAATTGCGTCATAATCAAAGGTAACTTGAAAATAAAACCTACTAATTAATAATCTACTGATGTTTCCTGTCGTTAGATAGGCTACAATACATTGGAGATCTTATCTACTGTTACGATTTATCATAACAAGCAGGGCCGAATTATTGCTTGAAAGTTTACTTTTTGAGTATTTTCTTGAAGATCGGTAGCTGAAACTTCATAAAATATTTTTTTCTCCTTTACTTTTCTTATTCATAGGACTTTAAAAAAAATATTCCTGAAGTCTACATTTAGAGCGCAAAATGTAGACTTGCAGAGTAAACCAGTGCCTCCTCATCGCTCTAGCATCTTGATCAAAGCCCACCCTAATTAGAACTAATTGAGAAGTTTCCAGATCACTTCCTTAATTTAATTTAAAATTAATTGCTTTCGCTACTGTTACCATGCCTCCAAAGACGAAGCAGGGGGGTAGACGTAACAAATGACTTTACGTTACACATCTTGGTCTAATTAAAGACTCTTAATTAGTGCTGATTTCCGACCCTTGGGTTCTGACAAATAAAAGTTACGTTTAAACTGAATGTTCTCTCGACGTTTACGGGAAATTGGGAATACATTTAAGGGTATAAAATAAAGAAAGTCGTTGTAGGATCGACATAATGAAAGTAGAATTGTAGAGAAGAGGCGATGTTGCGATTCATAATGGTAATGAATATTGAGTATTAGTTTCATTTTTAAAATTCGATATAGAATGGGTAATGTATTTCGAATTTTATGTCTATACTTATTGTCGTCATAACTATTACTAGTTCACAATTGTGGAGTAACATTAACTCGTCTGACCGCGAAATCATGTGGCCCGGGTTCGATTCCCTCAACTCAATATGAGCAAATGCTGGGTAACTTTCGGTGCTGGACCCCGGACTCATTTCACCGACATTATCACCTTCATCTCATTCAGACGCTAAATAACCTAAGATGTTGATAAAGCGGTGCAAAATAATTTACAAAAAAAAAAGAACATTACTAATTACGATTTCTCGTGTTCGATATCCGTTAAGCAGAGAAACCTGAATTATACGTTATAGTTTTTACTCACTGCAGTAGAATACAAATGACGGCCATACCACCTCCAAAGCGGGTGCGAGGGTGACGTCACAGGTGGGCGTGGCCAAGGTATGGCGTCATGGGCGGGGCTTAAAGTATGACGTCACGGAGGGGGTGGGGGGCTTAAATTATGACGTAGGAAAGGGGCGTAACTTAAATTACGTCATAAGAGTTCAAGGTTAAAGTGTGACGTCATGCGGGTATGTAATGGCATGACATGTTCATACATGTTTATCTCCTCAATGTGGGGGGCTTAAATTATGACGTAGGAAAGGGGCGTAACTTAAATTACGTCAAGGTTAAAGTGTGATGTCATGCACAAGTGCACGTATGTAATTGAAGTTGTGGTGTGACAAGTTCATACATGTTTATCTCATCAATGTTGCTATGTGTGCAAATATAAAGCTGAGTCATATCCGGCAATTGTTCTCAGGTGAAAGACACAAGTTCATACATGTTTGAAAACTGCTATGTGTGCAAATATTATGCAAGGTCACATCCGGTGAAGAATTAATCTATCACACTTAAACACATACATTCTTTTTCTTAAGATTCTAATGTAATGGTAATTTAATTGATTGGGGAATGGGTGTTGGAATGTGGGACATAAATGGATAAAAAATTAATCTAGCACACTTGTAAATTAAACAGGATGTGGCTGAAGTGACGTTATAAATTTGTAATTGAAGTTGGAAATGGGGGAGGGGGGGTTAAGATGTACTTTAAGCCAATTGTTGAGTAATTGATAAAAAATATTAAGATTCTAATGTACTGGTAATTGAATTGATAAATAGTAATGGGAAATGGAAATTGGAATGTGGGAATTATTGATGGCGTAAATGGCTGTACTTTAAACCAGTTTATAAAAAAATTAATAGAGCACACTTGTAAATTAAACACATACATTCTTCTCATATTATTATTATTCCAATGTAATACATTTTGAGTGGTTTGTTTAGCGTATTTAATTTAAGCCATACATTATTACCAACATTAAATTCATCAGAATGTGACATTATTATGATTTAGAGCAGTAATTGTAGCAGATAAATCAACGTAGATAAATATTGCATGATGCAAATAATATGCAAGCTGTTAAATTCACATCCGGTGAAGACGCAAGTGCTGAATAATGGCCAGCTATCCAATGGATGTCCTGAAACTGGTTGTACTTTAAGCCAATTGTTGAGTAATTGATAAAAAATATTAAGATTCTAATGTACTGGTATTTGAATTGATAAATAGTAATGGGAAATGGAAATTGGAATGCGGGAATTATTGATGGCGTAAATGGTTGTACTTTAAGCCAATTTATATAAAAAAAATTAATCTAGCACACTTGTAAATTAAACACATACATTCTTCTCATATTATTATTATTCCAATGTAATACATTTAATGTAGATGTATATGTTGTGTAATGCATTAGTGTGCAAATATTATGCAAGCTTGCTGAATCACTTCCGGCGACGATGCAATTGCTGAGTATTGATAAAAGCATGTTCTTTAAGCACCTGCAACGTGTCATATTACACAAATATTGCATGATGCAAATAATATGCAAGCTGTTAATTCACATCCGGTGAAGACGCAAGTGCTGAATAATGACCACCTTATTATTATTATTATTATTATTATTATTATTATTATTATTATTATTATTATTATTATGGCTCCAATTTAATACATTTTGAAGTAACATTTATTGGATTTATTTTAAGCCATACATTATTACCGAAGCAGTTCGTAATATAGTAATTGCTTCTTCTTCTTCTCATTATTATTATTATTCATGATAAAGAAGATTAAAGTGTGACGTTATAAATTTGTAATTGAAGTTGGAAATGGGTGAGGGCTGTTTATAATTTGAAATACATACGTCATAACTTAAAGTGTGATGTTATAAATTTGTAATTCAAGTTGGAAATGGGGGGGGGGGGAATTTGATAAAATTCTAATGTAATAGTAATTTAATTGATAAATAGTAATGGGTAAGGGAAATTCGCAAGTGTTAATTGAAATTGGAATGGGGGAATTATTGATGGCGTGAATGGTTGTACTTTAAGCCAATTGATAAAAAAAGTAATCTACACACTTGTAAATTAAACACATACATTCTTCTCATATTATTCCAATGTAATACATTTTGAAGTAAAATTGAGTGGTTTGTTTAGCGTATTTAATACATTATTACCAACATTAAATTCATCAGAATGTGACATTATTATGATTTAGAGCAGTAATTGTAGCAGATAAATCAATGTAGATGTGTATGTTGTGTAATGTATAAGTGTGCAAATATTATGCAAGCTTGCTGAATCACTTCCGGCGACGATGCAATTGCTGAGTAATGATAAAAGCATGTTCTTTAAGCACCTGCAACGTGTCATATTACACAAATATTGCATGATGCAAATAATATGCAAGCTGTTAATTCACATCCGGTGAAGACGCAAGTGCTGAATAATGACCACCTTATTATTATTATTATTATTATTATTATTATTATTATTATTATTATTATGGCTCCAATTTAATACATTTTGAAGTAACATTTATTGGATTGATTAATAATTTAATACATTTTGAAGTAACATTTATTGGATTTATTTTAAGCCATACATTATTACCGAAGCAGTTCGTAATATAGTAATTGCTTCTTCTTCTTCTCATTATTATTATTATTCATCATAAAGAAGATTAAAGTGTGACGTTATAAATTTGTAATTGAAGTTGGAAATGGGTGAGGGCTGTTTATAATTTGAAATACATACGTCATAACTTAAAGTGTGATGTTATAAATTTGTAATTCAAGTTGGAAATGGGGGGGGGGAATTTGATAAAATTCTAATGTAATAGTAATTTAATTGATAAATAGTTATGGGTAAGGGAAATTCGCAAGTGTTAATTGAAATTGGAATGGGGGAATTATTGATGGCGTAAATGGTTGTATTTTAAGCCAATTGATAAAAAAATTAATCTACACACTTGTAAATTAAACACATACATTCTTCTCATATTATTCCAATGTAATACATTTTGAAGTAAAATTGAGTGGTTTGTTTAGCGTATTTAATACATTATTACCAACATTAAATTCATCAGAATGTGACATTATTATGATTTAGAGCAGTAATTGTAGCAGATAAATCAATGTAGATGTATATGTTGTGTAATGTATAAGTGTGCAAATATTATGCAAGCTTGCTGAATCACTTCCGGCGACGATGCAATTGCTGAGTAATGATAAAAATATGTTTTTGAAGCATCTGGAACGTGTTATATTACACAAATATTGCATGTTGCAAACATCCGGCGATTGTTCTCTCAGCGTCTTATGTTACACAAATATTGTATTGATTACAAGTAAATAATAGCTATCTGCTATGTGTGCAAATATTATGCAATGTCACATCCGACGATGAAATTGATGAGTAATGATAAAAAACATGTTTTTGATAATGACCTTGGAGGTAATATGGCTGGATGATGAGGTGAATTATTTAGAAGTGTAATGAAAGAAGTATTGCAGTTTGGAATAATTGACATTGAACAAGTTTAGACAGCAGTGGGAGGGGGGGCAAGATGATGCATAATACGCTCGAATTTATACAACTATTACACTATCATATATTTTATAAAAGATCTTTGTCAAAAAAAACTTTGTTAGTGTAATAGCAGCCATAGCGTTAATAATGTCTCACAATATTTATTTTTTATTTTAATTTAGATTATACTGCATCCCCAGTCTCGGTTTGAGCTGAAGAAGAAGAAATCGCACAATTTAAATGCTCTGAGTGTAAAAAACAGTGACCATGATGAAGCGTGGTGAATGTTAAGCTTGATTATGAAGAATGTTCGAATTGTAATAAATGTTCTTTTTGGAAATAGTTTTGCACTGTAATTTCTTCTATGTCTTAACCATCCATTTCCATCTCACATAACCAAAGGGTTGGGTTCGTTTAGAAAATTAACCTATAACACTTTCCTTTCAGATATTAGTAATCCTTTTCCAATATTGAGAATTGGTATATTGGTTTTCAAATATTAATAATCCTTAAGAATTGGTGTATAAGTTGAGATTATTCTAAACATATATGTTACCAGAATATAACATAATTCCAGTGGTAGCTTATTGATTTGGGAGCGGTGGATTCATTACATGTTTGTATGATAAAACCTGAGGTTGATTGAGAGAATGTCAATGATTAAACTGAATCTAGTCATTGGGGATGGGGATGTGCTTGGTAAAAGAAAATAGTAACGATATATTTATTCATAAAAAAAATACAATGCATTGAGTATTGAAATATATTTTCAGTTAGTGAATCCCAATTGTGATAATGTTTTCACCAAAATTGAAGAAGTAATATATTTTGAGTGGATTGTTTAGTATATTTAATTTATTTAATTTTAATTTATTACTCACATTAAATTCATCAGAATGTGACATTATTATTATTATCATTATTATTATTATTATTATTATTATTATTATTATTCCAATTTAATACATTTTGAAGTAACATTTATTGGTTTTATTTTAAAGTACAACCAGTTTCAGGACATCCATTGGATAACTGGCCATTATTCAGCACTTGCGTCTTCACCGGATGTGAATTTAACAGCTTGCATATTATTTGCATCATGCAATATTTATCTACGTTGATTTATCTGCTACAATTACTGCTCTAAATCATAATAATGTCACATTCTGATGAATTTAATGTTGGTAATAATGTATGGCTTAAATTAAATACGCTAAACAAACCACTCAAAATGTATTACATTGGAATAATAATAATATGAGAAGAATGTATGTGTTTAATTTACAAGTGTGCTAGATTAATTTTTTTATAAATTGGTTTAAAGTACAACCATTTACGCCATCAATAATTCCCACATTCCAATTTCCATTTCCCATTACTATTTATCAATTCAATTACCAGTACATTAGAATCTTAATATTTTTTTATCAATTACTCAACAATTGGCTTAAAGTACATTTTAACCCCCCCCTCCCCCATTTCCAACTTCAATTACAAATTTATAACGTCACTTCAGCCACATCCTGTTTAATTTACAAGTGTGCTAGATTAATTTTTTATCCATTTATGTCCCACATTCCAACACCCATTCCCCAATCAATTAAATTACCATTACATTAGAATCTTAAGAAAAAGAATGTATGTGTTTAAGTGTGATAGATTAATTCTTCACCGGATGTGACCTTGCATAATATTTGCACACATAGCAGTTTTCAAACATGTATGAACTTGTGTCTTTCACCTGAGAACAATTACCGGATATGACTCAGCTTTATATTTGCACACATAGCAACATTGATGAGATAAACATGTATGAACTTGTGATACCACAAGTTCAATTACATACGTGCACTTGTGCATGACATCACACTTTAACCTTGACGTAATTTAAGTTACGCCCCTTTCCTACGTCATAATTTAAGCCCCCCACATTGAGGAGATAAACATGTATGAACATGTCATGCCATTACATACCCGCATGACGTCACACTTTAACCTTGAACTCTTATGACGTAATTTAAGTTACGCCCCTTTCCTACGTCATAATTTAAGCCCCCCCACCCCCTCCGTGGCGTCATACTTTAAGCCCCGCCCATGACGCCATACCTTGGCCACGCCCACTATGACGTAATACTTTGGCCACGCCCACCTGTGACGTCACCCTCGCACCCGCTTTGGAGGTGGTATGGCCGTCATTTGTATTCTACTCACTGATTTCATCTGAATACAGATTACGCCATTTTCTTTTTTATTTTTATATTCAGTTTGTAACACGGGCTCCTTTCAACGAAATAATTGAGCCGTTCAGAGCAGAAGTGGTGTAAGTCAAAATTGGGTAATGAGGTTTAAAGTAAAAATTCTGTAAAATACAGCGCAAAGTAGTAATTAATATGTCCTTCTTGCTATCCACTGACTACTAATAGTTTAAATAAATTAAATATTAATTGTTACTTTGCGCTGTATTTTGTAGAATGTTTGCTTTAACCCTCATTACCCATTTTTGGCTTACACCACTTCTGCTCTCAACAGCTCAATTGTTAATATCCTTATAGATGCATCACTCTCGGTTTATTAAATTTTTTTAGAGCATCTGTTTAAATTACAGGCATAGCAAGTAATGTTATCTTGATAGTTCAATGCTAGAACACGACCTTATTACTCCGAAATTGCAGTTCAATCACCGGCGTTGCTTGGAATAGTGTGTTTAGTGCAATAGACCAAAGCATAAGGATTTTCGTAATGTCCATATTTCTGCTCCATACAATGCTACACACAATACAAAGCACTCCACTAGTTTTTTCCTTAGTTTTTTCTCCAGAGGTCCACAGAAGATGCTCCTTTTTCTATTAAAAACTTCCTTTACCATTTTTATTCTCGTTTGACTTTTTGGCAGCAGCTCATGTTACTGATTTTTGTTATTGGTAAAGTCTTTAGTAAGTCTGCATGTAAAGCATTCCAGTCCCTAATAATACAATTGAGAAAAGAAAACTTTCCAGTGTCCGTCCTCTGACTTCTTTCCCTCAATTTATGTGAGTGGTCGTTCCTTGATGAATAATTTTGCGGCTGCAACCTATTCTTTATTTCTCTCCAGGCAGGCTCATCTCTGTATGTTTTAAACATTGCACATAATCGAATTCACGTTCTGCTGTCCGTGAGTATGTCCTATTTTAATGTTGAATTATTACGACAACGCTTGAGAGCCTGTTTTTGAATTTTTTCCAATGTCTTAATATGTTCTTGTCTGTAAGGACCCCAACATGCAGCACCATATTCCATTACTGGATGAACTAGTGAATTGTATGAAATCTATTTGGATTTATCAGAGCCCTTTCTTAGTACCCTCATCATAAAGTGTAACGCTCTCTATGCTTTTCCCGCTGTGTAAGTAATGTATTCCCCCTAGCCGAGATCGCTGCTAAAAGTTATACATTTGTTAACTTCCGGAATGCTTTCACCCCCTAACTTATACAATGCGATTATTTTATTTCTTTTTCTTGTAAAACTGACGGCTTTTCTCTTTAGAGAATTTATTTTAATTTTGTTGGCCATTACCCAATCGTTTATTCTATTGAGGTCATTCTGAAGACGAGTAATATTTTTATGACTTTTTATTTCTCTTTCTCTGTATATGATGCAATCATCCGCGAGGAAGCAAACCCTGTACAAGATATTGATGGCAGATCATTTACCAAAGCCAAGAATACAAGGAGCCCCAAGACACTCCCCTGTGGGACTCCGGAAGTAATTTCTATTGGGCTTGATAATTCCTCCCCCACCTGTCGACTGTTGACCCAACGGTCGTCCGTTAGCAGCGCCACAGACGCACCACGCACGCTCCACTAAAATAGTGGTGTAGCTGTGGCTCCGTCTGAAACCTACAATTTAATTCTATATATCGCGATGGTAACTGCGAAGTCAACCCTTAGAGCGTCACTGCAGCGTTACTATACTGTGGCTGTGGCTGTGTCTGAAGGCTTCCATTTATATCCATTATTCACAAGCGACAGCGCTTCAGCAGCGCTTTTAAAAGTGGCCTCGTCTGAAAAGGCTCTCTTAGTGTGGATATTGGTTCTAAGAATAGTTGCTGGACTTCGCATTTGCTGCTGTTGACTCTGAAGCAGAGTGCAGCGAGAGAGATTGAAATGCAAAAAAGTCACGTTAAGCAATTGTCAGGCACTTTCTTTCGCCGCACGAACTATGGACACACAGATACTGACCTGGTAAGCGATGTAAGGCATTGAGATATTATCGTTGATCTTGATGGTTCGCTTGTAGTCAGTGAGCAAGTCCATGATGTTGGCCATGGTGGATGGAACCCACCGACGTCTCTGGTTGTAGAACTCGTTGAAGCCTTCTGGACAATGCGTGTAGGCATCGCTGGCAGCTGAGTACTCTACACGGTAACCCCGCTGTAAAAGCAGCGTACAGAGCCATCGATCCTCACCTGTAATTAATTAACGCTAATTACCTCACATGACTTGGCGTAATATACAGGATGAACCGTAAGCAATGTCATTAATTTCAGGGAGTTATTCTTTGAGATGTTTCACACAAAAACTGGTTGTACGTACATTTATTTATTTATATAAATACGATTATTGAGTTACGACAATGCTACATATTCTTTTGGCCATTTTGTTGAATTAAAAATTATATTTCGTTTCCCGTGAGTTCAGACTAATAAGAGGGAAGGTTAAAGACAAATAAATTGAGATCTGACTGATTCCAATGTCAATGTAAGAAATAAGATCCTATAGGCCTAAAACTATTTCAAATTCTTAAAAATATATTATTCATTTTATCATTATTTATCATATTCAGTTATTTTTATTTTGGAATAGTGAGACATCCTTTACGTAATGGACTTCAGATACTGGTTATAACGATATTAGTAGTAAAAATAGTGATTGTAGAGGAGACGTAATTTCTGTTTGATATACTGTGGCAACCCTGCTAGAAACTTCTCGTTGCCTCGGGATTCGAACACGCGTCCGGCAGGGCGCGCGAAGGCGGCGCGGGAGACGAGGCGAGCTCCGAGGAACACTGGGTGGCGGCGCGCGGCGTAGAGAGGAGAGGAGGGACGACGACATGCTGGACCGCGGCAGTGAGGGGGAAGAAACGAAGCACCGTGACAGATTATTCCCGAAAACGAATAGTCCAGAAACAGTAACGTCCGGAAATCGAAGGCTCGCGAAGTGTTTCCTAACAAATAAAAGGAAGCCAGCCTTCGAGAGGCCAGTTCAGTTTTTGGACAGCAAGCCAGTCAGTCTTGTAAAGCAGCAGTGTAGCTAGCTTCGAAACCGGAGTTCGACTTGAGTGTGTCCGCAACTGTGCGAGTGTCCTGGCGAGTGCTGCGTATCCGGAGTGTTTGGTTCGACGTGCAGTAGACCGCAGTTGGGGGGCCTTAGTTCGAAGGTCAGTGGACTGTCTCTGGAAGCCATGGGTTCGATATACTGTGAATTTGAGTGAATGAGCTAGAAGAACTAGCCAAGGCAAACGAACTGTGAACTGAGAACTGACAGTTATAGAAAGTGGTTATTGTTGTGAAAATAAAAGTTACGTAATTCTTTTGAATTAAATGCCACAATACTTTCCAATTACATATATGCTTAGCCGATAAGAATCAATATGGAATATTACCCTGATCGTATTGCACGTAATGTCTAGCTTCTTTTGATGCTGTCGTATACTTCCTCATGACACTGTCGTCCATGAGAGCCTTTCCCCTGAACAAAGAAAAGCAACCTGGACTACAAAGCACACATCCAATCATATGTTCCGTAGCCTTTTGCAGCCAATGTCCAATAGCGTACTCGAACATCTGGTACCATACCATGGGACCTGAAAGCAAGATAAAAGTAAACATACTGAAGCAACGTGAGACCTTTTGTTCCTAATCCGTTTGTAAATAGACGGATTCCGTAGTTCCTTCAATTACCTGTTCCCTTTAGCCTTACACTGTTAAGGTTTTCATATTTCGTTTACTATACATAATTGATGTAGCTAGTTATATACAGTTATTATGGTGATATACCTCGGTCTGCGCGTATCACGTGTATGCGCACGCGAAACAAGCGGAAGGAAGTTCATTCTGGGCTGAATCTTCAGGAAGGAGGAGTGAAATGAAAACTCTACGGGTAGATTCTTATTACCAAAGATCCACAGACAGCAGAAATGTCATCTTCGTAGCCACCAACCTAGTTTTACCCTTTCTTTCCAATGACCAGATGTTTCAATCATACAAGAAAAGCGGCACTGAAATATTCGGAGAGAATTTGCCTTACAGTTGCTTCAACAATCAGAAATCTCACGAGATTTTTTTGGGTCAAATTCCCGATATCTATATTGAAAAGTCGCCACATACTGTTAGGCTACATTCACAATGAAAATTTGAATGTATAAATAGTGTGACATGAAGAGAAACACCAGGAAGTAAATTTTATAATTCTGGAAAAGAAACGTAATCACATAGAGTAATCAATTCGTCTGCGGAGAAAATTGAAACTGACGAGTGTAGTTATAATTTCAGACGGCCCAGATACGATCCACGGCTAGATCGTGATGGAATTTGTGACTGATAAAGCAGATTTTGCAGACGACTATTCTTGGGGTATTCACCTTTCACTCTATATTATTCCGCAAATATTCTCCACTTCATATCTCTGTAATTTGCGTTAGTTAAAAATAGGTTGGGATGAAGTCCGTGGGTAATACGAATTTCTGATGGCGATTTAAAAAGTCTTGGGGCTCAAGGCCCACGGGCTTATCAGATACTGGTCTGAGGATGGGACCTGGTTCTGGCAGAAAACATGTGAACGTAGGATTAAGAATACCACTCAGAAAACTTGTCGGACTGGAACAATAATCGTACAGTATATATGGTGCACAATGGTGTGCTGTGAGTCTTAATTGCATGGATCCATTTCGAATCTGGCCCTCGAAAAGTTAGCCAGTGTAGTTATAGGCTAAGTGAGCCATTATGAGAGTGACTTCGGCAGGCAACTGAAATTCGTGATAAAAAAAATTACAGGCAATATAAACAAGATACAACGCCACCGAGTTAACTCTGCTTCAGAAAAGAATGCGAACTGTCCACACCTGTGGAGTAACGGTTAGCGCGTCTGGCCGCGAAACCAGGTGGCCCGGGTTCGATTCCCGGTCGGGACAAGTTACCTGGTTGAGGTTTTTTCTGAGGTTTTTCCCTCAACCCAATATGAGCAAATGCTGGGTAACATTCGGTGCTGGACCCCGGACTCATTTCACCAGCATTAGCACCTTCATTTCATTCAGACGCTAAATAACCTAAGATGTTGATAAAGCATCGTAAAATAACCTACTAATATAAAAAATAAAAGAATGCGAACTACAGTGTTGTCAGTGAATGTCCCTTGTGTATCAATGTGCCTCTCCTAGTGTGCCCCTCTGCTGGCTGCCAGCAGCGCCATGAACTTCCCCTCACCAGACACAGGTTTAATTAGACCGCATAGTACACTCATAATGATTAATAACTTACTTTAGCTCTAGCTACGTTATTACTCTCAGCAAGTCATATTCAAGACGTCTTCTTTATGTAACTAGCTGTATTTGATAATGCTTTTCTAAGTCTCTGTTCCTCGCATTATCTATAGGCTACTATGGATATAAAAGCAATACCAGCGCCAATGTGATCATAGGCAATTAAATGATGAACGACTTACGCTAAGTCAGTTTACATTCTGTGTCATGACGTTGAGGTGCTATTTTGCAAGTAAATTTCGGGTGTTGTTCTGTTCTTGATACCTTAAAGGAGTAGAATGCGCTTGTGCTTAAATTGGATTCTCGGACTTCCATTACCGCGTCACTCCTACCTCTTGATTGGCCAAAATTTTCGCTTTGACGCCAACTTAAACTTCAAGTAATCAATTATCATCAAACTTTACGTCGTTATGGTTGGGTGTATGTGAACGTGTTTTGAATGCCCGCAGTGAATGAATTAATGAATGATTGGAGGAAATGGGAAAATAAACATTTAAAAGATATGCGAAAACGCTTCCTTGCAAGGGAGTTTGGGGACTGGGAAAAATTTGAATATGTGAACTCCAAGCTTGTTGACCACTTATCTCACTCCGGGTTTCACCGTTTCGCTGAAGGAACTTTAGAGAATTTTGAAGGGGAAAGCCGAAAATGCATGTAACCTAATAGCTGCCAGATAAAAAGCCGCATTTAATGGTATGTTTGATAAATTTAGTGTTAACGTATGTTCGCGTGTAAGTTTGTTTCTAAATGAGGCCCCAGGCGGGCAGGTACGCACCTGTTCCCACGGGGTGGATGCGTCCGCAGGCGGCCCCCAGGTTCTGGTTCTTCTTCATGAGATCGATGAGGAGGTGCACAGCGTGCGGCTGAAAGTCGATGTCCCCGTCCAGGGTGAGCAGGTACGTGTTCTGGGCGATCACCTCCTTCCGCTCCACCGGGATGGGCAGCTCCATGAGGCGGTGCCCCAGCAGGTAGTACATGTACATCACCTGCAAGAGGCCAAGGCAGGTTGCGATAATTGCTTGCGTACTGGCAATGAAATGTACAGATTCAATTCATTTCAATAATATTAGTTATTAAATGTTTAAATTTTAATATTTTGTCAAGTAGAAAATGATTTTTAAGGGACATTAAGACTGAGTTATGAAATTTTCACAATTTTAATGCGATTTCTTTCCTTTTTTAACTGTTTGTCCACCGCTGTGGTCTCGTGGTAGCATCTTCGCTTCCGAACCCAGCTGGCCGGGGTTCGATTCTCCGGTTGGGACGAGTTGTCTGGGTTAGGTTTTTTCTGGGGTTTCCCTCACTCCTATGGATGAATATCAGGTAACTTTAGCAGGCGTATGGAACCCCACTCACTCTCGCCATTTCCTTTCCTCCCTCAACATCCTTTCCTAATCATTCCGGTTGTCTTTCTTAGTTTATCAGATCGCGCATGCTGCGGCCCTCCAAAGCTGCTGACACTTTAGGCCGGCCTCCATGGATATGTCAAGCGTGGTACCTGGTGACCCAGCAGCGGAACCCACTCCCCTCCCTCCCGACGGGAGAGGGGATCTACACCTCATACCGTTGAGGAGACGGGAGGTATGGTTTACACCTCAGACCGTTTGAGTGGGAATGTGGGGAGACTGTTTGAGGTAGAATGGTACACGGACTTGAAGGAATGGCGGGACTGGTCGTCAGGGTGTTAGCGGTTAGGTCGGTTCGCGTGAGTGCTGTCGGTGGACTTGCAACTCATCCCAGAGGCGCACAATAGACTTCAGGTCGCTGTGCTCAGGGTTGTTCCCCTCCCGGCCTCACAGAGAGAAAAAAAAATTGTTTGCTAGATACAGTAAAAAGAAGTGTGCAAATTTTCAGCTCAATAGTTAGTTTCGAAGTTAATGTTATTTTAATTGTGCAAAGTATCGATAAAATAAAAATGTCCCATGCGCAATACAGCCAAACACCGCATACGAGCCTGGCTCTTACAGTAGTGGCTAGAAACATTTATGTTTTATAATTTTAATTTGTACTCACTAGCTAGTTAGTAGAGCCCAGCAAATCAGACAAGACTCACGCCCGTACCTGCTTGCCATCAGGCTTGGGTTCCAGTGACGCTACAAAGCAAGTTAACGTCTAAGGTTGAACCCATTGAGCCCGGGTTTTATAATTTCAGTCCAGGCGGGACCCAAGAAAGCCTGCCTGTTTGCTCGTATTATAAGGTACAGTGACTTGCATTCACGGAAGCCAGTCTACACTGGTTAAGATGAAAGAGTACTAGTTTGAAATCTAAGTTCGTTGGCTATTTAGTCACTTCAAAAAATCTTTATCTTACGGTCCAACACGGCAGATAATTCTTGATTAAAGAAACACAGTTTTACGATTTATTGCGCTACAGAATTCGTAAAATAATAAGACAATATTACAGATTTCATATTCCTGCAGTGTATCTCACTCAACAAAATAATAACATTTCGTAACTTGTGACTAGTTGAGAAGAAAAGAGAAGAGACGAGACGAAGGGAGGGTTGGTGAGGGGAGGGGAGTGGAGGGAATGGGGAGGTGAGGGGGAAGGAAGGGGAATGGAGGGGAGGGGAGGGTAGGATATGGGAAAAAGTAGAGGTCGGGATGGGAGGAGAGGAGAGGAGCGGAGGGGAGGTGAGAGGAGGGGAGATGAGGGGTGGGAAGAGGAGGGGAGGGGAGAGGAAGGGACGGTAGGTTATGTGTGGGGAGGGGAGAGGGGTGAGGGAGGGGAGGGTATGGGTGGGGAGGGGAGGGGAGGGTATGGCTGAGGAGGGAAGGGTAGGAAATGGGAGGGGTGGGAAGGGAGGGGGAGGGGAGAGGAGAGATTATAGAAAAATATTTCATTTTAACTTTTTCCTTAACAACTAAAAGCCTCATGAATACCTGTAAAATGTATAAAAGTTTTTCGTTCTTCAGAATATTGATTTTGCTATTTACCTTCTGAGGGACAGATTTCTTTTTATTTGTGAAGCTGAAAGTTTGAATGGTTTGCATTAAATCTATATTACTACGATGAAAAGAAAAGTGCAAGTAATTTATAATAACTGTTGGCATTTAATGGATATTATGTTGACGAGAAAACGAGGAGAGGAGGGAGGAGGGGAGGGGAGAGGAGGGGAGGGAGGGGAAGGGAATGGAGGGGAGGGTATGGTATGGGAGGGGTGAGAAGTGGAAGGGAGGGGATGGGAGGAGTGCGAAGGAGGGGAAGGTAGGATATGGAGGGGAATGGAGGGTAGGGAATGGGATGGGAGAGAAGGGGAGTGGAGGGGGGAAGGGAGAGGTTATAGAAAAATATTTCATTTTAACTTATTTCTTATCAACAATTAAAACCCTCATGAATACTTGTAAAATGTATCAAAAGTTTTTCGTTCTTCAGAATATTGATTTGCTATTTAACTTCTGAGGGACAGATTTCTTTTCATTTATGAAGATGAGAGTTTGAATGGTTTACATTAAATTTATATTACTACGATGAAAAGGAAAGTGCAAGTACTTTATAATAACTGTTGGTATTTAACGGATATTATGTAGACGAGAAACAGTTTTCTTTGTCTTTATTAACGGCACGTTTCAGAAGGCAACAAATTAAGTTTTCAGTAGTTTGTCTATATCTGTAGGCTTATTGTCAGGTTTGAATGACTTGGTTCATATTTATCATGCATGTGAAAGCAGCAGTCTGGCGCAGGTCGGCGGAACCGAACAGTCCTTTCGGGTCACTCTTAGGACTGTTTGGGAGTCACGTGCAACCACACTGCCTGCCTGCTTGTGAGGGAAGATACTCAAGATTTCTCAATGTTAGATCTTACATAATATATGCATGGACACCTACGAATATCTTAATTGAATTTGGTAAAAAATACTTGCACGTGGAACATTTTTAACATCTAAAAATGTGGTTAAAAAAAAAGAAGACAAATTTGTGAAAGGGGATGCAATGCTAACGTATGGAGCATGCCTAGCCTATATAAAAATCGCTCCTGGAACTCAAAGAAATCATAGACTTGAAAAAACTCTTATAAACAACTTTCTAAGTGTCTTACAAACATTTTCGTAAAAAAAATTTAAAATTGATTTTTTGACCATTTTTTTTTATAAAAACTCGGTCCTAGGGCACTTTAAAGAATTTCATATTCCCGTCCTCAAGAACCGTGCAGTACATCTCCTGAGAGTCTACATATCACAGGTTAAGATTCCTGTGGTAGAGGCTGTACGAATCATTAAGAAGTGAGAGTCTTTGTTGCGTAATGTACATTTTACCGCTCATGGACTCTAATAATCGCACCTGGCTCCAGCGCTTCCTGTGTCGGATCTTGCTCTTGTCCTTGAGGTGGGCGATCATCTTGGTCTTTCCGGGTAGGGTCCACACAAGACGGCCTCCGTATGGCGTGGGGTATTTCTTGGGAGGCTTCACGTGAATCTCCGTCTCGTGCACGAGGGACGCCGCCTCGTCTATCGTGGCCACGAGCAGCTTGACGAATCGGTTCACTACATTGTCGTCGTCGTTTTCGTCACTGATCTCGAAAGCGTCGTCGAAGAAAATGTGCGCTGCAGACAGATAGAATAATTAGTGTGGTATTTTGTAAAGTGGTAAGATTACGTTTTGCAAATTATATGGCCAAGTTATTCTTTTTCTCAATATTCTTGCGTTTTGTATAATTTTACTATTTACTGTATGCCGTTTTCATGTCCATTTGTGTCTATATAAGACAGAAATAGATCACGATTTGAGTGCAGTTAAAATCCACTAAAACAGCTAGAAAATGAATATTTTCTTGCATTATAATTATTGTGGCGGCAGGCCGAATATTGTTCGATCGTCTGGGGGTGCATAAAACTAGGACCACTTCCCTCCACCCACAGTCCGACGGCATGGTGGAACGCTACATCAAAACCGTGGAAGAGCACCTGCGGAAGGTAGTGTCCAACCATCATCGAGACTGGGACAGTGCTAAGGAGGGAGCAATGTGGCGGCAGGCCGAATATTCTCGTCGTGCCTGGCCGCTTCGGGGAGCTTCGTGCGCGTCCGGCAGAAGGGAGGGGGCGGGAGGAGGCTGCGTGGCGCTTGGCGAGGGGTGAGGGGGAGAAAACCGACTGCGACAGACGTAAAGAAGTCTGGAGTCTGATTGATGGGGAGACCGAGAATCGTCCAGAAACAGAAACTTCCAGGGTCGAAGGTTCGGGAAGTATGGTTTAACTAACAAAAAGCGAGGAGCCTTTGAAGAGAGCCAGTTCAGTTTAGAACAGCGAGTCAGTCTTGTGAAGCAGCATTTTTAGAAATCTGGAAAATTTAATTATAATTTACGGACATATTTCCTTGTCTCAATTTTCTAATTAAATGAGCTAGGACTTATAATAATAATAATAATAATAATAATAATAATAATAATAATAATAATAATAATAATAGTGGACAATTTATTTCATCTCAAGAGAAGAATTCCGCGAAATGCTCTCCCAGTATCATTCTTGGTCTACAAAAGTAGACCTGATGGCCTTATCTCTACCAGGTTAAATAAATAAATAAATAAATAAATAAATAAATAAATAATAATAATAATAATAATAATAATAATAATAATAATTGACTAGTGCACTACTTTTCAACGCCAAAGACACAGGTCCAGAATTCCAGTGAGAGATAGTACAACTTAAGCTGGTTGAAGATCTTGCTGAACATGGTTTTCCTGCGTTAATTCCCAACGTTTTATTTTTTTTCTCGTAATCCACTGTAATTATTAAGGTTGATAGCAGAGAAAACAATTACTATTATGATCGTCATTATCACGGTTCGTCATTTAACTTTACGAACCATTGAAACTTTTTTTCTATTATCTACACTCGTGATTTTTGTAGTATAAATACGTAACGATGAAATTGATTCTGAATATTCGACAGTGGGGGAATAGCCATTATCTTCCCTAAAATGGCGTCGTGAATACAGAAATAAAAAATAGAAACGTTGTAAAGTTAGATGTGTACTTACTCTCGAACTCGTAGTAGTCCGGATCAACCACGCGCAGGTACTTCTGCGCAACTCTGCGCGCAGACTGGTCTTCGTCCATGCGCAGAATGGACTTGAGCATCTCCATCATCTCTTCGCGTGTCTCGTGCCACATTGTCGCGCATGAATAGATTCTCGTGATGTGGTCCGAGGACTTCACCACGTTTTTGGGCGCTCCGTTTGATGTAGAGTGACCCGAGATGCTCTCGTAGTCGTCGTCATGTTCATTACCGATGTCAGCCAATTCCTAAACATAAATTTTCTTCTTTAATGATACATATAAGTATTTATCATTTATAGTGATGATTCCTTTAAAACTTCAGTCTTTGAACACTTGCTTCGTTCCAATTTTCAATTTTTTTTCTAGACGCCTCTGCATTGTCACCTTAGCAGAGACATCTATTCATGAATCAGGTAAATTGATGGACGAGAAACATATAGTCGGAAATTTTGATCAGAGTTTCATTACTTGGCATACATATACTATATACGAAGATTCTGATTATATACTTCCATTTTTAGGAATGCCACTTCAGGAATTCTACCGCAATTAAAAATGTATCGCTCTCGACCGAAATAGTACCCGAAAAGTATATGGTATATATGGTAGAAACGATGTGTGTCATGGTGAACAAACTGTTGTTTATTTCATAGTGTTCCTCCCTAAATAGTCTGTTGTGTACATGTGCCGCTCTTGCAGCTATACAAAAGCTTATACTCCAGCATTCAGTTAACTTGCATGCACAGTATTCTCCTCAATTGGTCCCCAAGATGATATGTATGATAACCATGTATGAATTGAAGTATAGTATAGTATACTACACTTATACAGAGTATAATATATAACTTAATACAGGTATAAATATAGAAACAATTCATAACAGACTTAGACAGAAGTAGGCTCATATGGTTCGGGTACATGCAAGAAATGGAAAATATAAAAGAATGTTAAATCTGGAGATGAAAGCAAAGCGACCAATGAAGACCACGGGAAAATGGATAGACAAAATTAAAATAAGCCTACACAAAGGGAATTACAAATAGGAAGAAATATACAGAGGAAAAACATGAAGGGATAGAGAAAATTAGAGGAAAATTTGGAATCAATCTTCCGAATGAAGGACACGATAAGAGGACGATGATGATGATGAGACACTACATTTAAGTGCGTGACACCGAATTATGCCTATTAAATGTTATGATTTCAATATTACATTAAAATAAGGACTTGTACTGTTTTATAATTTGTATAATCTCTTCGAAGTAACTTCCTTCAGCTGCTATGCATTTCCCTAATCTACTGTGCTGACCTATTATTTGATTTCAACCTCGTTTCATACACAAAGACCATAATGTGACTCTCTAGAAAGAAGTCAAGCGGAGTCAAATCTTTCAATTTTGGTGGTCATTCCCACGTCAACTGTAGAAGACGTATAACTGAACACCACTTCTGTGTCGTGCTACAGTACATAAAATTACAAGATGGCCCAATTTTTCTGCAATTCACTCCACAATTGCTCATTTCGGATATAAATATAGTAGGCTAAATCTACGTAGTTTACTCAAAACAGCATTTTTCTGAAGTATTGCACGTTCTTCCGGGAAAAGTCTGTAGTTTGTAGTCTTTCTGAACATTTAATGATGGGATTAAGATTCATACCTCAGACTTGACTTCAGCCTCGTCGTCACAGCGTCTGTTGAGTCCCAGCGACTGGTCAATGAGGAGCGAGTCGTACATGGGCAGAACGAATAATCTCTCCGTAGTGGCCAGACGCTCTGCTTTCGGCGTCCAGATATGAAGTGTGATCCACGTTTGAGAAAGAAGCCATAGCAACCACACCCACGCTTGCTGTGTACAAAATATATATTAAAAATATAGAAAAGAGATAAAGATTTGACTTAAAATTGATGAAATATGAATCAGAATTGACTTTGCGCCAATTTCAGATAAAGTAATGTATTGTGGAATGCTGAAAAATAAATGCATGGCCAACGTATTCTCATTAGTATGATTAATAGAAAGCAGAAAGGTAGCTGACCGATACTTGGAAAAAGATGAGTTAATTGAAAAGCAAGGCGATAAAATAATTCGTATTAGTATGGACAGTGATATTGGAGAGTCAGGAAATTCCAGAAAACAGCGTCATTGCAGACGAGTCTGAAGGAGAAACAGCTGACGAATCATTCTCGAACTACAATTCAACGCATTCTGCTGGTAAGATTTATTAATATTCTGAAACAGATGTAGAACACCATTAATAAATTACGGTAAATATTTTAATAAAACCCAAAAATGTTTATACAGTGGAAATAAATTTACTGTAAATTCACAGGGCTAACGACTTCAAAGCTGGGTAGCTGGTTTAAATGGAGTGCACTGGTATAATATAATGAACATGGAGGCATGAGGTAATTACTCTGCTTGCCATTAAAATTTTACTTTGATTAAATGTCCTCATTTATAAAAAAAAAATTAAAAATGTAAAACCACTACCAGCAAATAAGTAAATCGTTCTGGAAAAGAATATGTTTCATTTAGAAAATTATGTTGTTATTATTTATTTAATTTCATTTATTGTATTCCATAGATCTTATATCAACATTGTAGCTTTCAGATGTGGAACAAGTCAAAAGTTATACAATACATAGTAAGCAGATTAATTCTATTTACAAGCATGAACAATTTTCATCAATTGAGTAGAAGGCATGAATATAAAAAATATATTGTTAATTATGTTCTGAAACTCTTCTCTTGGTCCTTCAAAGCTTTAAGGGAACTGCGTAGTCTGAGCGTATGGCTGTTGTGTATAAGTGAAGAAATTTTGCTAATAATTAACTTTTAAATCTATCAATTTATAATTTTTACACCAAATACACAATATTAGCAACTATATTTTGGTTTTTAGATTATCTTTCTGCCTCATATATTTTACTTTATAAATAATTTAAACCTGAAAAATATTAATTAAATTTAAGTTAAAAACATACGTATGTACCTTAGGAACATTTTTCTCAGAAACTTTGCATTACAGGTTCCTAAAAATTCAGGCGTATTTCCAATGCAGTTGACTATATTTACCGCCATTCTCATCACAATATGAATATTCGTATAATGTAAAAAAATATTTTCCATTCTGAAAAAGGGTATTCATATTTTTTTATACTTTTCTGGCTGTAAAATCTATGATAATTTTGATAACAATGTGAAAATTTGCCATGATTTTTCATTACCATATTAAATAGGAATATGCAACATTTCAGCCTCCTAGCTCAAGTAGTTTCTGAGAAATATGTTCCTAAAGAACCCATGTTTTTAACATAAATTTAATTAATATATTTCAGTTTTAAAAACATTTATAAAAAAAGTAAATGAGGTAGAAAAAAATCAATCTTTACGTAGATTAATGAGAGTATCCTTGTCGTGCCTTTTATTTTTAGAAGTTCTTATAATGTTCCATATGATAACAATTATATCATGATTGGTCAATGTTTTAGAAAAAAAATAGACCAAGTTCTATCTGGAACTCGCTTCATTCAAGTAACATCTTTGTTCATAATAAATTACCCGGGTAGCTCAGTTGGTAGAGCAGCTGGCTACGGACTGGAATGTCCGGGGTTCGATCCCAGATGGTGACAGGATTTTTTCTCGTTGCCAAACTTTCAGAACGGCCCCGAGGTTCACTCAGCCTCCCATAAAATTAAGTACCGGGTCTTTCCCGGGGGTAAAAGGCGGTCAGAGCGTGGTGCCGACCACACCACCTCATTCTAGTGGAAAGCATGGGGCTCTACCTCCATGCCCCCCCAAGTGCCTTCATGGCATGTTACGGGGATACCTTTACCTTTTACCTTTTACCTTTTACTGGTAAAGTTATTTTATATACTGACCTGTCTAGTAATGAAGTCGTTAAGAAAATAAACAGGCGGCGATTCGAAGAACAAGTAATCAGGTATGATGTTGTGGAAGAAGCACGGGTCGCCGTTCCTCAGGCCGCAAGCAGCTATCAGCAAGGAGATGGCAACTGGGATCGTGAGGTTCACAGGGAAGGCGTAGCTGAAGCCTTGGATCAGGATCTTACAAGCGAATTTTCCTGTGAAGAGATTAATAATTCTTTCAGAATTGTGTGAAATTTAATATGGGGATATCTGCTTCAATGTACAGTATGAACAAACAATTACAGACTACGTAAAGATCAATTTTTTTTTGGTCCTACAGAATTTATATGTTATGGTAACAATGATTATTAGAAAAAAGAACCACAAAATTAATTTTTACGTAGATTCTTCGTTCAACAGTCCATATACTGTGTAATCCCGGCCACCAAGTCACTCAATTGAGTGCGCTCCTTGAATAATGTCAGTTGACTTAATATAATATGTCAACATATATGTCGAACATGGAATAAGGCCACAAAGGGAAAAACTCTAGAGGAGAGGGATTCGATCCGGTGCTGTGGATTGAACTTCGGCATAAATCAGTGGTTAGAGCGCTAGAATCAAGGACCCGGGTTCGATACCTGGTGCCGGAGTGAATTTTTCTCCTAATAATCATTGAAATAATTATAGGCCTACATCGTCTGTTCAAAAAGCATTTAAAAACTAAGTGGCTCTCGAGAAGAATTCATATGTCGCCTATTTGAAAAGTCTAAGAAGACTGCTAGATTTACCCATTTAGAATGTGAAATTCTGAAAGAAGTAGCATATTTACTTTTTGAAGGATCATATTTATCAAAAGAAAATTGTTCTTTTTAATTTTTAAACTGCCTCTGCTTAGAGTGAACTGTAGGCCTAATAAATCTTCTCAGTATCATCATTGTTTACGTATGAGAAGTGCAGACTCGGGAATGGCGAGGAGATGGCTGGGGTAGTTCTCGAATGATCCCGTATAATAGCATGTCTTGCTAACTGAGTGTTCCCGACTGTCACCAGTATTTGGTCATGATCGTTTGGCAGAGGAAGCGGTAATCGGCTGAAGATTTACATTCAGCATCACCGACGCCATTATGACATCCTTCGCCATATTTTGTATGAAATTAAACGTGAAAAAAAGGCACGGTAAATTTGACCACGTTAGGGAAATTAACTTTTAAGATAGAGCGAAACAAAAGAATTCTGGAAAAATCCTTTGAAAGTGACCATAACGAGTAACATTTCAATCAACGATCCGAGTCTGCAGCATGATAAGCTTGCGATCTATTCTCATTTATTGTGTTTACAAAGGAATTGGAGATAAAACTACAAAGTTAGAAAAACACAAGTACATAACAACTCGTAAAACTTCAAGCAAACAATTATAAACTGTGAAAATAATAGAATATTATTAGTGCCATAAAAGGAGGAAGGTGAACTACCTAACGCTAAGCCCTTCATAGTCATCTATTGCTCTAACCCCTGGCGCATTCTCATCTAATTGACCGTGCTAAGGTTCGCTGTGTACCCAGGTTTCATTCAATGACCGTGCTAAGGTTCGCTGTGTACCCAGGTTTCATGCAATGACCGTGCTAAGGTTTGCTGTGTACCCAGGTTTCATGCAATGACCGTGTTAAGGTTCGCTGTGTACCCAGGTTTCATGCATTGACCGTGCTAAGGTTCGCTGTGTACCCAGGTTTCATGCAATGACCGTGGTAAGGTTCGCTGTGTACTCAGGTTTCATGCAATGACCGTGTTAAGATTCGCTGTGTACCCAGGTTTCATGCAATGACCTTGCTAAGGTTCGCTGTGCACCCAGGTTTCATTCAATGACCGTGCTAAGGTTCGCTGTGTACACAGGTTTCATTCAATGACCGTGCTAAGGTTCGCTATGTACCCAGGTTTCATTCAATGACCGTGCTAAGGTTCGCTGTGTACACAGGTTTCATTCAATGACCGTTCTAAGGTTCGCTGTGTACACAGGTTTCATTCAATGACCGTGTTAAGGTTCGCTGTGTACCCAGGTTTCATGCAATGACCGTGTTAAGGTTCGCTGTGTACACAGGTTTCATTCAATGACCGTGCTAAGGTTCGCTGTGTACCCAGGTTTCATGCAATGACCGTGTTGAGGTTCGCTGTGTACACAGGTTTCATGCAATGACCGTGTTAAGGTTCGCTGTGTACCCAGGTTTCATACAATGACCGTGTTAAGGTTCGCTGTGTACCCAGGTTTCATGCAATGACCTTGCTAAGGTTCGCTGTGTACCCAGGTTTCATTCAATGACCGTGCTAAGGTTCGCTGTGTACCCAGGTTTCATACAATGACCGTGTTAAGGTTCGCTGTGTACCCAGGTTTCATTCAGTGACCGTGCTAAGGTTCGCTGTGTACACAGGTTTCATTCAATGACCGTGTTAAGGTTCGCTGTGTACCCAGGTTTCATGCAATGACCGTGTTAAGGTTCACTGTGTACCCAGGTTTCATTCAATGACCGTGCTAAGGTTCGCTGTGTACCCAGGTTTCATTCAATGACCGTGTTAAGGTTCGCTGTGTACACAGGTTTGATTCAATGACCGTGCTAAGGTTCGCTGTGTACACAGGTTTCATACAATGACCGTGCTAAGGTTCGCTGTGTACCCAGGTTTCATTCAATGACCGTGCTAAGGTTCGCTGTGTACCCAGGTTTCATTCAATGACCGTGCTAAGGTTCGCTGTGTATCCAGGTTTCAGTCAATGACCGTGCTAAGGTTCGCTGTGTACACAGGTTTCATTCAATGACCGTGCTAAAGTTCGGTGTGTACCCAGGTTTCATACAATGACCGTGTTAAGGTTCGCTGTGTACCCAGGTTTCATTCAATGACCGTGCTAAGGTTCGCTGTGTACCCAGGTTTCATGCAATGACCGTGCTAAGGTTCGCTGTGTACCCAGGTTTCATTCAATGACCGTGTTAAGGTTCGCTGTGTACCCAGGTTTCATGCAATGACCGTGCTAAGGTTCGCTGTATACCCAGGTTTCATGCAATGACCGTGCTAAGGTTCGCTGTGTACCCAGGTTTCATTCAATGACCGTGCTAAGGTTCGCTGTGTACACAGGTTTCATTCAATGACCGTGCTAGGGTTCGCTGTGTACCCAGGTTTCATGCAATGACCGTGCTAAGGTTCGCTGTGTACCCAGGTTTCATTCAATGACCGTGCTAAGGTTCGCTGTGTACACAGGTTTCATTCAATGACCGTACTAAGGTTCGCTGTGTACCCAGGTTTCATGCAGGCATCCTCACATGCCTCTAGATCAGCTTTCTTATTATTTCGTCAAACAATAATAGGACAAATGTTGTGAATATGAGAAAGGAATGGAGATTGACGGGAATGGTACTGCCTATCATGAGGAAGCAGAATAACCACGGGAAAAATTCGTCCGCCACAAATGTCATTATAGATTTTTAAATTAAAATTACCAGGCTTAACTAGGCCACGAAACCATCTCGAGGATCAGTAATAAATTAACGATCAAGGAATATTGGCAATGAAATAAATGAATTAGAACTCCAATTTCATGTTTTAAAATAAGGTTGTAAATATTTTAGATGTGAATTTACCGAAGATGTAGCAGAGATAGGCAGCCAGTATCTGTATTATAAGCACGTAGACGGCAGTGTTGTACCACGCCTCTATGTCCACGGTGTCTCCAGTAGGGGTCACGTCCGACAAATCCGGAAGAGTCGTTCCACTCACTACCGGTTTGATCTGCAACAGAAATTCATTTGTGAGAGATAAATATTTGAGATTATAACGAAAGATTCACTGAATAATAAAAAAACACTTTCGGTGGATATCTTGGTATCCAACAAGCGTTATAAGACAAATGGAACATGCTGATTCCGAATATGCAAACCATTTGTCTCTATTACCCACCGTTCTTGAGATATACGACATCAGCCATTATGTTTAACAACTCACAGACAGGAATTCCAGTAGAGCATTGATTGCTACATGGAGTAATAATGAACATGGCTTTAGCTAAGAAAATGGTGCAAATGGGCCACAAGGCACATAATTATAATAGTAACATAGTTGAAGGCATAATACACATGTAAAATACATATGTACATACATAGAATATACTTTCTTAATTTAAGGTGTGTTTTTTTTGTTTGAATTACTTGGCTGTAGAATTTCATTTGTGCTGAGCATTTGTCATGTCGCGCTCAAGCGTCCAGCAGTAGTCAGCCAACATCGCTGCACTCCCATCGACCCTGATAGCGTGACTCAATCACCGAGATGTCTTAATGAAAACGTTCACCATGTTCGTCGCTGACTGAACCTAGGTTCGGGGAAGAAATCAAGATGTGAGGCGAGGATATGTATTTTGAGGGACGTGTTGCAACCTAGCTGTCTGTACACACTGATGCACTTCAGAACAACATTCACATAGTCGATTTATTATTTGCAAGGAAATTGGCTAAGACTGACTTCAATGCCACTCATGCATCTCTTTGAGTATCACCCAGTAAGTCTTGGAAGTGGCTGTCAGCAATGATCTTCCTTATTTGTGACTGGCCAATTTTTCTTTATATAGTGGTTATTTCTGTCTCTGCTGTTCCACTCGCAGATGAAGTAGCAGTACTTGGTGTACCCTGTCTGCATTTCCATGAGAATTGTGATAACTTTTAAATCACCACATATACGCCAATTATACTTGCGATAGCGTATTTTTTTTTAAGAAGTAGAGATATGGTTTCGTACGTCCCTTTCAGGTGCGTAGAATATTCTGTTTCCGTTGTGTAATAATACTGCCTTCACACCTATCTTATGAGTCTATGAACAGTCGCCATGTTTCAATGCTGTGTTCCACCCGGAGACTTGACATAAGACCTTGAACGTCCGTGGAGTAGCAAATAGTGTCACTCATTGCAAAGAACTTCACAAGTTGTTTGTGTCTGTGCCGAAACTGTGAATTCGTTGTGCAAGGAAATTAAATTCTTTAAGACGTACCGAGCAGTTCAACTTGACATTTCGTTAATGCCAGGTTCCGTATGAGATCGCATGATCCCGTATAAGTTTAACATTATTCATCAAATGAATATCTTCTCCAGGTTGGTAGTAATCAGAGTCTGAGCGTTAGCAGGAGATGAAAGAGGACATTCTTCTTGCGTTTCTTCAGTAACTGTGTATTCTGCAGATGCTGTTGGTATTGGACAAGTGATGGGATCATGTGGAATTGGTTTAGAAACTGAAGAAACGTCAGGTCACTTTACAGTTGCACGAGTTTTGGAGGGGAAGTGACGTTTGCCAAACGGAAATAACAGTCTGTGATGTGGTTGCTTCATTCACGCCATATCATAGGAACTCCAAATACCAGATGGTTGTTCTTCTTTTTCTTATTTAACCAACCGCGCAAGTTGCATGCACAGGTCGAACAGATGAACTGTGGTGCCTACAACTTACTACTATCCACCTTCGAATCAAAGTATAGTTCATGTGCTTTCTTCGCAAATGGCGTAAAAGTCTTCCGATGGGATTTCTTTATTACATAGCCGCACACGTAGAAAAAAAACTTATGGTGAATTTCTACAACCTCTGGATGACATAATATTCACCGTCCACTGTCATTGTCAATGAAAATAAGTAAAAATGAAACAAATGAAAGTATATTAATGCAACAGAACACAAACGACGAAAATTTTCAGCTTTACATTAAAAATAACGAAAAATGACAAAAAAATTCGACAGTGTTCCATGTAAAAATAAATTTTCGTCGATAATTTCAAAACCTGACGTGATAGAGCAAAACGGTTTTCAGATTTGAAATCAGCATGAAAAACTGCATTACAAACAGTAAACATCACGTCAGATATCTACCACTTGTTTATCAGTGTTATTAGTACCGGTAATACTGTGATACTTTTCTCTCTTTCACTATATTTCAGTGTTGTTACAGTCTTTGAGAGTAAAAACTCGGTACCGTAAAATTAAAATTCAGGCAATTCTGTCTAGTATCTTAAACTTGTGATTTCTGTCTCTTTAATGTTCTTATCTCAATAATTTAATCAACTCTTTTTTAGATATTAGACCGTGGTTTTCCTAAGGCAATAAGACAAATGTCGGGATGATCCATTAAACAAAATGTTCTACGGACCTACATCTTCCAAATTAAGGGGTTACAGCAATAAAATTTTGGAAATATTCAACATTTTTTTTTTCCTCCATTGCTGTATCTTGTACAATAATGAAAATTAGTAACATATGTGTAAAACACTGTCCCTCTGCTATATGAAGAAAATATTTTTACGATTTGAAAAATATTATTTACATTTTTTTTTTCAAAATTATGTTCACTGTGCAGCGATGAAGCATTTCCCACATAACTCAAAAACTATCCAACTTTCTGTGATGAAGTTTTTTTGTGTGTATTTATGCTTGTCATATCTACAATATGATGCAAGATCACTTCTCTACCTTTGATAGATTGTCTGATAAAAAATAAATTCATTTAAAAAATGGACAAATACCAGTATTTTCTTCTAACACAAAATAACAAAAATATTATTTACTAAGGAATGTAGTTGAAAGAGCATGATATTGTAAACATGAGTTTCAGCAATAAAATAAAAAGAGAGAACATGAAAAACATAACAAGTTTATGAGTTATGAGGCTTTATCACTGCACAGTAAACTGCCTCCATTTTGAATTAAAAAATATATATAAATAATTATTTTGAAACGGAAAAATATTTGTTTCATATAGTAGGACTGTTTTTTACACACACACCAATTTTCATTATTTTACAAGATACAGTAATGGAGGAAAAAAATGTCGAATATTTCCAAAAATGTTACTGCTGTAAGC
The DNA here is from genome assembly GCF_040183065.1 of Periplaneta americana. Taxonomy (NCBI): domain Eukaryota; kingdom Metazoa; phylum Arthropoda; class Insecta; order Blattodea; family Blattidae; genus Periplaneta; species Periplaneta americana. Next base: position 106,644,371 of record NC_091125.1, on the reverse strand, counting down.
TCTACCTAACCCCTTAAAGCCTTCTGCAAAACGAAGGCTTGGTTTTCGCATGTTGCCTTGAGTACTTGAGGGCGAGCTTACTCGAGTGTCACTAGCACAGCGCAAGGGCTGGGATCCCTTCTCTTGCGAGGACAGCGGCGTCACTTTGCCCTACTCGCTACCCAGATTTTTAACATCTTGGGCGAGCCTGCCCTGTTGCTGTTCTGCTATCCCCTCATATGTCTTTTCACTTGTCTCAAAATATCCAACTAATTCTTCAAGTCTAGAGCTTTTTAATATCTTCGATGCTTTGTCGATATCTTAAAAATTTCTTTGTTTCTGACTTCCCATCTCTTATATTCAATTTTTGGTCTATATACTATTATGTACATACCAACAGATCCTTCTTTCTTATTATTTTCTTCTATAAGACTTGGGCCGTTTATTAATCTCGTTTGCATTTCTTTTTCCATTTGTTCTCATTTTGTGTGAACATACAGTATTCTGATTCATTTGGATTCTAATAAACATTTGTAATGGTGTTGAATTTTAGACTGTTATATATTACATAGGTATTTATTTATTGTCCCGCGCCGTGACATCGCGATCTAAGGCATCCTGCCTAAGACTCGCGTTACGGAATGCGCGCTGGTTCGAGTCGGTTCGAGTCCTCATAGGGGAAGAAATTTTCTCATGAAATTTCGGCCAGTGTATGGGACCGGTGTCCACCCAGCATCGTGATACACTTGGGGAGCTACGATAGGTAGCGAAATTCAGTTGAGAAAGCCAGCTATAATGGCTGGGGGGATCATCGTGCTAACCACACGATACCTCCATTCTGATCATCCATTGATAATCATCCACGTCTGCTTCGGTATATGAACGTGAGGCCAGCAGCCAGCTGGTCGTTCTAGGTCCTTCATGGCCTGTAGCGCCACGGATTATTATTATTATTATTATTATTAATTAATTAATTAATTAATTAATTAATTAATTTACTACCCTTACGAAGTGAAGTAAGTATTTCGAGACGATGACTTATGATGCGGTATTAATGACAGAATTGTGGAATGAAAATAAAAAGAAAAAAAAAAGTCACAAGATCTGCCACAGATCTTTCGAAAAAAGTCGTCATTTATTTGAGAAAGTGTGTGTCTGATTCAAATATAATGCATTGAAACAAATTTATATCTCTTAATTTGGTGTTAAGCAACACTACACAAGAAGTTAAAGTCTAATTACTTACCTCTGTGACAACTATCTGTCGAGCTGAAAAGGCGTCAGTAAAGAGAATGAAGAAGTTAGGAACGCTTTCTCCCTTGAGGAAGAGAATGAGCAGCAAGCAGCAGAAAAAGCACAGCATCTTCCAGAGTGAGATGAAGGTGTAGGTGAAATATCTCGTGTCCCTCAGCCTCTGCATGAACTTTCGTAGGTTTCTGATGTACTCTGCAACAATAAAAGCACGGTCTTGAACAGACTATCCACATGAACAAAGGATATCTTCATTCGAGGTGTCTAGTGTTGCTTTACAGAGCTCAGCGGATTGAAGACTGAGAAATTGAAATGAGAGCAAGTGGTGAAGTCTGCTTAGGTTAGTATTAACTATGTTTTTTTTTTATCTAGTACTGTCATTAAGTTGATGGACAACTAAAAAAAAAAGGAAATGTTATAGAAGTACATTAAGGCAAAAGAAAATGACTAGGGAAAGAAGAAAGAATGGCAAAAAGGAAAGTAGAAATAATGTGAGAAGCAAAAAAGTAAATAAATAAGAAAGGTGGTGAAAAGAAAGACAGGGAAAGAAAAAGAAGACATAAATAAAAGATGAAGGAAAGAGAAGGAATGAAAGATAAGAGAAAGTAAAATATCAGGAAAGACAGAAAGAAGGAAAGGAAACAGCAAGGGTAGAGGAAGACGAAAAGAAACGCAAAAATCAATGAGAGAATTAAGGAAGAAAATGGCGAAGGAAGGAGGAGAGGAATGAAGAAAGCAGGGAAGTGTTCTCTCATGTAGAATAATTTACAATTAAAATACGTTTATGCTTCATACTGATATTTTAAAAGTAATATTAAATTTTTGTGTAAAGTCAGGATCCTTAACTTGCTGTCATTCGTCCCACTCTACAAGGGTGGATCATTGATAACAGTAGTACCGAGAACTGTACATCACTTACTTCGTCAGAGACTATCCAGAGTGCACCACTGGTGGTGCACTCGTAGTGAATGATATAATAATGATGGAGAAACGTTGGGATGTCACAGGGGAACCGGAGTGTCCGGAGATAAATTCCTGTGTTGCCTTGACCACTGATATGCCCGACACAAGTTATAAATTCAGAATAGATCGGCCGTGATTTGATCCCTGGCTTATAAGCCCAACGCGGTAGTACTGAGCTACCGTGGTGGATTAAATAATATATTGTGTCATATCTGAAGACATTATCTATAGGTAGGTCGTAGTGGTTAAAACGCATGGCTTGTAATAATAGATCTTGAGTTCCAATTCACTTTATTTGAAAGAAATATTTAATCTTTTAAACACTTATTACTGATTTTAATGAATTATGATTTCACTAATTGATAATTTATGACAGGTAAACTGAATAATTTTACACCAAGAACTCCAGTTACAGAATTGAAACTGTAATCTCATAAAAAGAAAGAAAGAGAAAAGATAATCTGCATTGTTACATAACAAGTATAAATAAAAATAAGCATTTAATATGAAATAAAGAGCCTTTTTCCCAAAAATTAATAAAATATTAATAGTGGTTCCTTAAACCTTCCATTGCAACTACTGAGCATGCAGTACTTGCGGAAGGAAAATCGTATATTTCATTCAAACACGGTAGGCATGAATAGATATATTGTGTACGAGTGGTGAAACGCTTGTTTTATAAGTAGTAGTTCCGGAGTTCGAAACACTCTTACCTGAAAAAAAATTATATTTCTTTTTATAGGCCTCATATTATTTCAATTATTTTTAGTTCATAATCGGATAGATAACATGGCTGGTAGTGTCCAGATCTTACCTTGTGATCAGTATATGCGCGCGTACCAATACAAAACACAAAATTAATTATATTTATTACCCATCTCAATTTATTTTATAAATAAATTAATTTCGGTAAAACGTATACAGTAAATAACATTTAAACCTAAACCATGGGGGAAAAAAACAGTTCTTCTGAACCATTTCCTTCCTTAGAAATTCGACGTTGGTCTAACCATTGTTTCTTATTCATCACTTGTGTATTAAGTGATGAATTGCATGACTAGGTCTATTGCTGTCATAAATTCGAGCCTCGAATAAAGTAAAGTAATTCATATTTTTTTTTTCTACTTTTACTCTATTTTATCGGGTATTTTGAAATAAGGACGTTCCTATAAAATTAATACTTATAATGCTTAAATAGTGCTATTGTATTTAAGTTAAATTACAGAGTTGGAAACTTAAATTTAAATTAAAGCTAATAAGTTGCATGCTCCATGTATTGTGGGTCCCTATCACTACGGCATGGCACGTCCTCAGGTTGCGGATCGAGGAGACGGCCTCCAGATATGGAGGGTAGCTGTGAATATATTGAATAAGCAGTTGCGGACAGCCGATGAGGGGTGGTCCTCCAGATTGGGGGTTGGGCGAAGGGCTAACAACCCATCACCGTAAAAAACAGCTTGTTACGAATCCTTCAAATAAGCCTCGGAATGGGACTGATTCTCTGGCAGACCACAGCAAAGGAATAAGGTTTTGAGGGAAGCCGAGACGTAGATGGGAAGATAATATTAAAATGGATTTGAGGGAGGTGGGATTTGATGATAGAGAATGGAATAACCTTGCTCAGGATAGGGACCAATGGCGGGCTTATGTGAGGGCGGCAATGAACATCGGGGTTCCTTAAAAGCCAGTAAGTAAGCTGCATGCTAATACATAAAAAATATTTTAAAATTTCAAACATACATATATTCGAATTTCGGTCTTTGGAACGAGAAGAAAGAGCTCTACCGCTAAGCCATAAGGACTTCGTAGGGAATATGTCGTTTCCTCACATACAAATACGTTGCTACTACGACTTCACTTCATCCTCGATGATTATTTTTTCTACGTGTGCATCGTGCGTTATCTCGAAGGACACTCAAACAAATTCACGATACAGGAGAGCGACCATTTTCCATGTCAAAGGGTGTATGTCACTAGTTTATCCTTTTCGCTTGTAGAAAAAAATTGCAACATCGCAGTACTTGCACCTCCTCTTCGAAGTAGTGAGGGAAAAGGATGTAAACGAACACTGATGCGTGTCCCGCTCTGCAAAACGCTCTACTGTCTATGTCCTATGGAACTCAGACCTTAGGTGAAGCACGGGACTATATTTCGGTAACAGATTTGTCAAACATCCATTATTAAATTTAAAGTATGAATTTATTATTAAAACACTCTTAAATCGTAAACATGACAGAAAAATTATGAAAATTATTTCTTGAAACTGAGAACTTTATTGTAAAGCCGTTTATAAAATGTGTATGTCTTAATGTATTTGAAAGATTTATCATGTGAAAGAATTATATGTGGAAAATCTAGGCGCAAAGGAATAAAATAGTAGAGAACTTTCCCATTCATGCAATGCTAAGGATTCGTCCTCTCTGACTGTCGGACTGTCATTGAACATCTTCCACTTTGTATTGCGAATGGCGCTCAATTTAATCAAGGTTGACATTAAATCTTGCGCGAAAAATAACTGTGTGAAAAGCATTTAAGAGCTCATGTGACGATTGTCGACTGTAGGGAAAGAATACTTATTACTAGCCTAGAAATAGAGGAATTACTAATAAGTAGGGCTAGGATTTTGATGAAATTGCATCTTTTTTCTAGTAAGCCAGAAACATTGCTGCTTTAGTATTTATATGTTATGTGATAAACTGAGTGTTTTAAAACATATTTGTTAGGGCATTTTTTTTTTCATTCTTTGCCTGTTTCAACTCATAAGAGCATTTTTTGTTTTATTCGGTCATTTTTTTTGGCATTTTTATTTAGTTTTGGCCATAAATCCCTATTATTAACCCTTAAGTACTCGCATCGGGTCAAATCGCAATATATAAACAGCTGTTGGCGCTAAATGATAGACTACAGCCAGACCGTTTCAAAGACTTCAACAATAGAAGAAATTACACAATATCGGCATTCTTCATATTATCCTCCAACAAAGAAAACAGAGGGGGAAAAAACACTCGAGTCATATAGACCTGACGCAAGTACTTAAGGTTAATGTAAAATAATGTTTATTTCCTTCGATATTTTCTCTACATATTTTGCCCATTAATATCCAATATTTTGTATAATATTTTGAACGTTTTTCTACACAAATATTGGCATTTTAACGTAGTACACCCCATGTAATTGATCAGTCCAACCAACCTTCAATATAGACTCCTCTATACCTGCTAGTTCCGAATAAGTTTGGCCTTGTGGTAGACTACTTGGAAACTACATCAGGTAAAATAATTGATTAAAGTGTACTACTTAGAACAAATTATGTAAAATTAAATAAACTTGAATGTTGGCACTAGAATTTAATTTAATTACTAGTCTAAATATTAAGCAGCACAAACCTACTTTTCCTACTAAGCCAATCTTAGACTGTAAGATCAATTTTTAGGGAATTTTAAGGGCATTTTTGTAAGATTTTTAAGGCATAAATGCATTGTATTTAGGACATTTTTTCATGTTTTATAGGTCATCAAAATCCTAGCCCTACTAATAAGGTACTAGGAGCGTTTGTTGTTACGCTTTCCCTGGAGACTTACTTGTGTGCGAGTCCTTCGGAATGTTGACGTAGTTCTCCCACCAGCCGCAAGATATGAGGACCACGGTAAAAGGAATAAGCCACAGCTCTGGTTTCTCTCTACCCTCCAGAAGAGGCCACACAACAAAGCCCGTGGCCTGGGCAGCCAGAGCTACCAAGTCCACTATCACTTTGAAGAACCTCTTCGACTCCTCGTGGCTCCTCGTCAGCATGCCTGAATCACACACAAATACATGGTAACTGCAAGGAATTCATCTGTTATGGCTATATTAGTAGTGATAGTAGTATTGACTAGGTTAGGGACGACCCTTCAGCACGTCGGCTCGACAGTGGCCTATTGTGCACCCTGAATTATGGGATGAATGAGAATGAGGTGTACAGCCCAGCGGCCGCATGAGACCCCTCACCCGCTCACCCAATTGCCCACCTACACCCCCGACTTAAGTTCATATTTCCAAGGTGACCAAGCAGCACAGCCCTTCTAAGCTGTCGAAGCGCCCTCTGAAGTGCTCTTAAAAATGAATCCTGGCAGAAATATTGCGAAAGACTTGGAACCCAGAGACGGTTTCGGTGAGAACCCTCTTCCTGCAAGCGTATGGAAACATGCGTCATGACCTGACTATGCCTTTGGAATGAGATGATGAAGATGAATATGAGATGAGACCTCAATTCTTTTTCTGCAGAGAAAAGAAAGGGAAATTGACAGTGGCAATGAAAATTCAAACCCTATGTAACTGTGGAAAACCACTGAAAAAACCACAGTGAGGTTAGTCGGCCCGGGGATTTGAACCGCGGACCTCCCGAATGCGAGTACCGTGCGGAATACATGAGCACCTCGCTCAATATGGCTATATTAATGGCTGTAACAGATCATTTCTGAACAAAAAAATATCGGTAGCAAAAACTGAACAGGAATGGATGAAAGAAAATATCAAGAAAAATAAAGACGACTATTGTTTCTCAGAAAAGACAAAACACAGAAATACTGCATTCAATTTACGAATGACCTAAATTAAGTGAATAGTGAAGAAATACTTCTTCTTCTTTTTCTCAGACTCCAATGTCTCTTCTTTCCTTTGGATTATAAGAATGTACTTGCCATGGCAGTCGTTCAGGGAACATTTTTACAACATGATTATACAGTTTCTTTTGATAAGAATGTATTTCTCCTATGATTATACAATTTATTTTAATATTGCTGTATATCTTTCATTCATTTCGTATGTGATTGATTTCTTAGATGGTATTAATTTTTCACTTATCTCTTAGTTAAAAACCTAATCATGACCCCACGAATCCCTTTCAGAAATTTATTTTCTTCTTTCCTTATTAGGTCTACCTATGTTTTTAATTAGTGATTTTACTAGGCTTTATCAACTATTGTGGTTATCTAGCGTGTGAGTGAGATAAAGGTGATAATGCCAGCAAAATGAGTCCAGGAGTCCAGATACAAAAAGTACCCAGAATTTGCTCTTCATGAGTTGAGGGAAAAGCCGGGATAGAATCTCAACCAGGTAACTTGTCCCAACCAGGATTTGAACCCAGGCCAGCTTTTTTCACGGTCTGGAAATTCCTAACCGTTACTCCACAGTGGTTTCACTAGTATACTGTAAAGTTGCTTTTGATATTGTCTAATGAAATCTTAAGTTAACTTCATTTCTGATACTTCTCCCTAAATATATTTATATACAGACATTAATTTTATTTTATTTTGTAAGTTTTTTTTTTAAATTGACATATATCCAAATTATTTAAACGAACTAGTTTGTTCTATTACATTATCGTCTATCACTATTTTCGCTCATCTCATATATTTTCCTTCCAGAGCTATTCTCTTTGTTTTGGTGGTAGATATTTTTATGTTGTATAATTTTAATATTTCAATTAATTTTGTAATATTTTTTTGTAGCTCACTTACGGTTTTTGCCAAGAGTACCTGACCGTTTGCAAATAGTACTACATTTTTTATTATTTCTCATGTGAATATTTTCGGACTGTGTTAATTTCCATTTTTTTATTTTAATAATATAGGTTTATAAATCAAATAAATCAAAGAGGATGCGAGATAAACTACATCCGTGCCTTAGGCCTAAATTAACTTTCAGCGGTACGTAAAGAAATTCCCATATAAATAAAAACGGGAAGGAGTCTGATCATCCATGTTGCAGAAGAAAAACTGAATTCGAAATAGAATATGAATGTAAACCTCAAGTGATAAAATTATGATGATGATTGTGATATAATGACGTATTAACGAATTTAATAAGCTTGTAAATATCGTTGAATCCGATGTAGCCTAATGGAATTAGCGTTATACATAGAAAGAACGTATATATGAGGGGAACACAAGCCAGGAGATGAAAATCGAGGCCACCTAGATTCGGACCTGATATATGGAATGTTCATGAACAAGTTTCGACAGATCAACAACGCACTACAAAAGCCGTTGAAGGTTGGCACAATAGATTTCAGAGTCAAATTGTCACACGCCACGCGTAAATTTCGAAATTTAATGAGTTCTTTAAAAGAAAAACAAAAGAATAAGAAAATTACCATTACTCGTACACAGCTGATTATCTTTCATCAAAATGTTACACATTCCATTAAAAAGTAGCCACTGGCATAGCTCAGTCGGCTGAGACGCTTGCCTGCCGATCTGAAATTTGCACTCGATCGTGGGTTCGATTCCTACTTGGGCTGGTTACCCGAGTGGGTATTTTCCGAGGATTTCCCCAACCGTAAAGGAAATGGTAGGTAGTCTATGACGAATCTTCGGCCTCTCTCGCCAAATACCATCTCGCTATCATCAATCCCATCGACGCTAAATAACCGAGTAGTTGATACAGCGTCGTTAAATAACCAAATAAATAACATTCCATCAAAAAGTCATACGTTCTGACCTTCTTAGATAACAATGTTTGTTTAAAGTCTGCACAACCGCATTACTGTAAGTATCGTAATTCACTGTTTGATGCCATCCATCGATTCAGCTGCACAATATCTAGGTTCAACGGAGTCTGCGATGAACGCCACTCCGTCCCCCAGACAGTTCAGCAGCATCTTCAGATCGATGCCATCTATATGCAAATCACGGTACTATAGCCTGTCACATCCTATGTTGACCATAAAATCGCGTTATTGTAAGTATTGTGATTCCCCTATTTGATGTCATCTATTGATTAAGCTATACAACACCCGGTCCGAAAGAGTCCGCGATGAACGCCCCTTCATACCCCTGAGAGTTCTGTAGCCTCCTCAGAATGATGCCCTCTGTATGAAGATCACGATATTACATCGATCGACCTGAAACTATTGAAAGATGATAGATGAAATTGAATTTAGTGAAGGCAAAATGAGTCAGAGGTTCTACATCGAAAGTCACCCAGCAATTCTGCTTCATTTGGTTGAGGGGGAAACCTCGGAAAAAACCCAACCAGGAAACTCGTCCCAACCAGGATTTGAACCTGGGTTCGCTTGGTTCACGATCAGATATGCTAACCGTTACTCCACAGCAATGCACTATTAATGACCGTACTCAAAAATGGATATTGTATCTATTGGACCTTTTACAATTACCGTTTTATTTTTTGGACTACAGGAATCATGAACATTCAATTATTTGGACTTCTTTACTGTGGACCTCATTTGGATATCTAAGTAACGGAGCGGATATACAAGTTATGGACATTACGAAGTGAACATATTTATGTACCACTGAGAAAATGTATTATCTCAGTGACACCGTTTTTTCTCTTCAAGAACTGTGTTTGACATTCTGAGAGCATCTTTGGAAGGATGTAGCAATCTAAGATTCAGTCTTAATTGTGCTGAACAGTGGATAAAGAATTAATTTGTGACCGAACAAATGGGAACGCATTGAAGTAACCTCTCTTACCTAGGAGGCCAGGAACGAAGCACACACAGTTTGTAAGCATGGCGCCCTTGACGACGTCAAGATCAGGCAAGATGACGAAGACCAAGATTGCGAGGCCCACGGTGTGCAGGGTCTCGCTAAGGAACACGGCGAAGAACTCCTTCGCTGTAGGCTTGGTGCAGGACTTGAAGAAGCAGATCCTGATGGAGCGGATGAGCGTACCTAGCTCAGGCACCAGGTACGCTATCAGCAGGCACCAGAGCCACGCGATCCTCTCCACTTCGGGCAGCTGCGTCACGAACTGCTTCTCCCGACCTGTGTAAACAATTCCACATTGAAGATCTGCCTGAAGACCTGTCTTGTATAATGTGATGTTACACCAAGCTTAAGGTCACACCCTCTCCGTAATTATATGTGTTCAGTAATTCAATTACAAGAGTATCTATTGACATCACTCAATTCTGACAGCGCAAAAATCTCAGCAGATCATTTTAAGCTCAGCTGACAACGCCCGGTATTGACAACATGCAATTATCCTGTTACATGCAGCAAATCGTCTGGCAAAACATCTCCCGCAGGAGAAACGTTATGAGTTGCAGAATAAGTACACTTGAAAGCTGAAAATTAATTTTGAATTAATTATAATGTGACTATGACAGTATATGATCAACAATGGCAAGCTGATGCTGAAAGTCTTGTTCCAAAAAGGCAAACGGAAGTAGGAGCTAATGGGTGGATTTTTAGGTTGTGGTTAATTCATGTATAAGATTTTATGCTTGTTTAATGTTTGTACTCCCGAATTGCAGGATTGAATATTGCGAATACTTTTCGATATTCGAAAGAAGTAAGTGACAATGTTGTGTGAAAATTTCTCTGTCTATTCCTGGCAAAAAGAAGCAAGGTACATGAAATTAAACTCGGATACTTGTAATTTAAGTTAAATAATAAATGTCACGTTTCATATCACTTCGGGATATCTTAATATATAAAATTGAATGTGGGTATGTATGTATGTATGTATGTATGTATGTATGTATGTATGTATGTATGTATGTATGTATGTATGTATGTATGTATGTATGTATGTATGTATGTGTATGTTCTCTATACAAATCTACACGCTTTGACCGATATGTGCCAAAGTTTGCACATTTAATCTTCATAACCAGGAGAAGAACATAGGCTACATTAAAATTGTGCAAATGGAAGTTGAATTCATTAAAATTATAAAAAATAAAAATAAATAGATCAAATCTTCATGTATAATATTAAAACGCAAAATCTTCTACAGTCAATTGTTTTTTATTATTGTCTGTTATATTCAACATCGACTTTCACGAGGCCATGGAAATTTTAACACGAAATTAAATTACATTGTTGTTACATATCATTAAGGCTAAAACTAGATAATTCATGCAATAAGTATCTTTACGCAGTCCAGGACCGTATTATGAATTCCTCGATGTAGTTTTGTAGATAGTGAGCAAACTGTTTTATACAACTGAATTCTAGAATTCTTTGAAACTACAAGGATTGCTACCACATAATTTACTTAATATTGAATAACCAATAGTACTATTGCGAAATACTGACCCACCAAAATTATGCACGAATAAAAATTGGTGTGAAAAACTCATACGAAACGTAATAGAATTGGCAATATTAACTGCAAAAATAAAAGATGTTTTTATTCCACGTATTGCTAGGATACTCATTCAATTTTAAGCAACTGCAATTTCAATGCCACTAGCATTTGTAATGGCCATATTAAAATGAAGCTCAAGGACAGTCCCTCAAAGTTGCAGACATTAACTTAAAAACTGCGTGTTTTTCACATCCTCAACTATATTTTATACAAAGAATTGAAAAAAAAAATTACACATATCAATAAGCAATTCAATGATACTTTTGTCATGTTGCTAATGTAGTATGTGAATGTACATAAGCCCACTGATAATAAAATTGTATTAATTCTCAAAATATTGTTATTCACGTTGCAAATTTAGTATGTTAAGCGTTGTGGAAATAAAAATCTCTTAATTTCTAAAATACCGGTTGGCCTATACGTTTCTCAGAATATTAGTCTTTATGTTAAAAAATGACGTATTGCGAGTTTATATTGTATCTGTATTTTGTGTGTAAAATTAGAATTAATATAATATGTTCTGAATTTATGAGATATAGTTTCAAGTTATATAAAAAAAACTGGATATGATATAAGTGGGTGTACAGCGTTCAATAGGTAAAAAAATCTTCCAATATAAATTAAATTATATATGTATATATTGATTCAATGCTGAAACTGATCAGAAAGAGGAGAAGGAATTATATTTTCGTTGGGTTTTACTTTGTTTATAGTTTGATTTTTCTATTACTTTATTTGTATTTCTGGCGGTGCGGAAGAGAAGGCCTAATGGCCTTAACTACACCAGAATAAATAAATAAAATAAATAAATAGACAAATAAATAAATAAATAAATAAATAAATTTAAAACAACATTTTAACGTCAGGCACATGATGAAATGTTTTCTTTTCGGTGCCTGATTTACAACTGTTTTAAATTGAGTTAACCCTGGCAGGCATTTGGCTAAGGAGTTCATTAATTCATGTAAGTGACGTTAAGTAAAGAATCATCTTTATGGGCGAGGAAAGCTTAGTAAAGACAATTCGTTTTGGTTGTGTATAGTTAGGTTTCCGAGATTTCCGAAAATTTAATAACCAGTTTAATTAAAAATATAAGCAGAAAGGAAAACCCGGGTGCTTTCAGCTAGTTATTTATTAAGAGAACCAATCAATCAAATCGAAAGAGCGGCCTTACTTCCTTCTGGCTTCTGAGATAAGATGTACAGCGTGACTAGTTTTACTTCAGGCAAGTAATATGGATATTTATACCCCTTACAATAGTTCTATATCCCTTGCTATGTTTGCTTTGTATTTTCCTAAAAAGTGGCTTTACGTTATGATTAAATGGCTAAGAAACGCCTTTACCGATGTCTAGTTAGTTGACATTCTGAACACACATGTTCATGAGCAAAATATAGCCATGTCTTACAACTTTAATACTATACTACTACTACTACTACTACTACTACTACTACTACTACTACTACTACTACTACTACTACTACTACTACTACTACTAGTTTACTGCTAATAATAATATTCGTAATAATAATAATCCATTGGATGTGGCATTATCGTCTGTCACATCACCTATGTAAACGACTTCAAGACATAAAAAAGCAAGACTAGAAATAATAATTATACTTTCACCGATGTATAGAACTAGGCATCGGAATAGTTACAGTACATGCTCAATATGAGAATCATCTGCTTGAATGCATGCCTCAATTCGATGCTTTCAGTTGCGTAAAACTTGTGTTAGTGTGGTGGAGGTAATTCGTCACAAGGCTTCTGTTATCCTTTATTTACGGTGGTCCACGTTATTAATTTTTTCAGCGCACACAACGGCCTTTAAATGTCCTTACAAGTAAAAGTGAAGTATGGTGATCATAGTGGTCATTCAACAGACCTTGACGACCTACCCACTTTCCTGGAAACTGTTCGTCTAACTATGAACAAACTTGCTCATAGTAATTGGGTGGGGCACTATTTTGTAGAAACGTGTCGGGAAAATTCCCTTCTTCATTCAGGTTGCTCGGGAAAACAATCTCTTCAAGCACGCACTTGTATCTTTCAGCAGTGAGATTATCTTTGATGAAAAAAGTCGCAACGACTGTTGTTTCCCGTATGCCACACCAAATCTCATTGTGTTTTCTCTGATTCACAGAATTTAACAGATTTAGAAATAAGCTACCTCGCTTCCCCACCAATAGCCCGTTTCTTACGCATCACTTTACGATGCGCGCAACACCACTAAAAAACGCGTTCACTCTGTACTACCAAGACAACTTATAATATGAAGAGTCTATGTAGCGTATACGTGTGTCGTCCATAAACAAACGGTCCTACATATGCTATTATTAGATCTGGTGGTCTCCTATCGTTTTGGTTGTCTCCCTAAGAGCCTTTTATACCATGATCGTTAAGCAAGAAGAAATGACAAGAAATGACAGCATAAACGGAAGTATCGAGAGAAAACTATCCGTAACACAGTATTTACCTAAAATAAATTTCACTGAGATGCGGAACTGCAGCATGAAAATCCTACACTCTAACTAACGATCTGTGTAGTTTGAGGAGAATTTACATTCCGCTTACATGAGTCTTGTATCAAAATTGGAGTTTGCGAAGTGAGGAAATCCAGTCAGTTCCGTTTGACGGATCTCAAGAATGTGATTTCTTACCTATATCACGGTTGCAGTAAGGGATGACCCGTTCCTTGCGTAGCTGTGACGTCATAAAGAGCATTGTTCCCTTTGCAATAACACCAGAGCTGAGCACGATGACGAAAGTGAGAAGATAGGCGACGACCTTGAGCATCTTGACGGTGATGTCCAAACACTTCTGGTTCGCCATGGAGCCGCTGTCCGACTTCGGCGGAGGATCTTCGAACACATCCCATCCTTTTGTTTCTTGAACTGTCCGTTGGCTAAAACAGACAACAAATGTAATTTAATTTTAAAAGAATCCTCTCAGATCTTAGATTCAAACTTTTCGTGTCATAATTGTAATTTCAATGACATATTATAATAATATTCTTCTTCTTAGAAAATAAATAGCTCAAACATTGTACACAATTATGAGCAATATTAAGTAACAATACCTCGAAATTGAACAGCAACAGAAATGATCTCGAGCACTCTACATGTTTACCGTTAAAGTCTTGGTTTTTCTGAACCGACGCATGCGACGTGCGAGATGCGAGGCCCGCCTCGCACAAATCCGGACTACACGAAACATAGTGAGAGGTCTGCGAACCCCGCAGCCATAGAAACCACTCACTATCTCTCGTGTAGTCCGGATTTGTGCGAGGCGGGCCTCGCATCTCGCACGTCGCATGCGTCGGTTCAGAAAAACCAAGGCTTTAACTGTAAACATGTAGAGTGCTCGAGGTCATTTCTGTTGCTGTTCAATTTCGCATGCGTCTGTTCAGAAAAACCTAGGCTTTAGTGAGATTTGATGTTCAAAACGCTGTTACAAGCATTTCAATATTCCTCGCGTTGTTTGTATCGTGTAATAATTCTCTCTTCAGAACAGTTACGAGTCCACAAATTGTGATAAAATTAGAGGAAACTTTGAAATAAATCACAAACGCCACAGTCGTCGTCGTCGCTTCGCCGTAATCATCATCAACTTCAACTTCAACATCAACAACAATAGCAATACAATGATTACATGAATGTTTTTGTAAATACTAGATATACCTTTAAGGCCAAATTCCTCATTTAAAGAGAAGTTCCAAATTATAGCCTGCACATATCGGCGAGGTTCTGGTATGGAAACGCTTTTAAGCTACGAAGTGACAAAATTATCGGGCCAGAGAACAAATGTTCATCATTACAGTGGATTCACTTTTTACCAACGACCTATTTAGGAAACAGATGGTTGAAAAGAGAAAGGGAGATTTTCAATTCTTTAGCAAAAAAAAAAAAATAAATAATAATAATAATAATAATAATAATAACTACATCACTACAAAATGTAAAAAAATTGTACAAAATTGTAAAAATTGTAGAAAATTACTAAATTGTAAAACTATAAAAATTTGTAAAAATTGTAATTGTAATATTGTAAAATGTTGACATGTTCCACATCTTAAAGCTTCATTGCTCATGTAAGATCTATGGAATAAAATAAATGAATGAATGAAATGAATGAATGAATAATAATAAAATAAAAAGCTAAATTACAGGAAAAGGGAATCCTGTAACTGTTCACAAATTCATGTCGAGAGTACTCTCTTAAGGGCATCTTATCGATGGCTGTTACCTCGCATCTATAAATTTTCAGATGAATAAAAAAACTGGTTCAAAATTAATTTTTCTGAAAATAGACAAACTTCTTTTGTGCGAGATCGTGCGTATTTGCTTGGTTTCCGCACAAAACCAATCCGCGGTAAGTCTAAAATTCCACATTCAGTATTCCCAACCGAACACACATAACAATTTCCCTCTTCTTACAGCTTAAGTGACATATTGATTTTAATGCTTTAGGCTTTTAACATATTATTTTAGAGACGTTCAATATAGTAGTAATTATAAATTGGAAACTTACCACTGCAATTTCACCTAAATTGCACTGTTAATTATTGTTTTTAAATATTTGCAAAAATTAAGTAAACTCTACAACTCCACTAAAGTTACTGCATTTCGTGATGCATGTAACATTAAGGAAGCCGTTTGTTTTAAGTTCGCATTTATAGACTGGGGGGGAAAAAAAAGACCGACGTATATCACGGCCTGCTGGAGTATAGTAAACACAGAAAACATTTTAAAGCAACAATGTTGAAGATAGATATCTGCTTTACAGGGAGCTTCACCTGAAAGACTAGATTTGTATAGATATTTTTGTTTTGCAAATTTTCCGTCATTGAACAGAAACCAAGATGGAGATTTCACTGCAACTAATTAGACATTCCTCTTTCAGGTACGTAATAAACGATCTTCGCACAAAATAATGTACGATACACGAGCGGTATGTTTTCTTTCAATTCTCGGAAATTAAAAAACCTCAACTACGTTTCGCTTTTTCAAACTTTTCCTCGAACATGAAAACTTCAACATACCGCTCTTGTAACGCATATTACTATTTATACTTTCTTCTCCCTTGCAAGATCTTCTACTCGAGGACAAAATATTAGATAACTGTCTAATTTTGTGAAAATAATAATAATAATAATAATAATAATAATGTAGTTCATATATATATAATAATGAAGTTAAACTAAATGACCATTTTTGCAGATACGAGATATCACTTATTAGCAGGTTAAATTTCATTTAACCCTTAAATTGGGAAAGCTTCATTTCTCACTAGTTTATTAAAGCTTGTAGGACCGTAAAGAAAACAACTATCGCGATGTCTATATTTTATATGTTGTACAATATATATGTATAAATAATATAATTTTAAAGTCATCTTCTAAGATTTTATAATTTACGTTTTATTTTTATAACAATACTGATATTTAATTAATTATATTTTTATTTGCTATTAATTTCCGGATCCTCGTGGTCATCCTTAATTAAGACCGGATGAGGTTTTCTCTCTCTCTCTCTAGTACCGTATTGTGAAATTTTAATTTTCCTACCAATTTTTTTCTATTGCTCTATTAAAATTATAGCATATAGCCTATTAACCTGTTGTATCCTATAGGATACTTTGTCAATTTAAGGATTAATATAAATTTTGTTTCAGGATTCAAATTTTATGAGTTTGAGAAAAGAAAAAACTCACTTCCATTTGTTATATCTAGAGAACACGAGACCTTGAAGTCATTGTGAAGATAACCAGTCTAAGGAAAAGATAGACCTACATACGTCACTACATACCCAGGTTCTCCAGATCAGGATTTGTGCTAGAGTTTAATAATTCCGCCACGTAAAACCTCGATTACTTATAAGGTCCATGTTAAAAATATTTTGATTGTTAGATATTTTAGCCCATTTCAAAAATAAAAGCGACTCTTAAAAGTGACGGCAATCCGTGTGTCGTACATACTTTAATAACTGCTACATGCGAGAAGCCACTTTAACCACACTTGATTAATATATACGATAACGGGCCCGCTTGTAACGCTTGCCCACCATTAGAGCTCATTTTTCCGGTCAGTTAACCCACCTCATACCAAATAATGTTAAATCATCCCTCATAGCTGTAACTCTCCCTCTTTTAACCTGACGCCACCCGATTTCTTGGTTTGGGCTTTTATGAAGAATGATGTCTATGCACAGCGACCAGGGATAATTGATGACCTCAAAGCAAACATTGTTTCGGTGTCCCAGCTTTTGGAAAAAATACGTCTGAGATGTTACATCATTACGTGGGGGAAATAAGTCCCAAGATATGAATTGTGTTGTTTACGCAGTGATGACACGTTGGACAAAATTCCCATCTTTCTGGAATGTATTTACAGTTTACTGAAAAATTAAAGAGCAACAACAGTTCTCATGTTATAGCGGTTTTATTTTGTCTTCCCAAATGGATCACCCGGTGTAATATATAATATAATATAATATAATACAATATAATATAATATAATATAATATAATATAATATAATATAATATGAGCGGCCGGATGGCTCAGTTGGTAGAGCAGCTGGCTACGGACTGGAAAGTCCGGGGTTCGATCCCAGGTGGTGACAAGATTTTTTCTCGTTGCCAAACTTTCAGAACGGTCCCGAGATTCACTCAGCCTCCTATAAAATTGAGAACCGGGTCCTTCCCGGGGGTAAAAGGCGGTCAGAGCGTGGTGTCGACCACACCACCTCATTCTAGTGCCGAGGTCATGGAAAGCATGGGGCTCTACCTCCATTCCCCCCAAGTGCCTCCATGGCATGTTACGGGGATACCTTTACCTTTTATAATATAATATAATATATAATATATATATATATACCATCTGGTATTAGCCGGTCGGATGGTAAACGACCTGACGGCTTGACATTAATTCCTTGGTCCAAAGGTAAATCACTCATCTGGGATTTTACATGTGCAGATACATTAGCCCTTTCCCATTTAAAATCTTCTGTCAATTGTGCCGGATCTGCTGCTGAATCCGCTTATCATGCTAAACGACGCAAATATGAACATTTAACATCCAATTACATCTTCGTCGCTTTTGCAGTTGAGACCTTTGGTCCGCGGTGTAGAGACGCTAAAGATCTACTCACCCAAATTGGTACACGCCTACTGTCCCGTACCGGCGATCCTAGATGTATCAATTTCCTTCGTCAACGCATTGGAATAGCGGTTCAGCGAGGGAATGCTGCCTCCATCCTGGGATCATTTCCTAACTCTATTTCGTTAGAAGAGATCTTTCTCATTTAATGTGTAGCGTACCTGATTGAGTACGGGTAGAAAGTTCACAAGAACAAAACTTCCACGAAGAAAGGAGAGAGGATGTCCGATCTTTAATGAAGCCATGGTCGAGAATATCCACAAGGCGAGGTGCTCCCCATCGGTTATATAATATAATATAATATAATATAATATAATATAATATAATATAATATAATATAATATAATATAATATAATATAAAAATTGTGGATTTGTAATATATTTAGATTGTAGCTACTTACGCATAAGATTTATAATTGGCTAGTTGATCATCCATTGTGTGTTTATTTTAATTATTGGATTGTAATGTCTATTTTAACCGACTCTGTATATTGAAATAATGCACTGCTATATTAATATCAACTATGAACTGTAAATATATGTAACATAAACATAGCATGTAGTATTGCAAATCTTGTAAGCAATGGAACATGCTGTTTTAGCACAATAAAGAAAAAATATAATATAATATAATATAATATAATATAATATAATATAATATAATATAATATAATATAATATAATATAATATAATATAATATAATATAATATAATATAATATATCTCGCCAACAGTAACAAATATAAACGACACTCGGGAGGAAATTAAACGCAGGATAAATATGGAAAATGCCTGTTTTTATTCGGTTGAAAAGCTTTTGTCATCTAGTCTGCTGTCAAAAATCTGAAAGTTAGAATTTATAAAACAGTTATATTACCGGTTGTTCTGTATGGTTGTGAAACTTTGACTATCAATTTGAGAGAGGAACAGAGATTAAGGTGTTTGAGAATAAGGTTCTTAGGAAAATATTTGGGGCTAAGAGGGATGAAGTTACAGGAGAATGGAAGAAGTTACACAACGCAGAACTGCACGCATTGTTTTCTTCACCTGACATAATTAGAAACATTAAATCCAGACGTTTGAGATGGGCAGGGCATGTAGCAAGTATGGGCGAATCCAGAAATGCATATAGAATGTTAGTTGGGAGACCGGAGGGAAAAAGACCTTTGGGGAGACCAAGACGTAGATGGGAGGATAATGTTAAAATGGGTTTGAGGGAGGTGAGATATGATGGTAGAGGCTGGATTAATCTTGCACAGGATAGGGACCGATGGCGGGCTTATGTGAGGGCGGCAATGAACCTTCGGGTTCCTTAAAAGCCATTTGTAAGTAAGTATAATATAGCTCACGCCGTAGCGTCGTGGTTTAAGGCATCCTGCCTAGGACTGGCGTTACGGAATGCGCGCTGGTTCGAGTCTTCATGGGGGAAGAAATTTTATTTCGAAATTTCGGCCAGTGTATGGGAACGGTGCCTTCCCACCATCGCTGTGTACTTGGTGAGCTACGATAGATAGCGAAATCCGGTTACGAAAGCTAGCTATAACGACTGGGGGGGGGGATCATCGTGCTAATCACACGATACCTCCATTCTGGTTGGATGATCGTCCACCTCTACCTCGGCATATGGACGTGAGGCAAGTAGCCGGCTGGTTGGTCTGGACCCTTAAAGGGCTGTAGCGTGACGGATAATATAATATAATATAATATAATATAATATAATATAATAGATTATTGTAAAGGATTACATATAAATATGCATAAAATAAGTATGTTTGTCCAGTCTCATTTGCATAATATCAGTACAAAGGCGTCTGCTTACCGGAAGCAGATGTATCAACCATCATAAGCGAGGAGTACCGAGGAACGGTGTGAAGAAGAATACAAGAGACACCGATAATGTCTCGACAGAGTGTGACCCAGTTTTGAGACATAACAATGGAAGAAGTGTTACAGTGTATCATTTTATATCACGGAACCGACGACAACCATGATTCACGTGGACTGTCTGCTATGAGAAGTGAAAGTTGATTTCTTGAACTTTAGACTACTCTACGACTGCGCTCGAAGGAACAGGGCTCCTCAAGAGCATATGCTACACTGAGCACCTTTCTTGAGGTAGTATCCCTTCTCTTCCGCCTAGCAACCTTCGAAGTCTGCGTGCGGTCAACAAGAATTAGCCTTGCTCATATGTATATGTAGTTGAGGGACGCTGAAACTTCCGTTAAGAGAGACAAATTGGTAACAATTTACGTAACATTTTTACACAGATATGAAATTCCTATCGCCGTCGTCATAGTCATAAAGACTTGGAAATAATAATAATTATTGTTCTTCACTTCTTGTCGAAATTATTGGACATCCTAACGCCTATTAGAACAGTCAAGTTTTCTTTCTCGTTTTGGATGTTATTCTCGCGTTATTTTCAGTACTTAGTAAACTTACATTCATGACAAGTGTTATTTCCAATTGTTCAAGTAGTTCTGATAATTTTATCTAATTTTTTTCCGCTTTTCTTCAGGTAATTTTTATCCTACTACTTACTTACTAGCTTTTAAGGAACCCGGAGGTTCATTGCCGCCCTCACATAAGCCCGCCATTGGTCCCTATCCTGAGCAAGATTAATCCAGTCTCCATCAACATATCCGACCTCCGTCAAATACATTTTAATATTATCTTCCCATCTACATCTCGGCCTCCCCAAAGGTCTTTTCCCCTCTGGCCTCCCAACTAACACTCTATATGCATTTCTGGATTCGCCCATACGTGCTACATGCCCTGCCCATTTCAAACGTCTGGATTTAATGTTCCTAATTATATCAGATGAAGGATACAATGCCTGCAGTTCTGCGTTGTGTAACTTTCTCCATTCTCCTGTAACTTCATCCCTTTTAGCCCCAGATATTTTCCTAAGAACCTTATTCTCGAAAACCCTCAATCTCTGTTCCTCCCTCAAAGTGAGAGTCCATGTTTCACAACCATACAGAACAACCGGTAATATAACTGTTTTATAAATTCTAACTCTCAGATTTTTTATCCTACTACTGCTTTCAAAAAGCACATTTCTGCTAACTAAATTATTTTTAATTGATATTGTATATTTTAATAACCAATCTTGTCCACCGTTGTAGAGTAACGGTTAGCATGCCTGTCCGTGAAACTAGTGGGATCGGATGAAGCTATAGCATTTCTGCATAACAGATGCACGTGTCTTGTTTATCACAGTGTTGCCAACCAATGGCACACGTTCCATAATGTGAGTTTTTTTAAATAAACATTTTCTATGAGGAAAAAAAAAACTTCTATATTAACATGCACAAAATTTACGACAAAGTAAAAAAGCTCAATCATGAATTGTTCTTTTCAGGAATCCGCCCCTGAGCACAAGTTCTACTCTTTCAGGGGCGAGCTAAAGTTTTTCTGTATATATTATATTTTATATTACAATTACTGGTAAAATAAATAAATAAATAAATTGACTAAGCATATTGGAAATTAAACCAATGGCTTTCTCAAAACACGCTATGAAATGTTTCATATTAAACAATTTTTATCTCTTAAAGGAAGCAAAAACGAGCAAAATTATATTAACTTTTCTGCTTGAAATATCTCAAAGAATAACCGCCTGAAATTATTGACTTTACTTACTGTTCATCTTGTAGACGTTTCACGTCGAAAAATCTACTTCCGTCCCAGAATATAATAATCTCTTTAGCCTAAGTGTTGATCTAACACTATCTATTATTATTGTTTTGTTTAGTAAACTGTCCAAAGACACGTTTGAACGTTATAAGTCAGCGATCATCAAAACACTGCACGCACGGGCTAGCGTTACTTACCCGCGGACAAGACACAGCCTTAGCGTGCAATCGTCGCTGCTGGCGGATATGCTGTCTCTCTATCCCTTGTGCACGACGGAGCAGAGTTCCTTACCCTCCATGCACTCTACCCATTTCAGCGAGTGCTGACGACAACTGTTATAAGTGATACCAATAAGACTTTACTCATGAGACAACTAAACCAATAGATAATAGGGAAGGGTGACCATGTCTACTATTAAAGCGTCTTATTGAAATGTTGTTTAATTTCAATATCACAAATCAAACTATTGTATTATGAACAAACAGTTAAAAACTCAAAAGTTCAACAATAATACATAATACTAATAAATTATAATGTTCCATATGGAGCTCGAGAATATAGTCCATAATGAATAGTATAAATACATCAACGGCAGCATTGTCAGGAATATAAAAATCCAGGGAATAAAATTAACTGCGTGGTAGGATTGCTGTGGGAATAGAAACAAAAGCAAAAATAAAGGTTGACTGTTTATGACCTGCATATGCTTTACAACCACGTGCACAACAAACTCAGAGCTCAGCTCTGACTGGTTCCACTCTTAAGACAGAGCACTTGAAAAGATAGGCATCTGCTTCTTGAGGCGAATATCTTGAGGGCACGGCCGGTTCTTTTCAGATCTCTTCTAATTTACCACGTCATGATATCTCTGAACGACTCCTGGATTTTTTTTTCAAGCACCTTAGAAAAGATCGGATAGAGAATTGTTGAAGTTCAAGAATAAGAGTGGATGGTTAATTAGCAGTGGAGACTGTCCGGCAAGCGTTCACGCTATATTTAGTAATACCCTGTGAATTGTGATTTCCCCACACCTCCTGCGGACTCGGCTACATGAACTGAATTAGTTGTTGTGTAAGACTGTTCTGTATCCTCCACCCACTGCCTGCTAGTGAAACACACTAAAGGAATTTACAATTGATCACTTCAACTACCGCGATGTGACATGCACAACTGGGGCCTGACTCCGCCAGCGAGTTTGCGAAACATCAGGCATGCAACTCACCCGATTTTCTACAAATCTGAGGATTTCTGCACATTTTGTAAATTACTAAATTTCACCTGACTGAATGTTTCTCTGATTGACTCACAGACAGACAGACTGACTGACATTGCCGCACTAAATTATTAACTAATATTGTCAGAATGATTTTTTGACTATTTTTCTAATAATCTATCGATTGACTAACTTGACTTTGACTGATTAATTGACTAGAAATTATTTATTATAGCAAGGAATTATTTTCATACGTTAAGAAATTTGGTCTAACGAACTGAGTGACTTACTGACTTACTGATCATATGGATATTGACAAATTTTTCTGCTGAATAACTTGTTGACTGACTACTTATTGACATATTGACTTAGTGACTGTTTGACCGACAAATCTACCTATTGATTTAGTGACGGAATAATTTACCAATTATTGAATAGCTAACTACTCTACTGAAATTTTCATTCAATCGTTTACCAACATATAAACAACCTTTGTGACTGACTATTGACTGTCAACTAAACAATCTAACAGTTATATCATCAATTGACTGATTGACTGATCATTGACCGACAGAGTGATTAATTATAGATTGATCGAATGACTTACCGACCGATTGACTGACCGAAAGTCAAGCAGAGTTAAAGGGTTTCTGTTATAATGGCTAATTCGCCGTTGTATATTAACGGTTAGGACGGCTGGCCGTGAAACGAGCGGGCCCGGGTTCAAATCCTGGTTGGGACAAATTACCTGGCTCAGGTTTTTTCCGAGGTTGTCTCTCAGCCAATCGAAGCAGAATTGCGGGGTAACTTTCGGCGTTGGACCTCGGATTCATTTCGCCATCATAATTATACTTCCCCTCTTTCATCATCATGTCCGTTGTTTTCCCACATTTCGGGCTTGTTCTGATGTAGAGTCGGCTGCGGGCCGTGGATATGCAGTCATTCGTTGTTGTGGGCTCTCCACTATGCTCATGATAATTCATGGGATCGGGGTTGAGGGACCGCGGTGAGATTTGCACGGAAAGGTAAAGATATCATTAGGCTGTAGGGAAATCGGAGGCGGCGTGCACGGGGATCTGTAGCCTGCGTGCGAGGACTGTCCCAGTCCGTACCCAACCCTGAAGAGGGACAAATTTGTAGATATATCACTCACTGACGATTGTGTGACTCATTTGTTGACTGAGCACATAGTGCCTGAAAGTGAACTCTCGAATGTAAGATTGAATGAATGATTGATCCGTTGAATAAGTGTCTGACTGACTGTAGTTGACACACTGATTGATTGTTTGACTGACTGACAATAGTTGACACACTGATTGACTGTCTGACTGACTGACATAGTTGAAACACTGACTGAGTGACTGACTGACTGACTAACTGACTGACAGTAGTTGACACACTGATTGGCTGTCTGACTGACTGACTGACTGACAGTAGTTGACACACTGATTGACTGTCTGACTTACTGACTGACTAACAGTAGTTGACTCACTGATTGACTGTCTGACTAACTGACAGGAGTTGAAACACTGACTGAGTGACTGACTGACTGACAGTAGTTGACACACTGATTGACTGTCTGACTGACTGACTGATAGTAGTTGACACACTGATTGACTGTCTGACTGACTGACTGACTGACAGTAGTTGACACACTGATTGATTGTCTGACTGACTGACAATAGTTGACACACTGATTGACTGTCTGACTGACTGACAGTAGTTGAAACACTGACTGAGTGAGTGACTGACTGACTGACAGTAGTTGACACACTGATTGACTGTCTGACTGACTGACTGACTGACTGACAGTAGTTGACACACTGATTGACTGTCTGACTGACTGACAGTAGTTGACACACTGATTGATTGTCTGTCTGACTGACAATAGTTGACACACTGATTGACTGTCTGGCTGACTGACAGTAGTTGAAACACTGACTGAGTGACTGGCTGACTGACAGTAGTTGACACACTGATTGACTGTTTGACTGACTGACTGACAGTAGTTGACACACTGATTGACTGTCTGACTGACTGACTGACTGACAGTAGTTGACACACTGATTGACTCTCTGACTAACTGACAGTAGTTGACACACTGATTGACTGTCTGACTGACTGAAGTTGATACGCTGACTGACTGTAGTTGACACTGATTGACTGGCTGACTGTCAGTTGTTGATACACTGATTGACTGCCTGACTGACAGTAGTTGACACACTGACTGACTGACAGTAGTTGACACACTGATTGACTGACTGACAGTAGTTGACACACTGATTGACTGACTGACAGTAGTTGACACACTGACTGACGGACAATAGTTGACTCAATGACTGACTGACAGTAGTTGACACACTGACTGACTAACTGACAGTAGTTGTCACACGATTGACTGACTGACTGACTGACTGACAGTAATTGACACACTGACTGACGAACAATAGTTGACTCTATGACTGACTAGTTGACACACTGACTGACTGACTGTAGTTGACACACTGACTGACTGACTGACTGTAGTTGACACACTGACTGACGGAAAATAGTTGACTCAATGACTGATACACTGACTGATTGTAGTTGACACAATGACTGACTGACTGACTGACTGACAGTAGTTGACAGACTAACTGACTGACTGATAGTAGTTGACACACTGACTGACGGGAAATAGTTGACTCAATGACTGACTGACAGTAGTTCCGTAACTCCCAGAAAATAAGCATCTAACTTCTGCATTCTCAGTGGTGACGAAAATGAGAAAATTCAATTTCCTTCTCCTGAAATTGCTACTGTTACCATACACTCACCCTAGTTACACGACATAACTCTTCACAGATACACATCATGCATAACATGGCTCCCCGAAGTGGTGTGCAATTTGAAAATCGGCCACAGTCCTGCCATCTATCCGCAGTATGCGGAACCCGAATCACTCAAAGTGAAGTGGGTAGGCATTAGACACACACACACACACCTTCCAGTCTGCATCTCAAGTCTTCCATAAAAATAGCGGCCGTAGCAGGGAACATAAACATCAGGCGCAGCCAGCTTTGTTGCTGCGAAGCAGTTGATATGAAGACAACTAGCCGGAGCCCAGTCAGATAAACAAGAGTCAGGCAATCGTTGGCGCCAGCAACAGGTCCGTCCCACACGAGACGGACACCTTGCCAGAGATTACATGTCGCTAATACCAAGCCCAACATCATCCACTGTGATTCGGATCCCTTTTCTCATCTACTCTATGGAGGCCTACAAATTTATGATGAGAAACGTACAGTATTTCGTGTAACACATTTTAGTCACGATCCGATTAGCTTTATTTGATTTACAGATAGGAAGTTCATATTTACTTCCTTCCCCAGAGACGGATGTGTGTGTCTTTTATGTTTATTCTGTGTTCTCTTAAGCGGTTCCCTTGCACCATGCTGACTACATGATTGTCTATATTTCATAGCGGTTCGTAATCCTCATGATAGTGACAAAGAAATGTACTAATGGCACTGGTTCTGAAAAAAAAATTCTTCAGTTATTTCCATAGTGCGAATTCTTATAATGACGTTATAAAATTCAATTTTCAGTCTCAGGAACCACTCAGTACCTATAAGATAAAAAGTGTGTTTTCTTCCTTCATTCCTTTATTCTTTTTTTCTTCCTTCCTACCTATCTTTCTTTCTTTATTTCTTGCTTAGACCATTTCTTTGTACCTTGTTTTTTCTTTCTCCTTTTCTTGTTGAATTATGCTCTGAAAACATACATGTGTATATATATATATATACACACATATACATACACACATAGATGTAATGAACGAAATCTAAATGAAACTTATATGGAAATATAGAGAACAATGACGTAGGCCTAATTCTCGTGCAAAATATTGCGACTGGCAATTTTCCTATAAAGAAACAAAACGTTTGTAAAGTGAGCAAAAGTTATTTTGTAATTTATCTTTTCTCTGTAGCTCATCAACCTTGTCATGTAGAGGGTCTGCATTCATCTTATATGCAGTACATGCATTTAAGAATTGGCTTGTCTTTATAGGTTGGGACCCGACATGGATCCATACATGCGATGATTATACCAAGTCCGGTGAGTGCCCTGGGTGGCGTTTGTGAATCCGACACTAACAGGCGAGCCATCCTGCCTCAGTCCTACTAAAATTAATTCTCATTCCCAGAAGAGATATCATAAACACTAGGACCCCGAGCCCCAAAATAATCTATATCGGTATCATAAACTACCCCGAAGTCTTCAACACAGTCTGTTTTTAACAATTGAAGATAAAAAATTAAATGAAGGGAAGGTGGAGAGTGTTGGTGGAATAAATGGGGGAAAAAAAACTCTACAATGTCTGCTTTGTCCATCACAAATTCTATCACGACAAGGCCAGTGATCGACCTCAGGGGCCACCTCTAAGGAAGATCAGCTCTCTAGCTAAGCCACAGACGCGAGATGCGGCTGAATCTAAGAAAACTTTTCATCTAAAAACCTTAGAGTTGCAGTTAAAGGAAGCATTTACTTAGTGATCTTATAGAGAGTATTTACTGAACAGTATCATTTTATGTTATTTATTTTCAAAATTGAAATTAAGAACACGAAGAGGATTGTGAATAACAGAAGAGAATAAGAAGAATTTAGAAAAAAAAAGATTCGCGCGTCCACTTTGTCCTTGCAAAAGGTCATGTAACTGAGAAAATTATTAAGTGATCTCCAAGCCAATAGTCCACTTATTTCAATTTGAGGTTCTCCGTTCCACACAAACCATTTGCACAAATTGGAAGATAGACCAATAAAATTTTTCGCACGCTTATACTTGTTATGTCCACGCAGTTCTCCTAGATGTACAACTAGTGATCTACCTCATAATTTTCACATGTGACGGAAATTGTGTCAAAACTACTTAGGGTCTTGAGATACTCGCAACAGATGTTTATGAAAACGTGGGAGACATGAATGCATGTGTAAGACACGAGCACTGTTCCCACTGTCTGCAAGATGTCTGCCAACGCCGCCCTGTGTGGTGTTGCGGGATTGTGCGTATGCAGACCATGTAAATGAGTAAATTGTTATTACCCTGTAATTAAGAGGCCTTTAAGCGAGGATAATGATTATAAAACGTCCATGACCCCCCATTTTTACTCGTATTTCTTTTTGCGTAATTTAGTGTAATTATATTGGCAAATGCAGTCTCCTCGTTACAAGACTTAGCAGACATTGTGCAGTGAATACGAAGTATGACCAAAAATATTATTTTGTAGCATAAATTTTAAATTCTTCTCCTGGGAGTTAAATCGCAAAATAGAATCTTTGTAAAAATATAAGAATTGATGCTAAGTTGTCTTAATGGGCAGTTGGCGAAACATCGGTTTACAATAACTGCGAATCCGAGTTTGAATCCCGGTGATGGCGAAGTTGTACTTGTAGCTGACAAAACCAAGTCTCTTCGAGTTTTTCCTCGAGGTTCTCTCGTTTTCTCTCCATCACTTCACCGTCACTCTCCACTTCAATATTCAACATCATTATTTCAATAGCGTTCACCAAAAGGTGCTATAACTTACTGTGCCTGAGATACAGTATGGGATTTACCCCACCGGCCTGGCCGGAGGAGAACATCATAGGGGAAGCTGGGCGTGAGGAAGTAGTGAAACTGATAAGAGGTGTTGACAGGCTCAAGTTCTGACCATTCAGCTACCGCAGGGGTTAATACAGGCATAGTGATTCGTTAATGTTTTTATGAAGTTTGTACTGTGGACGTTATCAGTTCGGAAATTGCGAATAGGAGCGTGGTTCAAATAGCTATGGAGTGAGTAACAGTTGATGCATTCCTTTTGCATTCTTCACAGGGCCGGTGAGGTTAGTCCCATATAATAGAGAAGGAATCAGTCACACATTTAAATCTTCATCCCCGCGTACCATAGGATTTACTGACTGGAGTGATATCAAGTGATCATAGAGGTGAAATGAAATGGTAAGTGTTGATGAAGTAAAATTTGCAAAGTTGAGAGGAAAAAGAAAAACTTAGAATCTCTCAATATCGTTCCGCACAAATGTCTTTCCGCTCAACGTTGCGTAAGAAACCCGAGTTGCCGATATAATAAGCTTATACTTTAGCACTAAGCTATCGGAGAAACATATAGTCCTGAAGGTCTATGGATTTTTCGTGATTTCGAATCCCTAATAAGGTACGTTTTTCGTGTCATTGTGATGTCTCAAGTAGAGACTCGCTGTTGTTCGTGTCGTATCACGGTGGTCAATCATGTGGCCATCTAATGCTTGTGTGGTGAAGTCCAAAACGAAAGATAAGCAAGACATGACTATGGGAAGATCTTGATAATAGTAAAGAGTCTTCAGGCATAAAACTTGGATTTCCCTAATGAGGAATTCCCATTACACAATTGGTCTGACTCGAATGCTAAAATGCTCACAACAAATTTAAAATTCCTGATGTAAGAAACCGGTTCATCCTTTAAACTATTAACTTATATTTACTTTATCTCTTAGGAATGAGTAGAGAATTCTATCACTGAATGTGCTATCTCCTGAGCTGTACAATGTTTTAAGAAAGCACGGAAGCCGAGAAAGCGTAAATAACTACCGGTATTCCTTTCCCTCAAATTGGTGCAATAGTGTCATATGTTAGATATTTTCATGTGGTATCTAAACAGGCGAACTTAGAAGTATGTAGACATAAAAATTTTAATCTGAGTATATGCTGGTGGGAATATATTATTTCCTTTTATGGAAAGAAGAGTTTAGATATTGTACTATGTATAAAAATGAAGAAAACATTTATTTAATGTAAACATTTTAATTATACAAAATTTTATCTCTACTTTTCTTTTTAAATTAACGTGATATATAATTTAAAAAATTTAAGAACTGCTTACCACACAGCAAGTTTAAAGTGGATTAATTATCATTATAATAACCACTTCATGAATTAGAAGACTTCCGTTCAGGCCTAAATTCACGTTTCATTTAATCTTGTTTCTTGTCTTATGTTTATTTTTCAATAAGTTAATATTTTTAGACTAGTATTACTTTCTCACTGGCTTTTAAGGAACCCGGAGGTTCATTGCCGCCCTCACATAAGCCCGCCATTGGTCCCTATCCTGAGTAAGATTAATCCAGTCTCTACCATCTTATCCCACCTCCCTCAAATCCATTTTAATATTACTTTCCCATCTACGTCTCGGCCTCCCCAAAGGTAAAAAGACCTTTGGCCCTCCGGCCTCCCAACTAACACTCTATATGCATTTCTGGATTCGCTACATGTCCTGCCTACCTCAACCGTCTGGTTTTAATGTTCCTAATTATGTCAGGTGAAGAATACAATGCGTGCGGCTCTGCGTTGTGTAACTTCCTCCATTCTCCTGTAACTTCATCCCTCTTAGCCCCAAATATTTTCCTAAGCACCTTATTCTCAAACACCTTTAATCTCTGTTCCTCTCTCAAAGTGAGAGTCCAAGTTTCACAGCCAGACAGAACAACCGATAATATAACTGTTTTATAAATTCTAACTTTCAGATATTTTGACAGCAGACTAGATGACAAAAGCTTCTCAACCGAATAATAACAGGCATTTCCTATATTTATTGTGTGTTTAATTTCCTCCCGAGTGTCATTTATATTTGTTACTGTTGCTCCAAGATAATTATTTGAATAAATCTCCAATTCTTATAGTTCCATTTCGTACAATATTCTGGTCACGAGACTAGTATTAGAATACGAATATTTCCCATTATTTTTATAATAATTTCAACTATTTCTATATCTGCCACCGGCGTGGCTCAAGCGGCAGCGCGTTTGCCTGCTGATCCAGAGTTTCACTCGGACGTAGATTCGATTCCTGCTTGGGATGATTACCTGGTTGGATTTTTTCAGAGGTTTTTACCAACTGTAAGGCGAATGTCAGGTAATATATGGCAAGTCTTCGACCTCATCTCGCCAAGTACCATCTCACTATCACTAATTTCATCGACGCTAAATAACTCAGTAGCTGATACAGCGACGTTAAATAACCAAATAAAAAGTATTGTTTCTATATGCTTTTATTCATTTGTTGCAAAGAAAAATTGTTAATTCTTGTCTTCATACTACCAGTCTTATTCTTTTATCATTCGTCTCACATAAATGTCCATGACTTCTCTATAATAACAAATAAATTAATATGAATGCTACGTTTTCTCATTCTGATGCTCCTTCATTTATTCATGTACTCTTCCAACATAGTTCAATGCGAAGCCCACTGCTGCCTTTCTAAGATATATCGTCCTGAGAGTATAAAGTACACTATATTATACTCCATACATGATTATAATACAAGATGTATGTGCAGAGACCCGAAGTATAGTATAATATATCTGCATTTGTGCCCTAACTGTAACCTGCAGAATTTTTTCAGCATTTTTCCTCATTTCAGTGACTTTTTTTTGTACTGTAGAAATTATATTGAAATTAAAAAAATAAAACAGCAAATGTCTACATTCGACCTACTAAAAATGGTTAAAGTATTTGGTGGAAGGAAATTGCATTGGTGTCATAGGCTTCGGACGCCATGGAAATGCTTACATCAAATCCGATGAACTCAACAATGTGAACGAGTTCATTTCTGTACGCAAGGGGAGTCGGCATATATACATAATCTACTTGGAAGAGTTTATTATAATTCATGGACGGTTGCAAACTGTTTTAAAAATAAATATTACTGAGTTGAGCCTTGAAATGTACGCGAAACTGACGCATGCCCAATACATACGTAACTATGCAAAGTTAATACAAGCTTTGCATTACTCACATATATATGCATAAATAACAATAACAATATTTATCGGATAGTCTCATGTGCTTATATACAGTATACCAGTAAATTGTTAATTGTCTCTGGCTCAGAAATAGTTGTCTACATGTCCTCTTAATAGTACATTCTGTTATAATGCATTTTATTAGCTCTACTATTATTATTATTATTATTATTATTATTATTATTATTATTATTATTATTATTATTATTGGACGATTAACGCTGTAATCCATAGTTTATTTTATTCCGTTCATTAGACACACTTAAATCTTACAGCAAATTGTATTTATTTATTCATTCTAATTCCATTACAATAATTTCTGTATTGACGTTACACGCAATCATAAGAATTTCACCAAGTTCCCTGTCACTTTTAACACGTAAAATGTTTATGTTCGAGAGTCAAATGGTTAATATGTTCCAGAAATTTCAACATCTGAATTTACTTTTTCAGCAACGGCAATGAGATACGTCACACGCCATAAGACGTGATTACGTGGCAATGCAATATTTTTAACCACGCCATATTTGTAGGTTAAGGTAATATTAATTTGAAATTATGTTAGTCCACAGTCGTGTGTAATTAAGTGAAGCGGAAAAATTATTTCCATTAAACGGATGAAACAGGGCTGTAGATTATCATATTTAAAACTTAAATTCGGAGGGAACTGCTCTAATTCTTTTTTCAATAGGAGAGAACTGGTCAACTCAGCATTACTTGTCACTGACCGGCAAAATATTATCGCCGGACTCGAACATAAGACCTAGTTGAGCTTTGTCCTTCACAACTGAAAATTCTAACTACTCTGACGTCACGATACTTCTTTGGAAACAAAACTACAAAACATCCGAATCTCGCCCACTGCGGTTAATGTTTTAAAATGTCACAAAAATTAATGTGTCGCGTTAAAATTTTGATCCTGTCGAACTCCTTCGAAATCGACTGAATCATTGCCACACCTCGCATTGTACGCCGCCTCGAAGATGCCCTTGATTTCAGACGGCGATAGGTTTGTTAAATGTCAAGACTTGCTTTGTCCTCATGCAGAATGGCGAACTAGAAGTCCTGGAGCGCCTCCAGCGAGCAGGGTGTGTCCCAATGTCGTTTAATATGGAGTAGTATCCAGTTACACGTCCCTCGCTTACACAAGGCCTCTTCCTGTCGCGAACACCTCTGCTAATGTAACCATCACAGCGGTGTAGATTAATTTGCTAGTATTAATTTCATTTTTTTAAATTATTATTTATATATTTCATAAAATAGGATGGTGTAACAGGTGATCAGATCTCCGTCACAAATACTACATATTCGTAATTTATATTGTTCCTTCTCATCCAATCCTCTGAACACTTCTTTTCTACTTTCCTTTTCTTCTCTCCTTTCTGTTTTGATTCTTCTCGTTATTTAGTCTTTTTTCCATTCTTTATTTTTTGTGCTATTTCTTTCCACTTAAATTCTTTTATGCTTTTTCTTCTCTTCTTAAATTTTATTTTTTCTCCCGATCTCTCTTTGCTTTCCTTTTTACATTTTTATCTTCACGTTTCCGTTTCCTTTTATTATTTATTCGTTCTTCACTTCTTTTTCCATTTTCTTACTTTGTTTTTAATATTTTGACTTGTCTATGTTCATAAATTTCCTGTTTTACTATATTCAAGCTTCTTTCCTTTCATCCTTTTCTTATTCTTTATCCTTTTAATTATTTCTGTCCCTCATTCTTTTCTTCTTTCTTTAATTCCGTTCTTTTTCTTTCTACTCCTTTATTTATCTTTTCTCTTTTTCTTTCTTCTTTTTTGTCTTTTATCTTCAAATTTACTTTTTTCTTTTTCTTCTAGCATAATTTCTTTTCTTTCCTTATTTCTTCCTTCCTTCACCTTTCAGTCTTCTTTATTTTTCTTATATTTCCTCCAACTTTATTTATCTATTTATTTACTTTTTTCTCTTTTACACTTCTACCTTCATACTTTATTTCTTTTCTCCTTCCTTTCCTTTATCATACTTTCCTTTTTCTTATTTTTCTTTCATCTTTCTTTCTTTTTCAACCTTTCTTTCTTCTCTTCCTTCTTCTGTTTCCTTTTTCAACCTACTTTTCTTTAATTCATTTATTTTCTTTGTCTCTTTTCTTTTATCCTACTTTTTATCCTACTGTTTCTTTTATTCCTCTTTTCTTTCTTACTTCACATTTTCTTTCTTTCTACCTTTTCTCTTTTTAGATTCTTTTCTTTTCCTGTTTTCTTTTCTTCTCTCTCCTTTCTCCACCTTTTTCCTCTTTTCCATTCCTTCTATAATCTTCCTAGTTTTCTCCAACTTTCTTCCAATCATGTTTCTCCTTTTTCTTCTCCTTTATCCTTATATCGTATTATTCCTTTTTTCTTCCTTTCCTCTGTGTTTCTTCTTTTATTATTTCCTTTTTCTTCCTTCATGTGCTTTCTCTCTCCTTTCCTTTTCTTCTGCTTCATTCTCTAATCATTCTTACTCATTTATTTTTGCCCTTTCTTTTTCTTTTCGTATATACATACATATGCGTGTCATACATATGCATTTATACAGTATATGTATTTCTTTCTTATACCTTTTGTTCTTTTCATCTTCTTCTCTCTTGTTCCTTTCTTACTCCATTATTGTTATAATTTAACTACTGCTCTTTTATTTACCTTTTATTTCTTC
Organism: Periplaneta americana; assembly: GCF_040183065.1. Lineage (NCBI taxonomy): Eukaryota > Metazoa > Arthropoda > Insecta > Blattodea > Blattidae > Periplaneta > Periplaneta americana. Next base: position 106,609,589 of record NC_091125.1, on the reverse strand, counting down.
AATTTCCTGCATTCTCTTTTTTATTTTCATCTCATATTTATCAATGTATTTATGTGTATCCTTCTTCTATTTATCTTGTTTTCAATTTTTTCTTATTATTTATTTTATTTTGGCTATTTACTTCAAGCTCTCAAGTTTTATTTCTTTCCCTTACTCCAGTGTTCTAGTCAAGTTGTGATATAGGTAGGGCCTATATTCCTTCACAGTATTACGATAGCACTTCTACGTTGCCACCCATTTTTATATCCTCGATTCCTATGGTTACCTTTAAATGAGTTTATGTTATATACGAGACAGTGACTGCAGGTCATCCTCGTACTCCCAACAACGGCCGAAGCGCCGGGCTCACAGTCATTCGCATCTGTTCCAACTTCCAATAAACTACACACCTTATGCCTCCGGTTTCACGAAGCCACATTCCAGTTCTTTAGGAAAATTCCACTCGTACCTCTCACAGATTGGGACAGACAAGATCCGTGATATCCGTGCATTAATTAACCGCCGCGAATTCCCCGATCAGACAACTGTGCCAAGTGTAATTCCAGTCGGCAATTGGACAACATTACGGCTCCAATTATTCTCAATGAGTACATTAAATGAATTCTGTGTTTGGTTACCAAGCCTCTCCGAGTGCGTTGGCCTCAGATTAAGAACTGATTTTGTGTAATAACTCGGCACCACAGAGTTATTCTTCTGCTAGGAAGCAAACTGCCTAGCCCATATAGTATGGGCAGAATAACAAGAACAAAATAGTTCCGACCAACCAGTTGTCCGAAAATTGAGTGTCTCTTTCGAGGTGAGTGTTCCCATTAATACCATCTGCTGTCTGCTAACATATAAATTACATTTGGGATGAGCAGCAAGTCTACATTTATAACATTCTTTTGATCTGTTGTAAGCCCGTAGATAACCAACACTGTTAAACCAGTTCTATTACTTCTGTGTCATCTCCATTTCCTGCAAATTTTGTAGAACATTTACAGCAATACTAAAATCTAACTTCTGTTTTCTTCATTCGAGAATCTGAGGCTGTTACACTCTTTCAGCCTTACAGAGACACATCGTCGTTGTTCCTGCAATAACTCCTATGTGCAAAATATACAATTTTTCAGTAGGAGGAAAAAACACATTTATTCATCCTATGGCAGCCATACATAGGGGATTGAGAATTCTTACATTTTCGAAAGAAAGAAATATAATTACAGATAGGAAATTTTATTATTTGCTGTATTACTATTTCAGTTATTTAATAGAACAAAAATCTGAAAATCGATAAATATGTCACATAGGAGTTATTGCAGAAACAACGACGATATTTCTATGTTAAACACGGAACATGAGCGAAAATTGATCGTTGATAATACAACTTCGTCATCCGCAAATAGCACAATAATAATAATAATAATAATAATAATAATAATAATAATAATAATAATACAAATGACTTTTTCTTGCATATTTTAAATCCATAGGCTATTGAGCTCTCTTTAGTTTATTGAGTATCCTTGAAAATATAAATGCTAAAAGATCACCTTCCCCATTAACATGACTACAGTTATTGACTTTGGCCTTTTACAAGATTAGCGGGTATTGTAATTTAATGGAAATAAACTCTGTAATTAATATGGACAGTGATGAAGATAAAGATCACTAGGTCACATCAAGGGCGCTAAGCGTGGAATCGTAGCGGAACTGGAGTCAAGGAGAAACGCCACTGTACTCCGCAAGGCTTGTCCATTACTGACACGTATAACTGAAGATGTGAGGTAATTTATTAATGATTAATGGTAATGTTACTATTATATGTTGTAAAATTGCATATTAACATGTGTAAAAATAGTTATAAAAATGAGAGATGGATTACAAATGTAATCCGCGTATTGGTGTCACAAATTATGGCGCGAGTATTGAAAGATTCGAAGCCATTTAAGTAAGTAAATGCAACATCAGAAACAAAAAGTTACATCATCAGCAAACATTACAAAGTGGATAGGAACATGATCACCTAAATCATTAACAAAAGCAAGAAATAGAAAAGGGCTTAGAACAGGTACAATGAAATATTTTATTGAGGTTTCTGTTGTATATACATTTTTGTTGGTTGATATTAGGTGAATAAATGGTAATAAATTAATTTCTAGCCTAATTCATGCCCCTAATCATGAATTGGACGAAATTGAAATTAATAGACCTCGTTGATAAGAGGATTTTTTTCCCTGGAGCTACACCATTTGACAAAATGCCATTCACATACACCTTCTGTTGTAGTCATTTAAGTAAGATTATAACCTTACTGAGATCGCACATAATAACAGGTCTTAATGCAGAGGGACTTACTGTATGCACAGTAAACTTAAGTGTAAAGCTGTTTCGGGTCCGTGGGCCACAGTTTGTTCACACTTAATCTGCTGTTACCACACCGCCTGAAAAGCGTGGAACGAAATGTTAATCCAATTCCCTTTCTCATAAGAAAATGAGCATGGAGCTCGCCGTTGTGGTCAGCGAGTGTAATTTTGTGTGTGTGAGAGATGTCAGACGCTGGCAGATGGACGGGAGGTCACGACCTCGACGACCACTGATATCCCTGCACGCTGCATTACCAACAAAGCGACAGCCACCTCTCTTACCTAAAATAAAACGTGCGACTACATCTCCCCCATAGCTTTCTCACAGTTTTTGTCCAGTACTTTCAGCATAAGAAATTAGAAAAGCGCACGCTTGTCAGAACCAGTGGAACGTTCTTAATCTTCCTTCGTAGTATTGCAGAACACAGAGAAACGTCATCTAATAAAACAAAAACGAAATCCCAGCTTTAGTTTTATCCGATCGTGGCGACAAGAGAGCGCCTCTTTCACAACATCAGCATCACAATGTTTTCAATTAAAAATACAATAATACAGGAAATTTAGTTATTTTCTTTTATCCCTTGCAAGATTCCGAACGTTGGCTCTAGTCCATTTTAAATTTTATAAACTTGCTTCAAACTATTCCCATTGCAAGATTCATCATTTCGCCTAACTTCTGACTGATTGGTTTTTCTAGAGCCGACTCGGAATGGATCCGTACACTTAGACTTGCATTATGCGATGATTGTGTCAGTCAGACAAGTGGTCTTGGTGGCATTCAACAGGTGGGCCATCCCATCTAAGCCCTGGCAGATTTACCTTCAGTATACCTCGAAAATTTGAATTACATATGGGTATAATAAAAAGGATTGCATAAAATAAATAAACAAAAATAATTTATATATTTATTATTATCAAACACTTTCCCTAAAGAGGGATTGCCTAAAAGACAAAGTATACAATTTACAAAACAAAATTTTGAATAGTACATATTACACGAATAATTTGTTATGAATATAAAAACCAATGCAAGAAAGAGAAAGAAATAAATTACAGTGCAATGTCTTATCTGAGGTGATTTCTTAACAATGCAATCGAACCTTTCAACGCAAGTAAACAAACATTAGTAATTATATGTAGATGATGGCAAATAAAAAAACCTTGCAAAAATCAACAGACTGCTTCGGGACGGATCTTCTTGCTCCGACCATCAAGCCTATTACGTCTGTCGTAATTGGTATTTCTCTTGATAATACGGGATTGTTGATTCAATAGATTAATTGTTCTTCCTTATGAGTATCTTGTGGTCTTGCAAGTCTCGAAACGAACTGTAGGGTCAATTATAAAACCTCTCCGATGGTCCTGGAAAGCGATCATATCTAACCTACAAGTACTGTCGGTGGTCGATAGACCATTAACCTCTTCGAAAACATATATCTATACGTAGTGCTTGAGCAATGGCGCTTCTTACTTTGTGGTGTCTGGTAAGCCTCGCCATGCGGACAAGAACCGAGGACGTGTGGGAGAGTTTCTATCTCGCTGCCGAAACTATGCCATTTACGCAGCGTTACATGATCAGTCGCCATGGAACAATGGAACGGTGCACAGCGTGCATATACAATCAAAGGGCTAAAAACAGTGACAGTTACGAGGCTGGTAGATGAGATTTTCGTACACATTTCAATATCGGATGTCATGATCTCTTGTGCCTAGCACACATGCGATCAAATTATGGATTACAAATTTCGAGGCCACAGGATCTGTTATGAAGGGAAAGCCACCGGGTGGAAGAAGATCTGTTAGCAGCCTTGTAACTGTCATTGTTTTGAAAATGCTTTGATTGCATATGTACCTACGCTGTGCACCGTTCCATTGTTCCATGGCGACTGATCATGCTGCGTAAATGGCATAGTTTCGGCAATATAACAACAGATAACAGCTCCATCTATCGCCTACAAAAATTCTGTACGCGTACTTTAAATAAAATCATCCGTTTCCCTGGCGAACCCTGTATGTATATTACCTACAGTACATCCAAAGACTTTTTGTCCAAATATCTGAACAAGTAAATCCTTTCAAATTACCGATTCAGTTATTAGCACGGACACGCAAACGAAAACAAAACTGACAGTTTTTAGATTGTACTTTCTTTCTGAAAATTATCAAAGAAGTCACAGGAGTAGAGATGAACAACGACTTCGGTGACAAAATGGTTGAATTGTAGCTTATACAAACAGGTTTTTATCTTGTGAGAGTTTCTGTGAGGCATCGCTTTAAAGTTCGACGCGATTTGTTAACATAATGTTGAATCTTTGTGTAGGTTTGTTACATGAAAAGTGACTTTTCAAGTTTATTCTACCGGTTTCTCGCTCTCACTTGCTCAGACTTCTGATTTGAAAGTCAAGAGAGAGTTACAGAATGACACAAGAAAGGACTTAAAGCTTGTAATAGTTTCAGTGGCTAAATAACACTTTTTGTTTACACATTCAGCTATTAAAGACGTCCTCGGGTGACCCAGAGTTTATCTTAATTCCCATTAGCAATGAAGTTTAATAGTTTAAAACCGACTGAGAGTTAATAAACTATTTTTATGCCCAAAGGGAAAGTTGAGAGACTAGTGACGTAGTAGTGATAGTAGTAGTAGTAGTAGTAGTAGTAGTAGTAGTGTTGAGATCTTAGGTTGGTGGTAGCGGTAGTGATAGTAGTATTAGTATTTATTTTTATTTTATTGGGTTATTTTACGACGCTGTATCAACATCTAGGTAATTTAGCGTCTGAATGATATGAAGGTGATAATGCCGGTGAAATGAGTCCGGGGTCCAGCACCGAAAGTTACCCAGCATTTGCTCGTATTGGGTTGAGGGAAAACCCCGGAAAAAATCTCAACCAAGTAACTTGTCCCGACCTAGATTCGAACCCGGGCCACCTGGTTTCACAGCCAGGCGCGCTGACCGTTACTCCACAGGTGTGGACAGTAGTATTAGTAGTATTAGTAGTTTTACTGATATTGCAGTGATGTTAGTAGCAGTAGCACTGCTGGTAGTAACAGCAATAATAGTTATGATAATAGTAATGGCTGTGGTCATTGTAGTAATATAGTAATATTAGTGCTAGTGGTGGTACTAGTAGTATTGACAATGGTAATAATATTATTCGCACTCATAGTACTAGTATTAGTAGTGGTGGTTGTGATGATAGTATAGTAATATTAGTGGTAGTAATATCAGTATTAGTTATACTATTTTTGTTGATATAGCCAATAATAGTATTAGTGATAGTAATAGTATTATGGGCCCTGATAATACTGTATTAGTATTGATAATGGTAATAGTTGTGTTGGTAGTGGTAATACTTTTATAAGTACGGTACTTAAAGTAGTAATGGTAGTAATAATACTATTGCTAATGACACGGGTAATATTAGCTGTCATAGTACAGCAATAGTATTTGTAGTGGCAGTAGTAGTATTAGTGATAGTAGTAGTACTGATAGTAGAATTATTGGCAGTGGTTATAGTATCATTATTAGCGGTGGTAAGTAGTCAGAGTATCATTGATAGTGGAAATAATAGTTTTGATGTAGGTAGTCGTGTTGGTAATGATAACAGTAATAGTAGTGATCATATTAGCATTATTGACAATAATATTAGCAGAATTGGTTGTGGTAATAGTAGTATTAATGGTGGTGGTAGTAGTAGTAGTAGTAGTAGTAGTAGTAGTAGTAGTAGTATCGGCGCTGGTAGTATTACTGCTGGTAGTAGTATTTGTAGTGGCAATGGTACTATTAGTGGTAGTAGTACAGGTTACCGTCATGCATTACAGGCGCTGTGTTCGGTTCAAGTTTGTCGAGTATGGTGAAGTTACATATTCGCCGATGTTCGCTCTGCAGACGGAGGCCTGTCGTGTTTGTTCACCTTGTTATAAAAATATTCGCTATCCTCCACCCCCACCCTTTCGTGTTGTAACCGCTTAGGGATTTTATCACACATCTTGCTATTAACTTTTCGTATGAAATTAGAAGAAGTTTGTAATGTATTGGTTGTCTCTCTCATGTTACAACATTGCAGGACACTAGTACAGGTAATGATAGAATTACTAGCAGTGGTGGTGGTAATATTGGTAGTGGTAGCAGTAGTGTTGTGTATTGCTAATATACCGTAATTATTTATTGTGGTAGCAGTGGTAATAGAAGTATTTGTTAACAGTAACCTCACTAAAGCTTTTGATTTATCTAGAGACAATCAAAAGTCCAGTGGAATTTAATTGACTATTAGCGTACACGATTAGAAGAAAGTATATAAAGATTGGAAGAAATAAAGTACAGTACTCCAATACAATAAAATATTAATTGACTTAAGAAAATTCTATTTCACTAATGTTAGTTTCACCAAAAAGTTTGAACGGAGCCGCCATTTTCAGTTGACTATCTACAATAACGATTGCATGTTTTATAGTACCATAAAGAATTTGCAGTTTGAAATGTTGGCAAACAAGAAACAAATGGTAGGAGGTCTAATACAATAAAATAAGTATTAATTGACTTACTAAAATTCTATTTCACTAATGTTAGTTTCACTAAAACGTTTGAACGGAGCCACCAATTTCAGTTGGCTGTCTATGCGGGAAACAAAGACATCGCAAAGCATGTTTTTTTAGTACCGTAAAGAATTTCAATTTTTAAGTGATGGCAAACAAAGAAACAAATGCTAGGGAATTATAAAAACAAACAAATTCTAGAGAAGTGATAAAATTGTAGCGATAAACAATCATGACTGGTTGAAATACGTCCTTTTGTACCGTTTTATTGGTCACAAGTAGGCAGATAAATTCCATTTTGACTCCAAACGAGCAGTTTATCACATTTCCTGCATAATTCTACACTCAGATATACCTTAATCCCATTTTTCATAATTTGCAGAAAGTACAGATTGATTCTAGGCGACTCACACATATTACAGAATATTCGATTATCTGTGTTTTAGTGGCCTGTAAATTTCATTCTCTGGTTTCCTGAATTCTAAAGCCATAACATCCTGCGCCTTTTACCATTCACCTTAGAATGAACATTCCAATTTCTACCACATATTTGATACATATTTCACCAGCTATTGTCCATTCCTACCAGGAAACTAGAAGTATCCAGGTGCTTTGTCAATGATAATGAAAGCAGAAAATTGAAGACCGGAATGGGCGCATAGCAAGGATGAGAAGCATTGCTAGAATTACACTGCGAGAACAATAACATTACTATTGTCGAATATGAGCAGTGAGAAACGAAAGCTTTGTCTTGTTTAAAGAATATTAATGTTACCCACTTTCTGAAAAGATATTTAAAGGTGGTAATTCGTGGCGGAAACTTCATAATACTAGAAATAACTTGCTTGACTTCCCTTCTTATATACATACTTTCTCTCTCACTTTTAGGCACCTACTAGGAATGTCACTGATTTTGTGTTGCCCCATATTTTCTTAAATCTTCTATCATGCTAACTATATGACTACAGAGTAGTGCAACTTTTGAGTGTCTACTTTGGATACAAAATTCTTACAAGAGCAAGAAGGTACTGATCATAGAGCCCAATCGTTGAAAGAAATGAAAAGGAGATGATGGTGATGTTGCAGGAACTAGTGTCTTTGTTCCATGCTGATCACAGCCCGCTATTTGCATGTGTCTACAACTCTAGAGTACGAAAATTGAATGGTTCAGAACCATAGTGGGCCAAGCGCCATTTACTAAAACCGTAGAAAACAAGGGTTAAAATGAAGTTATTACCACAATTCAATGCAAATATATAGCAAGTAATATAAAGTATACACATTAAAATTACATGATATGTCAGTCTTCATTAAGCTATGGTATTCACTTAACTTTAAACCTTGCTTTCTACGTTTTTAATAAATGGCGCTTGGCCCACTATGGCTCTGAACCCTTCAATTCTGTATGTGTAATTCAAATCAGGACGCTCAGTCGTGAAAGAAAGTAACGAAGAATAACTTAGTTAATAAGCGTCATTCCAATTCTGTTTCCTGTTGTGATACTGATATCTTATTTTGCATTTTTTCATTGTTTATATATATATATATATATATATATATGAATTAAATACGCACCATAACGTGTTGCTTAGGCCTAACACAAGTAAGAGTAAGTAAGAAATAGTTTATGTAAAACATACCAGTTGACTTCAACCGCTACTGTAGCTCAGTGTTAGCGTGTTAGACTCACAGCCTAAGCCAGAAGACTCGGGTAAAATCCCTGTCGATCAATCCTGAATTTATAACTTGTGTTGGGCATGTCTGTGGTTCAGGCAATACAGGAGTTTCCTCTGAATACTCCAGTTCCCGTGTGATATCCCGGCAATTCTCATAATTATCAACATTTATTGAGTTACATGTAATGAAGTTTCACCGCCTATGGTGCACTCTGGATAGTCTCTGACGAATTAAGTGGTCTACGCTTCTCGGCACTAGCGACGTCTATGAGTCACGCTCGTAGAGTCCAGATGAATAACGGAAAGTTAAGAGACTTGATTGGATTGAAGATGAAGCAAACCTAAGCGCAATGAAGACGTGCGGCTCGTGACAGGAACAGTTTGACTCTGAGGTGCTGTGAGATGATAACCCGATCGTAATTAGAACTGTGCCTAGACCTGCTTCAGTCTTACATTTTGGTTCAATGAGGGGGAGCGAAATATTGTATCTTCTTGTGTTGTGACCATGATCGGATGATATAAATTTAGCTTGATAAAAAGTACAGCGAGAAGATTCTTCCCATTCATTTCAGACGATGTTTCAAACTCTAATTTACTTTCCATAAATTCTGGAAAGTGTGTTAGTAGTGTTTCCACCCACACAAGACATTTCTATAAGCAACTACAACAACTGCAGCATTAATATAACAATTTCTTGAAGACTTAAAACATGGATTTAAAGTTATGCCCATGAACAAAATTGTTGTTAGAGTAATTTATTTAATTTGTGTACGTATTTTAACCAAAAAGTCATTTTTAATAGTAGGCCTGGCGTTGTTCAAACCGTTTCTTTCGCATGTTACCATATAGACCCCTAACAGTAAATTTTTAACACGCGTATCATTAAGAGATGTACTATATTCGGAATGGCAATCTAAAAATTATATTTCAGAATTTGTTAAAATGATATAAGCTGTTCTTCTAAGTAAGTAGGAATAGTGATGATCCTCATGTTCTTAATTACTACAAGAATTACTGTAAAACTTTGACAAAAGTTATAAAGGATGCAAAGAAAATGTATCTGAATGAAAAAATACAAAATTCAGATAATAAGATTAAAACTATTTGGGATATTATTAAAAATGAAACTAATCGATATTCAAAGAATGAAAATATTACTTGCATTAAAATCAATGATAGTAAAATAGATAACCCAAAATCAATTGCAAATCATTTTAACGACTTCTATATAAATATTATTCAGAACTTAAACATTCAAGATTGTGCAGAAGATGCTGCACTTGGTTACCTAACTGGTGCATTTAACACTGAGTTTTTAGGTCTCATATTTATTCCCACTACCGCAGCAGAAATCATGCATGTGATAAAACAACTAAAAACAAAATATTCCTCTGGATATGATGAAATTCCAAGTAAAGTTCTGAAACCTTGTTCTGAAATATTATCCCCTCCGTTAAGCTATCTATGCAATTTATCAATGCAATGTGATATTTTTCCAGAAAGACTCAAATATTCAATAGTAAAACCAATATACAAAAAGAGAGATAAATGTACCATTGCTAATTATAGACCCATATCATTATTAACAACATTTTCAAAAGTGTTTGAGAAAGTTATGTATAATAGATTATATCATTACCTGGAGTCCAACAATATATTAGTTTTAGAACAGTTTGGATTTAGAAAATAGAAATTGACAGAGAATGCTGCTTTTAGCTTGGTGGATGAAATACTAAATTCATTAAATTCGAAACTACATGTAGGTGGGATTTTTTGTGACTTGGCTAAAGCATTTGATTGTGTAGACCATAGTATATTAGTAAAAAAATTGAAGTTTTATGGTATTAAAGAAGAGACACTGGATTGGCATACATTTTACTTATCAAATAGAAAACAAAAAGTAGAAATAAATGTACCAAATAGTCATAAAGTTACTTATTCAGAATTTAGAAATATTAAACATGGTGTTCTGCAGGGGTCAATTTTAGGTCCATTGTTGTTTTTAGTTTATATTAATGATTTAGCCTTGACCATAAACAATTTATCTCATGTAATTTTATTTGCAGATGATACAAGTGTAAATATTTCAAGCAAACAATACGATCATTTTATAAACACTTCTAATACAGTGCTTAATCTAATGAATGAATAGTTCCATGCAAATAAACTAGCACTTAATGTTGATAAAACCAGTGCAGTCAAATTTAGTACACACAATAGTGCTCAGGTTTCCTACAGTATTCGATTAAATGGAACTCATCTCAAAGAATCTATAAGCACAAAATTTCTTGGTTTAGAATTGGATAATCACTTGAACTGGAAAACGCATATAGAATGTATTACTCGTAAATTGAGTTCTGCCTGTTATGCATTAAGATCCTTATCTACTATTGGTGATATAAACTTACTTAAAATGTCATACTTTGCATATTTCCCCTCTGTAATGAAATATGGATTAATATTCTGGGGTAACTCGTCTGAAGCTAAACACGTTTTTGTTTTACGAAAGAAAGCTATAAGAATAATGGCCGGTGTGTATAAAAGGACATCATGTAAAAATATTTTCCGAAACCTAGAAATCTTGACTTTACCTTGTGAATACATTCTTTCCCTAATGGTTCTGTATATTAAGAACCAAGATAAATTCAGTAGTAATCAAGACATTCATCATTTTAATACAAGACATAAATCAGATCTTCATCTACCCTCTGTTAGTCTAAGCTGTTTTAAAAAAGGAGTTCGCTATTCATGTATAACAGACTTCAATGCACTGCCTAATTATCTTAAAGATTTGAAGAACCACGAAAAAAGGTTCAGAAAAGAATTAACCAAATTTCTGCACACTCATACCTTCTACACAATTGATGAATTGTTTATGCTTGTGAATTGAATTATTCTACATAAATGACATGTACAATTTTATATAGCTCAACTAAAATATGTTTTTATATTGACTTAATCTGTTTACTATGCATTGTATATTTTTGTTTAGCATAACTGATGAATTGTATGTACTGTAAATTAAATAGTATACTGTATAGGTCAGCTGATGAATTGTTTAAGCTTATAAATTGAATTACTCTACTTCATATGAATTGTACAATTTTGTATAGCTTAACGAAAATAAGTTTGTAAATTGAACTAATTTGATTGTATATGTTTTGTATAGTTTGGCTGATGAATTGTATATGCTTTTAAAATGATTACTAGTGTGTGTAGCTCTACTGATGAATTGTATATAGGCCTACTGTAAATTCAATGGTAGTCTGTATAGCTCAAGTGATGAATTGTACTGGGTGTTCAGTTCAAAGTGTGTCATGGCTCGCTGTATGCCGTCATGTGGCTAGTCGATGAGCCTAGAGAATTCAATCTTCCTACACTTCCGCAGAGGTGTATTACTTATGTGCCAGAGAAGTTGCCTAGTAAGTACGGCGTTCATTCAGAAGAGTACTTACCGATACGTGCGGTAACGACGGTAGTGGCAGGATGTGAACTGTTTCGAAACATGTACTGAGGTGAGTTTTTTCTTACTGTCGGGATATGTGGAGAGGGTTAAGACGATTACTTACGTATTTGTTGACATTAACTTCGACAGTCAACATGGACACGGAGCATCTGATTTGTATTGTGGAATGTTGCCGTACGCAACCGATGTACGACTTGCCCGCGCAAAACACAGTTCGAAAGAGGTTATGGTAGCACACAGACCGTACAGACCGCCATCTGTTGCTACGACGTTCAAGGTATGCCGTACACGTTCTCAAGTTCAGGTTGAACGCCTTGATTAATAGGCAACTTCTCTGACACAAAAGCTGAAACTCGCTTCAAATCGCTGACTCATCAACAGTAACGTCATGACACACTTTGAAATGAACATCCAGTATATGCTGTAAATTGTATAGTAGTCTGTATAGCTCAACTGATGCATTGTTTATGATTATAAATTGAATTAATCTACTTGATATTAATTGCACAAATTTGTAACGGTCAGCGCGTCTGGCTGCGAAACTAGGTGGCCCGGGTTCGAATCCTGGTTGGGACAATTTACCTGGTTGAGATTTTTTCCATGGTTTTCCCTCAACCTAATACGAGCAAATGCTGGGTAACTTTCGGTGCTGGACCCCGGACTCATTTCACCGGAATTATCACCTTCATTTCATTCAGACGCTAAATAACCTAGATGTTGATACAGAGTCGTAAAATATCCCAATATCTAAGTGAATTTTGGTTATGTAGCATTTAATGAGACTTGAATACTATCTCCTAATTTGTGTTGTTACAAAGGCAGAAAAGTTATAGATGGCGAGGAGATATAAGGCTTACGAAACTTACCGGTTGATCGCGTTGGAGATTTAAACGGTGGTATAAGACTGAAACCTCCGTAGTTTCTTATATTATGTAATGCAATCATGCAGCAAATAAACAAGGGCTATATTTATTCGACCTACCTAAGAGCATGTCGATCGTGGCGTACACATCAGTTAAGGCGCAGCTCTAACGCTGCATGAACTTCACGGTGATGGATACGAATACCTCCTAGGGCACGATTTTGTTCTTGTCAGCGTTATGTGCTGACATATGCTCTTAGGTGGGGGACCTAAAACGTGTCAATCTCACGTCCCGCATTTCCTATCGCGTATTCGTTTAGTATCAGGTAGATGTTGACTGGGGTGCGCGGTATAGTCGCGGTTGAGACGTAACGCTGCAAGTCGGGGAGTCGCGGATAACGATTCTCGATATGGTCATGAATTCTTTTCATTGAGCCAATCCTTCTGGCCGCATTATGTCTATGGGGTTTACTCGGCCTTTAATAGATATGAGTGTCAGGGCTGTTTCCTTGGGGGTAAAGACTGACATCCTTACTGCTCTCTAGTGTCGATTGTACAGATGGGAGCCTAACCTTCCACAACCCGTGGGCTTTTATGGCCTGTGATAGGGATGATTTTACAATTTTAGATGTGGACTGGACTATGGAGAATAAAAAAATTATAAAAGAAAGGAATGATAAATTAAAGAAACAAATTAAGAACAGAATGAAAAATAAACAATTGAATGAATAAAGTAAATATTTTACTGAAATAAAAGAATAAGTCCGAGCGAGATGACTCAGATGGTAATGTTTGAGACTCGCCTTCGTGAGGTCCCAGGATCAAACCCTATGGCCGGCGAATCTGACTGCAGTTTTTAATAGTTTCCCTCAGTCAGAAAGGCAGACGTCAGATTGGAAATTTACATGCCATGATTCATCATCGCCTTACTGACCAGTCTTATAAATATTTAAAAAAATCTAAAAAACAGTTACATGAAGAGAGGCCATTTATAACACACAGCAATAGAAACAGAAACTCAACCATAGTCAACGGCCTATTGATATACTCAAATATCCTACACACGAGATATAACCATAGATGTTAAAGAGTGTATGAATAAATGGATATAAAATAATTAAAACAGTAAAAGAAAGAATCGAAGACAGAAAAACCGAAAAGACAGAAAGAAATTTAGTAAGAGAAGAAAAAAAGCAAGCAGAGAAAAGAAACACAAAAGGAAGGAAAGAAGAAGGAAAGAAAAAAGAAAGAAAGAAACATTTTAAAGGAGAGAGATGAAAGTAAACACACTAAGAAAATATGGTTGAGAATATGTAATAACTTGTTTTATAGAGGACTGACTATATGAGCACTATTTATGTATTAAAGTATTAACTTTGACACCATATTATCAGGTAAGAGGAATAGTAGCTGCTGAAATAAAACTTGCAGGATCATTGGAGTGTAAGATCATAAACTCAATATGAACATTAGCGAGCTTAATATAACAAGTATATCATAGACATAATAGACATATTAGATTATTAATATAACAAGTATATCATAGACATAATAGACACATTGGAAGCTTAATATAACAAATATATCATAGACATGATAGACACACTGAAAGCTTATGAGTATATTATAGACAAAATAGAAGATTACATGATGAATAGAACGAAACATGCATCTAAGTATCTGACACCATAAATAAATAATTGTGATACGTCCATTGCTATGACTCAGTAGAATGCTCGGACATTTTCAATATTTTAATGCCCGGAGTGGGCGGAAGTTTGTCTCTATTCCAGTGAACTGGATGTTTGTACTTTGTCTTATACTTTTTCTATGACCACAGTACTACGGCAAGGGGCATCACCAAATCCATCGACGATAAATAATCTAGTAGTTCATACAGCACCATCAAATAAAGATATGAAGATAGACGAGATTAATTTTATTATTCAAATCGTAAGTTTCGTTGTTGGTGAAGAATAAATTCCAAATTTCATTACGTTTCCTTCACGCTGGAGACCAAGCTTCCAAAAGTTTGACACGGTATGGCATGGTTTCTCGACGATAGTTAATTTCCTGTGCCACCATTCCACCAATTCGTCGTTGCCACTATTATCCTTTATCTTAGAGAAGTACTCGACAGTATCCTCTGGAGCTTTATAGCTATCGAGGCACTTAAACAGCTGCTAACATATTAATGAAAAATAAGAATCTTCAATAGAGTAAATACAATTCAGATCGGATGTAAGACATATGCAAGATATCATTTTATGATTGTTTTCAGTAGTTCTAAACAACCTTCAAAACGGAACCGCATGATTCAGACTGCAATGGTGTTTATTATGCGAAGAAAGTTATAAGAAGAAGCTTGAAAGTGGGTATTAGTGTCATTGGATTGGTGTGAAATTCCTCAAGAGCGCCGCGTCACGTTCTCCGATCTGTGCTGCACGCAGGTGATGTGCTGGTCTCAACGGGCACGTGATCGGTCGGATCTGGTTTCTGCTTCATTCCAGGAACGGGCTCAATACTCGCTGCCAGTTCTCAGTGCAGGTCGTTCATCCACAGCTTGGCGGTACTTGTACACAAACACACATAAGGGTTCTGATTTGTTCCGAAATCATAAAACCTTTTTAATGTTTTACCTTCTCTCCAGGACTGAAGAGGATTTGTCTACGTAAAACGCGTTCTGTGTTGTATACTAATTTGTTTGCTTTGGTGATTATGTATGCCAAATAATGTCGAAGTCGAAGCAATTAAGTCTTCTTACCATATTCGGTAAACAGGTCGAGATTTACTTTGAAGAGCAAATATATTAAATGTTGCAATCACTGACAGTTGAAGCAATTCCTTCATTTCACTAGATTCCACCTGGTTTGACTTTTCAAGGGCCGAACCCGTGACGGATCTTTGCACTTAACTCACTTTAGCTCATTGTGCGTCTTATACGTGAATTCAATGATTGTTCAAGATCGACAGGCAGCCTGGGTGGTATTCGTGAATCCGATGCTTACAGACGGGCTAACCTCCATCAGTCATGACAGAGTCATATCCTATACTCAAACGAATATCTGATAAACTTTACCCACTCTTTCCAACACAACTTCATTTCTTATTCTCTCTGTCCATTTCACACGTTCCATTCTTCTCTATATCCACATTTCAAATGCTTCTATTCGCTTCTCTTCACTTCGTCGTAATGTCCATGTTTCTGCCCCCATACAATTCCACACTCCACACAAAGCACTTCACTAGTTTCTTCCTTAATTCTTTTTCAGAAGTCCGCAGAAGATGCTTCTTTTTCTATTAAAAGCTTCCTTGCCATTGCTATTCTTTTTTGACTGCATAGTAGCAGCTCATGTTACTGCTTATATTACACCCCAAGTATCTGAATTTGTCCACTTGCTCTACTGCCTCATTTAGAACTCACAAGTTTACCTTCTTTATTTTTCTTCCGACAACCTGACCGTCATCTTGTTTGCATTTATTTTATTTTCATCCCATACTGCTCACACTTGTCATTTAGCTCCAGTAGCATATCCTTTAGTATCATCTCCTCTTCTGCTAGCAAAGAAGAGAGAGTGATGTGCGGAAAGCAACGGGAAGTTACCGGACTTACTTTTCACAAGAAAAACTTCGAACATAGCAATAATTAATTGTATTAGTCTATACTAGTCACAATTACTACCACTGATAATAGTATATAAACCAATAAAGAAGTATTACGTAATGAATGAAGAAATTGAATAAAACTGATTAATTCGTGAGATGAGTTAGTATCTATGCACAGAAACACTGTAAATCTGTCCACCCTCAGTTACTATATCAGCAAGTATGATAATAGCCGCGCTATATACTGTATAGCTACGTCTTCTGACTGAAGCATGGCTGAGCCTTCAGTGAGAATACAATTTCCGTTAAGTGAAATATAATAGATTAACATTTCCAACTAGATAAGTCCTAATTCTAACCAAAAAGGAGCAGTAAAACAAAACAACTGATACAGCACTACGTGTGTGCTACATTAGCCTTCACTGGCAGTGCCCTTAGGAAACAATATGGACCACTCGTGTGTTGGCAGGCGTGGAACTAGTTAAGTGGTTACGAGATAATTGTGCAGCGGTCTGAAGTGATTGGTATCTTCTGGATAATGACAAATGACTGCCGGGTAGCGTGCATTGGTTTCCTTTGTTATCTAAACTTTCCCTTTTTCAAAGTCATATAGCAAGACTATTACAATATACCGGATCAGTTCACCTTCACTGTCGTGTTTTTGTAACAGCGTAACACGTTGGCATGAGTCTTATGCCAGTTTTCTAAAAATAAATCGTGATGCAAGAGCAAAGTACGGTTATGTAGCAATTGTTTGTCTCCGAATATGATCCCAGTATAAAATTCGTTGCTCTAAAAAAGTTCCAATGTCCTACAGTACACTTGGTCAAAATGAAACTGGCGGGCGTCTGAGAGACCAAGTTCGAATCGGATATTTCCGTGAGCGCTCGGGACAGCCAGGCTTTGTTCAAAAGATTGCGTATATTCTTCTAGTAACGGGGGTCCCTCGCCGTGGCGTTGTGGTCTAGGACATCCTACCTAGGACTCGTGTTACGGAATGCGCACTGGTTCGAGTCCTCATGAGGCAAGAAATTTTCTCATGAAATTTCGGCCAGTGTATGGAACGGGTGCCCACCCAGCATCGTGATGCACTTTGGGAGCTACGATAGATAGCGAAATCCGGTTGCGAAAGCCAGCTATAACTGCTGGGAGGATCATCGTGCTAACCATGCGATACCTCCATTCTGGTTGGATAATCGTCCACCTCTGCTTCGGCATGTGGGCGTGAGGCCAGCAGCCGGCTGGTCGGTCTAGGGCCTTCATGGGCTGTAGCGCCACGGATTATTATTATTATTATAGTTATAATGGGGAACACAACTATTAATCACTAAAATCTTCCGAGAAAATAATTCATATACGAGATTTAAAACAGATCGTTCAGAGTGTTTAAACAGTGAACATTGTAACACAAACACTATATAGTGTATAACAGATTCTCAAGTGGAGTATGACCATTGCTCGTTACAATGCCGTTCTTACTAGTGGTAGAGCGTTAGCTAAGTGTTCGTGAGGTTGCAAGTTCGTGGAGCTACTAAACTTTTTTTTGTCTTGCCTTTTAAGTGCATCAGTGAAATTATAACAGGATTTCGTCATTTTTTAAACCCTTAGAATACTTTTCGCTTTATTATTTTTTTCGTGTTAATAGAAACTTTTGACGCTAGATGGAAACAACACTAAAGACGACAATTAGGGGCTTTCATATTAAAATGCTGTGTTAATTATTTTATTAATCCCTGCTGCTTTACACTCTCTTGCCTAAGGAACATTCAGTAAATATGTTGACGGTTACATAATTGGCAATAATTAATTTGCAAGTTGTGCTACAGGGAATATGATTATTAAGTTATACTAACCTAAATCCGTGATCATCAGGGCCTAAACGTAGTAATTGTAAACAAGAAGAAAACCCATAATTCTGATGACAAAATATATACTGATTTCCTGGAATTATAACTACAAATTTTCACCAATTTCGTTAATTATCTGTAAGTAACACGAAGTAACATAAGCAAAATTATTTGACTATATTACACTAAAAGGAGTTGTAAAAAATAAAAGAAAGGACAGAACAAAAAATTCTCTGCGGAGATTCGAAGCATGCTGTGGATGTAACCCAAATCAGCGCCTTATATTATGGAGTTAACTAAAGAGGCGCACGGAGATTTACGGTAGTGAACTGCGCGCTCACCCGAAGGGACTTAGAAAGTTTTAACTGCTCAAGAGACCGGCCAGTTTCATTTAGACCAAGTGTACAGTAGTGGCAAGAAAAAAAAAACCGGACCGACCCTTGTAGCTGATTTCAGAGCCTTGTTCACTCCAGAGCACGATAGACTGGTAACTAAGACTTTCGTGGTTCGAATCCTGTCTGGGAAGGAAACTTTTTTTGTTCCTTATTCAAATTTATTCCCAATAGGCCTATTTTTCGATTGCTCATAAAATTCATGTTCTGGGAATAATAAGTTAACTAAGTAGTAAAATATCGCTGCAATCGAAAAGTATTGGGAATAAAATTGAATAAGGAACAAAAAAAGTTTCCTTCCCTGGCAGGATTCGAACCACGAAAGTCTTACTTACCAGTCTATCGTCCTCTGGAGTGAACAAGGCTCTGAAATCAGCTAAAAGGGTCGGTCCGGTTTTTTTGCCACTACTGTACATTCAGCGAGTATTTAGAGTCGGTCCGTCAGAATAGATTGCAGCCGAGTAGAGATAGCTGGTAGGTCTATACTTCGTTCCATAATGTCTGATAGGCGATGTAAACATTGCTGGCTTAGAGAGAGAAAGATTATTACTGTTAAACCAATTATACAGCTCTCATTCCACGCTTATCTTGAAGTTGGGCAGTCTGAAGCGTTCTACCTCCGACTAACTTCAAGACAAGCGTGGAATGAGACTTCTGCCATCGGTTGAATAGCAATTATACTTCTCTTCTCCTCTCCCGGCAATGTTTAAGTCGCCTGTCAGACATTATGGAGCGAAGTGCAGTTCTGGATATTGGTTGAAAGTCGCACAGCACAGTATATTGCTGAAGTTGAATGTCTTAGACATAAATTACATTAAAAACTGTCGAGAAATTTGACTTCTGGAACAAAATTGTTACATCTAATTTGGTGATTTAATTTGTAGCATAATCGGCCAAAAAAAGAGGTAAATCCTGTTCAGCCCTGCTAGGTAGGCTACTCGCAGCTCTCTCCGAGTTTGAATGTGGCCGAGTCCATCACGCTCGAATCCAGCGCCCGGTGCGAGTCGGCTGCTTGACCTTATCTTTATTGCAAAATATATTTTTATATCATTTGGTTTGGCCACAGTCTAGTATATGCAGTCACGAAGCTCAATACGTAATAAATATGCAACCATAGATAGTAGCTAACCACTAGGATCGCTACTGTCGCCTCATTACAGACAATGCGAAATAGTACCTGCACAGTCTATTATTCCTAGCACCCTCAAAACTCAAGCTTCGTGACTGTATATACTAGACTGTGGTTTGGCCTTAATGCAAAAATTTCAACGGCGCTGTTAATGACACCCAAGGAAAGAGACCTTAAGGCAGGCATGTCCAAAAAATCCCAGTATGTTTCAAATGCTTACTGTAACAAGACTATTGTATGAGCCACAACTGAATGCTAATGTTATTAGTAGTTAGGTCATCAACCAATATAGCACGTGTGATCATGCCTAATGACGCTAACTCCCTTCTCTACGAACATGAGGACGCCGAAGTTGCGTATAAAATTAGCGGTACCACGCGGCCTCTCTTAGTAATATCTCATCATTGAGAGCAGCTACAGCCCTGTGCCACCACTCATTTGATTTGTAATCGCAAGTTTTGAAATATTAAAATGATAATAGACACGTATTATATACTTTGAGGGAACTATAGTGAAAAATCTGTTGTAAGCTGGGACTAATATCGAAGAGAAAATATATTGCATACCATTCATCAAAAATTACTTCTCTTATCATAGACCCCTACTTTCTACTTGTAAACTGAAACAAAAACGAACATTCAAATTAACACAACTGTAATTTCATTCTCGAAACTGGGTGATGTATTCAACGTGTCGGTGTATTCCTGATAAAGCGCAGATTTTTTCCCCCAATTTTAAGGCAAATTTTAGACGACCGAAGACGAATTCTGTGTCCTATTACGTCAAAATACCATTACGCTATCACGAACTCCACTGACGCAGAATAACTTCTCAGTTGATACATCGATTTAAACATATGTGAATAATTTGCATAGTTGAAATAGATTACGATTTTGATAACTTATATGTATTTAATTTTAATTTAAGAAATTCCGGACGAAAGGCTAAAATACCTAGAATTAAATGTGCGTGCAAGTCAGGATAGTACGTTCAAATTCAATACAATCCAATTTATTAAGCAATTTACAGTGATAGGCTTCGTCACAAATACAGAAGGAAAAAAAACATACATTTGAATATACACATGAATTGAAAACAGTAATGTTTAATTAGAATGAAAACACAAAACATTTTGAAACTCTAAAAATTAATGTAAACACTTCACTCTTAATGTATTATTTGTAACTAAATGTAAATAATTTTATTTATTAAAAAACAATTTTGTATGAATTTATGTTAAAACTCATCTACAAACTTAGGAAGGATTAATTAAAAGACAATTATAAAATCTAGTTTTGAAACTATTGGTTGGCAACTTATGATATTGACTGGGAAGCTTATTATATAATTTTATCCCCATGACGGAAAAATTTCTACTAGTTTTGTGTAATCTACAGTATGGAATATTAATTTTTTTCACTATTTCTAATTTCATGATCATGTATATTGGCTACTAATTAGTAATTGTCTGTATTTTGTCAAGTGTAAAGGACATTATAAATTTATGACAGTTACTATCTGTGATTGTTTTAAAAGTGGTCGACAATGTTCAAGAGAGTTTGATTGACATAGAATTCTGATGGCTTTCTTTTGCAGAATAAAGACACTCCCAATTTTGCTACCATATCCCCAGAAAATTAAGGCATACCGAATTATCGACTGAAAGAACGAAAAGTAGGATCATCTTAAATAATTTTGAGAAACGCAAGTCACTAATTTCTTTAATAAATATATAACTCATGATAACTTTGTGCATATATATTCGATATGTTTCCCCATTGTTAAACTGGAGTCTATAAAAAGTCCTATAAATTTTTAAATTGTCCTTTTTTATTACATAATTTAGGCTAAAAGTTATGTTGATAGTATTTTCTTGATTAAGCAAAAAAACCGTTAGATTCAAACCATAAAGCCATCTGTGATAGAATTTCATTGGTTAGAGCATGTAATTCATTCAGAGTAGAGCTAAAACATAAGAATGTAATGTCATCAGCATACATAATTGTTATAGCTTTAATGAATTCAGGAAGGTCATTAATTGCTATTAAGAATAGTAGTGAACCAATTATTGAGTCTTTTGGAACACCATAATGTATACTGGAGAGAGTTGACCAATTTTCATCTATTGAGACTTATTGCCTTCTGCCATAAAGATAGGTTCTAAAAAATATTTAGTGTATTCCCTCGAATACCATAAAATTCTAATTTTGATAAAATTAAGTTGTGATCAACGCAATTCGAACGCTTTGGAGAGATCACAAAACACATCATTAACTTGTGACCTATTTTCAAAATTTTTTAAAATTTCGGTTATTAAAAGCTAATTGCATCATTTGTTGATTTCCTTTTTCTAAAGCCAAATTGGTTAGTACTAAAGAGATTTGAATTTTCAAAGTAGTCATAAATTTGATTGAAAATTACATATCCAAATATGGTAGATAGCACTGGAATGATAGAAATTGGTCTGTAACTATTTGGACTTGATCTACTGACTTTTTTATAAATTGGGATTACTTTCGAGTAGGGTTCAATAATAATTGTCCTGTATACCATAAATTTAACTTGGTATAGTTGAGATTTGAACCCAGTCATTTGGGTTGGAAAACTGAAGCACTAGACAGAATAGAATGAATGTTGATGAAATGACAAACATGAAAGGACTAATTAGGAAGCGTTCAGGACTTACTTTGAATTCTGCTATGATATTTACATAGAAACCCTGAGAAAGCCGCGAAGAACGTCCTTCGAGCTGAACTTTGCAGACGAAAGGTTCAGTGACTATGTAAAGAAGTTGCTGTTGGGTCCATTGAACTTATAAGAGGTTGTGATCTGAAAGAAATTATGTGTAGTGATTCTTGGAAAGATGAAGTCATCTTTATCTTTGCTGTTCATCTTCTAAAGCCTAGCCAAAGCGCCCAAGTCATTAATTCTGGTTGCTTAGCAACTAAAAATACGTTACTGCCTTTAGAATGCAATTATGATCACAAAGATTTACAGGTTAGGACACAAAACGAGAAGCTTTGTATGCAAGTATACTTATTAAGAAAAGAATATACGACCACCCAAAAGTTATGTATCTCTATATTCAGCACAAGTTCTAGGCAAATTTCATGAGAATTAAAAATAGATGCTCAGTTTGACGAATGGCTGGAATCCAAGTGGAATTTTTGTTGGACAAAAAATTATGGTTGGAGCAGATTTTCGCGAAATGCTCTACGTTTTCCCAGTTATCTCATAATTTCTCCTTTAATAATAATAATAATAATAATAATAATAATAATAATAATAATAATAATAATAATAATAATAATAATAATCACCATCATCATCATCATCATTATCATCGTAGTGTTACTAAAATAAGGCTGATTCATGAGGAATAGTAAATATTTTATGGGAATAGTATGTATGCTATAATCGATGGCTGAGAACCAGACTGTCCTAAGTCCAACTTTTTATAAGACATAAATCTGTGTATCATTGTGTTCCCGTTCTTGTCTGTATATATAAATCGAACAAAATTGTAAATATTCCTCTCCATAAGGTTGCTATGAAGCTATTCCAAATTGTTTCATGAAGCTTTGAATGTCAGGAGCTTAAAATAACTCTCCTGAAAAGAAAATAGTAAAATGGACTTGGAATAGTCTGGTTCTGAGCCATCGATATGTTACCTCCCATACAGCTTTCTTTCGCTTGCTTTACATCTTATTTTTCTAACTGTAAGAGATTTTTCCATGTTTAAAAAATTCAACATAGAGAGACTGTATGAGTATAAGAAGTCCCACAAGAAACTCTATCTTAAATACTTCGCTACTTCATTTCGAAACTTGTAAAAGCATAAGCAACGAAAAAGAAAACTAAGTAAGGGTTTTATTAAACCTATCGTTCTCTGCTGGTATCGAGCCACGAACCTTTGATTTCAACTTAACTATCAATGATGACGCAATTGGAGACGTTTTCCGCCTATTTTTTTAAATTGTGACTCAACATGAATAAATGAACATCGAACATCGGACGTGCCTACTTCTGGAATGACAAATGACGAGACCGTCTGTTCAGTCGTGTGGCGTCTTCGGTTAAATGCGGTGTTCTGATATGGGAAGTCGAGTACTGTTCTGTACTATATAGGCGTACCAGATTTACTCTTAAGATTGGAATTTATTTCCACTTCTTACATCAAGTAACAGGAAGTGATATACTAGTCTACGTAAAATACGGATTAAAACAGATCAATTTAATAACTTATTTTGCGTCTTTTCGATTCAGTGACCTTTGAAATTAAGATCTAATTGATACGAAGCGTGTGTTAAATCCAGTTACTGCGTTTGTTGGGTTGAGATCTCGTAAAAAGGTAACAGTACAGTACATTAGTGTGTTATTATAGTAAATGCATTACAATCATTACATCTTAATTAATTTTCTCTCATCTTGCAATGAAGAGTCTTGCACAGATTAATTTATACACAATAACAGTAGGCCTACTATTATTTCAGCAGTTAACGAGGTTTAAAAAGATAGACTTTTTCAACTCCACTAACAAGAAAATTATCTTCATTTGCAAATTTTAAACTGTAATATTACAATAATTGCCGCGTTGTGTAAACGAGAAAGGCTGAAGTAATTTAAAAATTAGAAAAGCGTTTCTTTATATCATTTTAAAATTGGATGTTTTTAGGTATAAGTTCTTGACAGTATAAAAAATGTGTAAGCATTAATAATTTATTATTTTCTTCATCCAGCAGCCATATAAGGAGTAGACAACGTCTTTCAAGAACAAGTTTCAGAATTTCACAGCAGTGATCGCCGTATCGCCGAACTTGTCATCACGGCATGAGTAAGTGCTCGCTACTTCATGTACAGTCAATAGAAAGTTAAAAGACATTGTAGGACTTAGTAGTTATTAATGAAATGAAAAACATTAAATGAGTTTAAGATGTTACAAGACTGTGGCATTGCTGTCAAACGT
Source organism: Periplaneta americana (assembly GCF_040183065.1). NCBI lineage: Eukaryota > Metazoa > Arthropoda > Insecta > Blattodea > Blattidae > Periplaneta > Periplaneta americana. The sequence goes on along the minus strand of NC_091125.1, from coordinate 106,584,766 downwards.
CTTGGTGGAGCATTGCATTGAGAGTTTGTATGAATCATGTAGAGCTTAATACGTGGCACATACATATTTTAAATAGTCTACTGCGGAAACTGTCGGACAACTAATTTTGAGCGTAAGAAATTATTATTCGTTAATTTTGTAATCGTACTTTCAAGTTTATCAAAATGTTTTTGTATTTCTTTTTATTGTCATTACTTTTATTGACATTTATTTAATTATTTTAATATTCGTTCTGAAAACCACAATTCAATTAAATATGCAAAACAAAAAATCGAGACTAACGTCATTATTTAAGATGCATAATGTGAATCTGAAGTAGAATGGGAAATCAGCGGTGGTTCTAGGCTACCGGTATACAGGATAGAAGTGAAATAACCTTGCAGATTGAGGGTACATTAAACGAATAGAAAACCTTATTACGTTTATTGATTAAATGCACGGTTAATTAGAAAATTAAGTTTCAACAGTCCGGCAACATCGCCACTAACACACTCCTTTCGTAACATAGATATAAAAGATCGACGAACTCTGTGTGTCTCGCTAGATGTGATGTTCTCTGGCGCTGTGTTGCAACCAACTCGCATCGTGCAGTGGCTTGAAATTAGAGGCTTTTAAAACTAAATTTACACAAAAACCGTCCACAATGTTGAAATACGCCAGAGGGATAAATTATGCTTTATTAGTTTTCCTTTCGATATGGGCAAAAATCACGATAGTTGCCGAATAAATCATTGGTGTATTCGTCTCTGGTGTCTGACATGGAATCCCTTCGGAATCGAATTGTGGCAGGTTGTGAGGAAATACGCAATACTCCTGGAATTTGGGATCGTATTCGCAGGGCTATGAGACATCGATGTGAGGCCTGTATTCAAGCAGGAGGTGGGCATTTTGAACATCTGCTGTAAAGGCAACTATCTGCGGGAAGAAAAATGTTCCGGTGACTATCACCAAGCATTTCCGGACACAGGTTGTAAGAAACTTTTTGTATTGTCTACGTATGGGGGATGCATACCTGAAATTATGACCTCTATTTTTAAACACCCTGTATTAAGTGTAGTGAAATGTGCATTTCACGTGTTAATAACTTTTAGGTTAGCCACACAGATAAAATCTTCAGGTATTTTCTGTGTGTTTCAAGTCAACTGACGTCCTATATGAATTCTTCACATTCCAAACTACCTTCGCTCTGAAAATTAGACCATTTTCCCACTTTTTCGCCAAGAAAACCTTCAGTGTCGCATGCTATAGAAAACCCTTTCAAAGTTTGTCCATATGCAAGTAATCTTTGGTTTTCACTTATGCCGTGGTTAGAAAGTTCGCTTACACGGTCAGAAAATTATAGGTGAAATATCTTTGAACGCCAGTGTTCAGAACGGAAATAAAATTTGGAGCTCCCTTATAGTGTTTCACTTACAACACACTGCGCATGTGCAGTTAAACAGGAGCCCCTATATATATGCTATTTGTGGACAGTAGTGCGAAATTGTTGCCTACATACATGTTATCTGCCATCAAGGCCCCAAATTTTAATTTCGTATCTTTGCATTCATTTCCAATTTATCATGTATAATCTAGCACGATAGAACTACCACCTATTCGTGGATGTATCACAGCGACAAAACGTACTGTCTGAGAACATGATGGTGAACGATGGACTAAGGCAGTGTTTCCCAATCTTTTTAAGTTCACGGCACCCTTGAGAATAACATTAAAAACTGGGGGCATCCTTTCTTGAATTAAAAAAAAATAGGTTTAATATATTCATTTATTGAAAGATGATATAGTAAGTAACATACATCATAACATAATACGGTAAACTTTACTACAATCACTTAGTAAAAATACATCAATTTTATATATTGTTCTGTCGAAGTCTCGGGAATGTTCGTGAGGAAGCGAGTAGTCTATACTGTTCTTCAACCAGGAGATCAACCGTGAAAGGAATGTGCTTACTATTGCGTCATCTATTACAGCAAAGTAGATAGATAATATTACCGCTATAACGTCAGTTTAAAAACTATACGCTCTCCTGCATATCTTAATTCCTGTATGGAGGGATTAAAAGATCAGGAGATTAACAGTGATCTAATTTTGTAACTAGGGCTGTATAAATGTGTGTATCAACGTTATCGTTTGTGCTGTGAGAGCTAGCCAATAGAGATAAAAGTACCCACGTGTGTGACCTTATGACATTTTATGACATCAACATTCATTCACAGGATTACCCCGCTGCGTCTCATTCCCCAGAGACTTTCTCGTGGTTGGAGTTCAGTACTACTGTAATATACTGAATCGGGAATGTTCGGCAGGGATTGGCTGTAATGCCATCTGCCGGAGCCGGATACAAGTATAATTGAATCATCGAAATGAATCGATCTGTAGTGCACGAGAGTAATTAATTTGACTTATTTTATTTCAAACCTTACAAGACTTTATACTTAAGTAGACAGTAATTTTTTTGGTTTATTTCAATATCTCGCGGCACCCCTTAGCCGATCACGCGGCACCCCTTAGCCGATCACGCGGCACCCTAGGGTGCCGGGGCACACAGGTTGGGAACCACTGGACTAAGGAATAAAACCAGAAACAAATACATGGCAACCGTGTTCTGTAGAATTAGTAAATTAATAAATTCTTTCTAACACATAATATTGAGAAACAAAAGGGAAAAGAAAGAAAAAATGGAAGAAAGAAAAAATGAAAGGTAGAAAAAAGGAGGAAAGTAAGGAAAGAAGGAATGTTTGAAGGATAAAAGGAAGAACTAAGGAAAAAAGAATGGACAAATGAGAAAGTAAGAAAAATTGAAGAAATAGAGAAAGAAAATCAATAAAAGAAATAAGAACGTAAGGAAATTGAAGAACGTGGGTAGAAAAGAAAAAATGGAAGGTGAAAGGAAAGGCGAAAGGGATGACGGAAGCAAATAGGAAAAAAAGATGTATGTGTATGTATGTATGTATGTATGTATGTATGTATGTATGTATGTATGTATGTATGTATGTATGTATGTATGTATGTATTTACACTGCAAATGATGGCAGCGGTGACTAATTACACTAAGTAATGACAATTAACAATAACAAATTAATAAAAACTACAATTAATAATAATAATAATAATAATAATAATAATAATAATAGGGAGCATCCTAAATTAAATGAAGCACGATCACTTAAAATAACATTTAAAGTAAATTTAATTTGTATCTTAACCCTAAGTTCGAACTAAAACCCACGAGTATGATATGTTCATACATGCACAAGTACCTTGACAAAAAGGAAAGGAGAAAAAAGATGGTGAAATAAGGATGTGAGAAAACGAGCAAAAGAAGACAGAAAAATGAAATTATGGTTTTTATTTAACGACGCTCGCAACTGCCGAGGTTATATCAACGTCGCCGGTGTGCCGGAATTTTGCCCCGCAGGAAATCTTTTACATGGCAGTAAATCTACTGACACGATCCTGTTGCATTTAAGCACACTTAAATTCCATCGACCTAGGCGGGGATCTAACTCGCAACCTCGAGCACAGAAGGCCAGCGCTATACCAACTGCGCTACCGAGGCCATCTAAAGAAGAAGACAGAAGAAAATGAGTGAATGGAAAATGAGAAACAAAAGAAAAGGAAGACAGGTGAAAAGAAAGAAGGAAGACTGAAGGAGAGAATGAAGAAAGTCTGAAGAAAAGGAGAAAGAAAAGGCAGAAGGAAGAAGAATTGCAATGAAAGAAAAGGTAGTCGAAGGAAACCGGTCACACAGTTGTTCCTCCATAATGAAATCTAAACATCTAATGGGGATCGAAGCGTGGACCCTTTAGTGTACTTTCTTTGACTGGCTGACTCTGAGTGAACTACGGCTCATACCAGTCTTGTTGACCAAGAACGGACAAGATGAAACGCAGAACTCTTGGTCCAAGGCTCTCAAGAATAACTTCGGACGGCGAGCGGGGGGTTACAGAGACGTAATAAGCGACTACTGTACATTATAACGGGACGGAGAATTCAGCCTTGATGCGCGGGGAGTTGTCCGTAACACGTCAAGGTCGGCGGGTTGAGTCCACTGACTGCCCAGGCCGAGATCTGCTCTCAATTGTAGCAATACGTTTCTCGTTGTTCCAGCAGCCCAAGGTTATGTTAGGCCGTAACAACGGCCATGTTGTCAGTAGCCGGAACTCGATCTAATTTAATCTTTGTCTCGTGAAAAAGTCTCGTATATCTGTCACAGTCTGTATTAATTTCCATCTTGGCATCTTAACAACGAAATAGAAACTTCAGTGCCGATGCCCAACTGTTTCGAAGAAACAGAATCCCTGTTGCTAGGTAGCAACTTGGGTGGCATCCAATGACAAACGAATGTTAAGGAATGTAACAAAGGACTGTATTGAAATCTTGGAACTCTTTTCGCACTATGAACGTGTGCATGTCTTAAATTTTCATGGCAATTTTAAAATCTTTTGATTTTATTGTGTTAATACGGTGTTGCTAAAATGTTTTTGTTGTTATACACTTCTAGGAATGCTCTTTTAGCTGATGGCAGGAATAACTTACCATTGTCTTGTCCGTACTTTCGAAATGGGGAAATAAATCACAGACCTGAATATGTTACCGTGTCTGCAAATTGATAGTACGTACTGTCCCTTCCAAAATAAAAGCAAAAGAAAATTTAAGGAATCGAAAATTATAATTACACATCAAAGTTCCCAAAATATCTACATACGTTTGGCGTAGGCCTATAATATGTCTTCCCTGCACAGAGTATGGATAAGGACACCTGTTCCGGGATTCGTGAAGAGACAAAAAATGACAGAATTTCACATGCTTACTGTAACAAGACTATAACGTATAGCGTAGCAGAATACTTATGTTATTAATAGTTAGGCCATGGACCAGTGTAACTTGTGTGATCACGTCCAATGGCGCCATATCTCCTCCCTAAGGGCAGGAGAGCGCCGAAGTTGCACGCAGCATTTCTCAGTAGTATCTCAGTATCGAAAGTAGCTACGAATCTGTGCAACGTTAAAGTGGTAATAATAATTATACATTAGGTTATTTTTGGTAAACTGCGGCCACCGTTCGTTTTTTTAATAATTAGATTCCTGGTTATATTTTATAATCGAGAAAACCACTAAAAATACCGATGAGATTGGCCAGTTCCGAGATTTGAACTCGAGATATCCCGAATGCATGTCTAGTGTTTACCATCGATGTACAGTAGTTGCAAAAAAAAAAAAAAAAAAACGGACCGACCCTCGTAGCTGATTCAGAGCCTTGTTACACTCCAGAGCACGATAGACTGGTAACTAAGACTTTCGTGGTTCGAATCTGCCTGGGAAGGAAACATTTATGTTCCTTATTCAAATTTATTCCCAATATATTTCATGTTCTGGGAATAATAAGTTAATTAAGTAGTAAAATATCGCTACAATCGAAAAGTATTGGGAATAAATTTGAATAAGGAAAAAAAAAAAGTTTCCTTCCCAGGCAGAATTCGTATCACGAAAGTCTTAGTTACCAGTCTATCGTGCTCTGGAGTGAACAAGGCTCTGAAATCAGCTACAAGGGGCGGTCCGGTTTTTCTTTTTGCCACTACTGTACTTCGCTTGGTATTTATAGATTTTTGTATTTGCAATAAAAGAGTTTTATTGTTTAAAGTTATTACATAAATTAACTCTCAAGAATTTGTCTTTATTAGAGATCTATTACAATTTATATTATTACTTCTTTGCTTTTAAACTTGCAATAAATTAGAAAGTAGTGGTTCACACCTGTGGAGTAACGGTCAGCGCGTCTGGCCGCGAAACCAGGTGGCCCGGGTTCGAATCCCGGTCGGGGCAAGTTACGTGGTTGAGGTTTTTTCCGGGGTTTTCTCTCAACCCAATACGAGCAAATATTGGGTAACTTTCGGTGCTGGACCCCGGACTCATTTCACCGGCATTATCACCTTCATTTCATTCAGACACTAAATAACCTAGATGTTGATGCAGCGTCGTAAAATAACCCAAAAAAAGAAAAAAGAAAGAGAAAATATTGACATGGATTTTATTAAGAGTTCATAAAGAAATGTTACTGTACTGTTGCGATATTTCTTTCTCTTAACTATGAAATAATTTATAAGTCAGGTCTGTGCCGTCGGCGTGGTCTGATAGCGAGCGGGACTCGTGTTTTGAGGCTGCGCTGAAGTTTGATTTCGAACCTCGCTTAACCCGGTTATATTTCTTTCAGATGTTTTCTCTGATTGTTAGGCGACCTCGGGTAATCCCAAAGCGAATCCTCGAATTTATCTCGTTAATGTTTAGCCAGCAATCCGAAGATTATTTGAAACCTCTTAAGTGACATCAATAAGACATCACTCATTAGGCAACTAAGTCAGAAGATAATGAGATAGGTTGATCAGTTACTTTCCCCTCCATTGCATACATCGCTGACTAGTAACAGATGTCACTAATCAGACTGAAATGTATGAAACAGTCTTAGTTGTAATGCTACGTACCCATTAAAATGTATAGTGTAACTTTCAAGACGAACATTTTATCTTTCCACGCTCGCAGATATAGACCGGACGCAGCAGTGCACAGCGCAGCTGCACATATGCAGGCGTGGAAAGATAAAATATATGAGCTGTACATAGGCTATTGTACATTTCGTCTTACCTGCCACCATAGAGTGGGGTGCTCTCATCATCCGAGAAGTTGTTGTCGCTGTCGTCATTGCTTCGCAGACCTTGCACCCCCGTCATGGTGCTGCCCGCCTGCAATAAAAACATATTACATTAATACTAATATTTTTAAATTATTTAATCTAATACCAGATACATTGCCATAAAAGACAAATTATTTAATCTAATAGCAGATACATTGCTATAAAAGACTAACTAAATATTACTAATACTTACAAATGGCTTTTAAGGGACCCGCAGGTTCATTGCCGCCCTCACATAAGCCCGCCGTCGGTCCCTATCCTGTGCGAGATTAATCAGTCTCTATCATAATATTCCATGTCCCTCAAATCCATTTTAATATTATCCTCCCATCTACATCTCGGCCTCCCCAAAGGTCTTTTTCCCCTCTGGTCTCCCAACTAACACTCTATATGCGTTTCTGGATTCGCCCATACGTGCTACATGCCCTGCCATCTCAAACGTTTGGATTTAATGTTCTTAATTGTGTCAGGTGAAGAATACAATGCGTGCAGTTCTGCGTTGTGTAACTTTCTCCATTCTCCTGTAACTTCATCCCTCTTAGCCCCAAATAGTTTCCTAAGAACCTTATTCTCAAATACCCTTAATCTCTTTTCCTCTCACAAAGTTAGAATCTAAATTTCACAACCATACAGAGCAATCGATAATATTACTAATAATAATAATAATAATAATAATAATAATAATAATAAACCCCTCGATTTAGCTTAATGACCAGCTGTAGCTTCACAAAGTTTATGTTAAAACTGGTATTTCCATCGTTTTGTTGACTTGCTCTTAATTCATAAGTGAAGGAGTTGAAAGATAACCTAGTTAATACTGCTTCATCCATGATTTTAAACATGTGAATGCATTCACATGCTCCGTGCCGCTCTACGTTTAGTAACAACGTTTTCTGCATTACTAACCACGTAAAAAGTTTTTTTTTGTCAAGCACTTTTCCACGATCGTTCAATTTAAATCCAAATGTTTCACCGAATTTATCTCAAATTCTCATATGATATAATGGAGTTTACACTTTTCACAAACCACAGAAAACTGATTTTTTTTTTTTCTTTATCAAACTGAACACACAACCTTCATATACAAACTCAGTATAGAAACTGCAACTGCAAAAATACAGAGATCGAAACAGAAGACTGGCCCCTATTGTAATCGAATTACCAGATTTTAGAAAGAGAAGAATGTAGTTAACCTCTCACTTGCACACAGTGTAGACATGGCTATTTTATAAGGGTTGAGGGGGACGAATCCCAGAAAAGTATGTATTTCATATGCTAGTAAGACGAGCTGACAACAAGGAAGTTTTCTTGGAAAACCATAAAACTTAATAAGGGTTTCGCATTGTGTTTCAACTTTCAATAGAGGTAGACTAGGTCACTGACCTCATATCTCAATCTCTTTTTGCAGTGTTTGTGCAAAGATTTTCCCTACGCTATCTGGTTTACAGTTGGAAAATAACAGTACTATTGTGCTTTTAAGTAAGCAATTTCCGAGAGAGAAATATTGTCGTAACTTTTAGTATGAGCTTTTATTAACAAAATAATAATTAATATCAACTACAACCGATTAATTTTAATCGACTCGCTTATTCGATTAAATATTTTGATCGATTAATCTTACAACAGAAGTTGATCGATTAATCGATTACATTAATCGATTAAATCCCACAACACTAATATTTTTAAATAGTACGTACAAGTAAACTAAAAAAACAGCAAAGAGAATAACACCTCAATGAGACCAATGCTTTGTACAGTAGGAAAGCTTAGACCTTATGAAAATGCAGCAGAAAGAGAAACATGATCAGTGAATTAAAATGTTTACAGAATACCGGCTATACGAAATTAAGATTTTAAAATATCGATATTTTGCAAGAAAGGAAAATTTGAAACCACAAAACAGGTATAAAATCGTAACAAGCCACCAGATCTAAAAGTGGAAGGATATGATGAGAATGACAACAATTTTGTTTATGAAATTGTTTTAAATCTTTTAGCTGTTCTCATGAAATTAACAGTAAGTGGATTATCGTGTTGCACAGAGTCCTTCATTTGTATATTTTAATGGAATCCGATGTGGCAATCATACTTAACACATGGTCAACTGGAATGTAAGTAGCCAACGGCTATTAATAATTTCATTTCTGACTCATCTTCTCCGCTACGTTCGATAATGCTTTCTCCTTTCAAATTACAGGGAATCCTTTCAATGTTTTGGCTATTTTATAGCTACATCTTTCCTCAAGTGGTAATGTAACCTGGCCCACCTGCACTACTTTCTTGCCCCATTCTATTTACATGCTTCTTCCATTCCAGTCCACGCTCCAGCATCCATTCGTTTATTGTTTGCATCTGACATTGATGCATACAATTATTTCTGTATCCATTGTTTTGTTTTTAAAAGGATTTTGCGTCTTGTTTTTACGAGTATTTCTATCGTTTATATTAACTGCTTGACTTTTGCAGTATGATTCCTAGTTTCTTTGGAAAAAGTTGGTATTGACCTTACAATATTTTTATACAAGCGAAACTAGTATTGAGCACGTAAAGAAAAATAAAAAAAACGCGTAAAAATGAAAACCGCAGTGGTAGCAATTGCTACCACTAGCTACCCATTGTGGGCGCTCTTGACAACTCTAATTCTGTTAAATCCTTTCGTACATCAACAGAGGACATACCAAAGTGACCGAATCTAAAATTTAAAAATGCCCAAAAATCGATTATCAACTCCAGTGTCCCCTTAATAGAGAGAGAGTCATCTTTTCATCGTCTTCCATAGCGATGAAACTGATACGTAGTTTCTAAACGTTGGACGTTCTTTCATTTATAATAAGGTGTAAAAACTCAATTTTCCCATATTGTCTGATAATTGACTGCACATTTTAATGTTATTAATTTCCTGCACGTATACTCGTGTATGAGCAATGCAGGGTGATGAAACTGAAACTTGTTCTACAGTGTGTTCAGGAAGAGAGTTGCAGATTTCGGCGATTTATAATATCCATCAAACAAATAAACAAATAAATTAATTGATGAATAAATTAATAAGTAATTAATTCAATAAATAAATAAAATAAATACATAAATAAATATCTTCAAATAAGAGCTAAAAGCAATTGCAATTATAAGTGCTGTATATGGTTTCCAGTTATTCGTACAGTGTTCAGCCCTTCGTCAGAGAGAAGCATGCATTCGTTCAAAAATTTCTGGTTGCTCACTAATCTGCTGACAGACTTCCATACTCCAACACAGTCAACCTAAAGATACTTTTGCAAAGAAAGAAAATACTATAGATTAAAATAGCGCCTCTGCCCTCAGTATAAGATACAACACAGTCAACCTAAAAGGTACTTTTGCGATGAAGAAAAATACTATAGATTAAAATAGCGCCATCTGCCCTCAGTATAAGATACAACACATGTGAGAAGTTTTGCTCTTAACATTCGGCATATTGTAGTGTTACTATGCTACTCTGTCAAATGGGAAAAGAAGTATCGAAGGCATTGGTTTTTACACCTATATTTAATATAAGATTTTAATTACTTTGGCCAGTACTATCTACCGTCAAAGTCTGTAATCTCATGTTTCGAACACCCTGTATTTCTATTTCTTCCACAACTATAAATCAAAGATTCCTACAAATCCAAAACCATTTCTGTGTGGAAATAACGATGCAGCTCTTGACAACAACTTGTATACTTCTAAAGTATTGCACTTTACAACTCGTCTTCCTTGGCTGCAAATGTCACTTGGTCATCCGCAAGTATTATCATATTTAGAGTTGGGTCATCATGAACATAGCCGTAATTTAAAACTTTCAGCCATTCTCTTACGACCTCGATGAAAAATGTGGTTGAAAGAAGGCATAAAGGAACATATATTATGAGTTACAGTATTATGAAAATTGACACCATAAAGCTGTTTACATAATCGCAGATAAGCTGTGTACTGCAGCTGTGCACTGTGATCTGAAATAAAATACTCTCAGCATGGGCACAAATGTGACTGGTATAAAAAAGTAAAGACTGCATGAGCATACATGGCAACACTGTCATATATTATGGTTGGGATTTCTTTTCTGTCCCTTAAATGCTATATCTTAAAGCTCTAAATAAGTTGTTGGAATATTTCTGCATGTTTTACCGCACTTACAAACTGTAGAATAATGTTAGAATATGTTGCTCTCATAAAGAAAGGGGGTTGTCTACATTGGGTATACATAGGTACATAGTCGACGTAGAATTCATAGAGTTAAGCAGAGTACAAAGAAGGCTTGCTAAAAGAAACCAGCATTCTGATGTCTTCTAGTTCGTATGACAAATATTTTCGGAATATGTATGATAAGACTGAAGATGACCCATAATAGGTCGAAACATGTAAACAAGGTTACGTTAGAATTTAACACAAGAAAGTCTTATCATACATATTCCGAAGTGATACACTGTTAAAAGTTGTGTAATCAAGATGGACAAATATTTTATTATTTTTCTCAACAGTCTCAGCTTAAAAGTGGAGGCGAAAAGGCTAATGGTATTCGTTCTATAAATCATAATATGAAAATCTGTGAAGAAAATCGAAGTTCATCATATTCAAAGAAAACCTCCGAAGGAAAATATAGGTCACCGGCTTTGCTCAACGGTAGCGTTTGTCTATTCATTCAAAGCTGCGCTCCGGCGTGGATTTGATTTCGGCTTGGACTGATTTCATTAACTGGTTTAATTTTTCTGAGTTTTCTTCAACCGTAAGGCGAATGTCGGATAATCACATGACGAATCTTTGGCGTCACATCGACAGATACCATTTCGCTATCACAAAATTCCAACAACGCTAAGTAGCCTAGTAATTGATACAACATCGATAAATAACAGACTAAAATTATATATATACAGGGTGTTCCGAAACTATTCGTTCAAAATAATACAGGACGTAGAGCACATCAAAACAAATATATTTTGTAATGGTACATATGGTCCCTGAAGGCAATTTCTGATCCTAGGGACGATTTACACAGAAGGTAGTTTAGCATGCTAATTACATCAGTGGCATTCACAGGAACTGCTCGAATGCGCGACCATTAGCCTTCTTCTGTTTCCACAACGGTTTCATACACCAGCTGCTTCATATGTCCCCAGAGGAAGAAATCCAGACACGTGAGGTCAGGTGACCTGGGTGGCCAGGCCACGGGGCCACCTCGGCCGATCCATCGATTCCTTATCGAAATATATTTGTTTTCGTGTTCTCTACCTTCTGTATTAATTTGAACGAATAGTTTCGGAACACCCTGTATATATCTATATACATAATCAATAAAGAGAATTATTTAGAAAACAGAATATCGCCACTAAGAGAAAAACATTGTATAAAACAAAATAATTAATGTACGTACTGTATGTAGATTTATAGGAAAACACTTTTTATTTACAATGCTGAGTTATAGTATCAAATATTTAAAAGGAATTTTCATTTACAATGCTGAGTTATGGTATCATATATTTAAAAAGAGATTTTCACTTACAATGCTGAGTTTAATATCACCTATTTTAGAGCAGATTTTCATTTAGAATACTGAGCATAGGCCTAGCGTCAAATATTTAAAACGAGAATTTCATTTACAGTGTTGAGCTACAGCTTCATATATATATTCGTAAGAGCAAATTTTCGTTTACATTGCTGAGTTACAGTATCACATATTCCAGAGGAGAGTTTCTGAGTTACATTATCAAATATTGAAAAGGAGATTTTCATTTACAATGCTGAGTTGTAGTGTCATAATATTTAAAATTAAATATTGTATAATTAATTGAATAATTATTGATTGAGGCATAATAAGATGTTAAAAATCGAGAAGCATAACCCTTAAACATATTCATTAGAATTATTGTAACAGCAATTGACGTGTTACACTCATGAACAATTCCGAGATTTGATGTTAAAACTGATGCAACACCAGGAAGTAAAACATCACAGAATACACCTGAAGAAGCAGGCCTTTAAGTTACTAATTCTTTTGTACGTAGAATAATTTTATTATTGTAAGGCAGTACGTTAAAAATAAACTTTTAGAATAAAAATGACATGCATTTAAGTTCTTTACCATAATATAGATTATATAAACGACAATTACTTTAAAACATCACAAAATATTGATCAAAAATAGAAATTATCAAGATATCAATGTCTCAATGAACGTAACACCCAAATTCAATTCTTAAAAATAAAATCTGTTCAAAGAAATAACATATTTGAGCACTACCTCTGGCAGCTGAAAATGTCTTCTTTTTCTTACTAAGTATAAAAAAGTTTGAAATACACTCTTTCACGTTCATAAGAAGAAAACCATTACCTGCATTAAATGGGTTGGGTTCTTGGAAATTTAATATTGTGGCAGACTATGTTAAAGACAGGATGTTGTGGTTCCATCCCATGTTGCACCCGATATTTTTCAACAGTCGTTTTACTTCTTGCGTGAAAATGTGTTTTCGGTGTATTTTTGTGCACATTCCTTCGTTATATTTTTTTTTTATTTTGCGTGGCTTTCCTTAAATATGTTTCCTAATAACACCTTCTTCTTCTTCTTCTTCTTCTTCTTCTTCTTCTTCTTCTTTGGTTCTACAGCCGGGTTCCAGCCTTGACCGCCCCAACGATGCTTTTCCATGTCCTTCGATCTAACACCTTTGTTTTCCATCCTCTAACACTTGCTGCTATTATATCCTCCTCCACTTCATCCAGTCATCTTAGCTGAGGCCTCCCTACTTTTCTGGTGCCAAAATGTATAGTGAGAGTCAATTTCTTGCTAGGATCATTTTCATCCTTCCTACAGATATGGCCCAGTCACCTGACTCTCCTAGCCTTAATTTCTCTGCAAACATCTGGTTCTTTAAAAAGTTTGTATAATTCATAGTTATATCTCTTCCTCCAACTGCCCTCATCATTTACTGGTCCGTGTATCGACCTCAGAACCTTTCTCTCAACCTAATAACACTACATCCAATAATAAGGTAGTTTATTACTAATTACAGTGTAATTTTATTAATTTTTTATTACAGAATTTCAAATGAATTCTCATATTTTTTAAAATTGAGCGGAAAGTTTTAATTATAGTAGAGAACTGAAAATACTCGCTTCTGTTAGGACCTCGTAAACTTCATCCAGGTATAATCACCCATTCATGCGGTTAACGTCGGCAACCGTTAATACCCTAGCTTAAATATCTCGCCTAATATTTGTTATTTTACTTGCGTCTTTCTTACTCGCTGAACCAATTATTATTATTATTATTATTATTATTATTATTATTATTATTATTATTATTATTATTATTATTGTTATTACTATTATTACTATTATTATTATTATTATTATTATTATTATTATTATTATTATTATTATTATTATACAGAGTCATTTGGAGCAGTGGAGGGTGAGGATCGAGGTCAGCATTGAAGTCTTATCTTCACCTTAGAAGCTTGTCGCATATCGGATGACTTGTAATAAACAAAACCAGAGGCGGGCAAAATATAGGCAGTAATTGATGCAATCTGCATGACAACAAAACGACAAGGTGGGGAGAGCAAGAAATACAGCACTGATATCTACGGTTTTTTTTTTTTCGCTTTGAGTGTTGCCTGACTTCACGGCGATCACAGAGTTTTTGTGTTGAAACGCACTTTTGCTCGTTTGTGAACAAAACAATCAGCCAATGTTGCAAGGGAGATACGCGAGAGTTTGTTTGTTGTTCTGGCAACATTAACTCTTTGACTTACCGACGTTAACCATTTGAGTATGACGAATACAGAATAAAACAATGTTTTGAAACCAGAAGCGGCATAATCCCATAATTTATGACAATAATAATAATAATAATAATAATAATAATAATAATAATAATAATAATACTTACATACTTACAAATGGCTTTTAAGGAACCCGCAGGTTCATTGCCGCCCTCACATAAGCCCGCCATTGGTCCCTATCCTGAGCAAGATTAATCCAGTCTCTATCATCATATCCCACCTCCCCTCAAATAATTTTTAATATTATCCTCCCATCTACGTCTCGGCCTCCCAAAAGGTCTTTTTCCCTCCGGCCTCCCAATTAACACTCTATATGCATTTCTAGATTCTCCCATGCGTGCTACATGCCCTGCCCATCTCAAACGTCTGAATTTAATGCTCATAATAATGTCAGGTGAAGAATACAATGCATGCAGTTCTGCGTTGTGTAAATTATTGTAAGGTTTCGTAATAAGCTGTTTTTTACGGTGATGGGTTGTTAGCCCTTCGCCCAACCCCCAAGCTGGAGGACCACCCCTTATCGGCTGTCCGCGACTACTTATTCAATATATTCGCAGCTACCCTCCATATCTGGAAACCGTCTCCTGTATCCGCAACCTGAGGACGCGCCACGCCGTGGTGACAGGGACCCTAATAATAATAATAATAATAATAATAATAATAATAATAATAATAATAATAATAATAATAATAATAATAATAATAATATAATTTATTATCATGATTGTCCTCATCATTTGTTTAATTGCTATAAAATAATTAGCTCTTTAGTGTGGCCAAAACATATTACAAAAAAAAAAAAAAAAAAAAAAAAAGAATTTATAAAATATATTATTATATGTAGCAGAAACTTGAAAGCTGGGAAAAGGGACCAAGAATACCCAAAAGCTGTGCAAAAGGATTCCATGGGAAGAAACTGTAGGGTGTCCAATTTGCAATGCGTCCATATTGAAAAGAGGGGAAGGAGAATGAAATTAGAGAAGAGACAGAGACGCGTAGATTGAACTGTATGGATAAGTTCGAAGACTGAACAACATAGATGTCTAAGAAAAGCATTGGCATGGCAACTCACTAGACGACGAAAAAGAGGAAGACCATATGAAATAACTCTTCTCGGGTTCTCAGCCACGGGAGTTAAATTGTTGTTTCCAAGCTTTCGATGACCAGCTCTGCCATCTTCTTTAGGGATGACAGAGCTAGTCCTCGAAAGCTTGGAAGCAACTATCCAACTCACCTGGCTGAGAACCCGAGAAGAGTTATTTCATATCCAACGCCGGAAAAAGCCTCAAGTTTTGCAAGAAGACCATCTTTTGAATGCAATACCCAAGTACAAAAAGATAATGCAATTAAGAAGACTAACAGAAAACCAAGCAGAGAAACTGATAATGTACGTTTGGGGCGTGAGAGGCAGAAGAAATTTAACCAGATTATCAGACCAAGCAGGAATCGAACCCATGTCCAAGCGCAACTCTGAATCAGCAGGCAAACGCGCTATTCTGAGCTACGCCGGTGCCTTCAGGACAGTGTTAAATTATATTATTGGATTTTCCACAGCAATTTTGAATCTGACTGCTAAGTTTTTCAATAGTAGCCTATAGTAAATGGTATCCCAGTAGTATGCTTTGAGAAACTGGAGTGACTGACTTAAATTCTGATACACTCTGATAGAAAGCGACACGAATCTTATTTAAAGTGTAGCAGTTTTCACTATACCGTGGGAGGACGGGGCCGCACCCAGGAGTTTCACCGGGGTCACCTAGCGGGAACGCGTGCACCCACACCCCACTCTCTCCGTTCCAGCACGCCGCTTGCTTGTCACATTGATTATTTCCATTACTCAACTTTCAACTTGGGCTCCATATCAGACAACACATTTCATTTGACTTTGTCTTATGTTAAATTAAGCTCACGAGTTGGGTATCCGTGAAGCTAGTCTCACACGAGTGCCATGGCGTGTTAACTTTTTTTGAAGTGTTGCTTTGGAGTGGACGAATTTTTCTTAAGATTTAACACATCAGATAATTGAATTATCTTAACGAATATTACTTCTTAGCATGTTTTTGGTTCCAAATATGAATTACCTCTGTCTACATCTCGGAAGCTAATAATATTTTATCTTTTCTTCGGTCAAGCCATACCTCAAGTGAGTTGTTGTCACGTTATAAACAATCCTGTAACGAAATTACAGTATACAGACCAAGTATTCTATTCGTGCCTTCTTTTTTCTTCTGCTCCTCCAACACAATTTTCATAATATTATTCAACTTAGCCGTCTTCTTCACCATTAGCTTCACCAAAATATTAATCTTAAGATCTTCGACATCTTTACCTTTTTATTCACTCACTCACTCACTCACTCACTCACTCACTCACTCACTCACTCACTCACTCACTCACTCACTCACTCACTCACTCACTCACTCACTCACTCACTCACTCACTCACTCTGTAGCACCACAGATATTATAGAACCTTGGCTATGTCACATTTTGTCATTATATGTATTCCTCTCCTCGGTTTCATTCCTTCAGCTTCTTACCCAGATTTTTCCTAAGTCACATTCAAGCCTATACAATTATCTTGCGCATGGTATATCTTCGTAAAAAATATTCATTCCAATGCTTTCTTTGGGTGTCGGTCATTCTACATTTTGTTTATAATTAGTGTGCTAGATCTATTCTTGGCAGAAATCCCTTAGTTCTTTATTTCTTCTTACTTTTTCAAAAATCTCTGAAATAAACAGGTCCGAATATTTTTCTTAATACTTTCCATTGCTAAATATTGATCTGTAATTTTTTTGCTTTTACTAAGCACTCAAGTTTCACTATCATAAATTACAATACGTCTTATTAATGCTATATATATATATATATATATATATATATATACAGAGATTAAGGGTGTTTGAGAACAAGGTTCTTAGGAAAATATTTGGGGCTAAAAGGGATGAAGTTACAGGAGAATGGAGAAAGTTACACGACGCAGAACTGCACTCATTGTATTTTTCACCTGACATAGTTAGGAACATTAAATCTAGACGTTTGAGATGGGCAGGGCATGTAGCACGTATGGGCGAATCCAGAAATGCATATAGAGTGTTAGTTTAGAGGCCGGAGGGGAAAATACCTTTGGGAAGGCCGAGACGTAGATGGGACTGTAATATGAAAATGGATTTGAGGGAGGTGGGATATGATGAGACTGGATTAATCTTGCACAGGACAGGAACCGATGGCGGGCTTATGTGAAGGAGGCAAAGAACCTGCGGGTTCCTTAAAAGCCATTTGTAAATTAAGTCTGGCTTGTATTTCGACTCTAGCTAAATATTAAATATAGATGATTTCCTATAGGACTTACATAGGTCCTACCTTCTTAGTTACATTTGTCTCTTTAAGCTAACACATTAGAATAAGGAAACGGATTTCTAGTTCCGTACCTATTTTGTTTGCTACGTTCTAGACTTATGTTATTAAGATATCTTGAAGTTTCATGTACACAGGATCCCCCTATTAAAATTCTATAGGACCTAAAACGCCCAAATTAATCATAAACTCCTATATATGCCTAAGAACTATGTTTGTACCTGAAAAGAATCTTTTTAGTATTTTGCGTATATTTAAAATAAAAATATCGGTACTAAAAATGCAAAAAGGAAAAAAAAAATGCTATTAAAAGAACTCTTACAGACAAATATTGGCACGACAATTTCATTCCATATTGTTTTTAGAAGGAAAAAAAAAAACAATTTTACCTAATTTCCTTTAGCCGAAGTTCTTATGGAAAAGTTCGTCCTAGTTTAAATGTGTAGTAGGTTTTCTTTTTCAGGTTAGGCGAAAGCTTACATATTAGTTTCCGCGTCATGTATCCCCGTTGTGCGAAATGAAACTGACCATTCAGCAATCAGTCTCTTTCACTGATAGAATTTGAGTCTCCAATTCAGTAGCACTCATTGTCAGTTCTTTATACATAAATTCCACCTAACATGAAATGTTTACAAAAATTAAAATTTTTAATATTGTTAGTTTTATATAAACTTCTAAAAGTCCTAAATTGGATTTTATAAAGCTCTAAATCTTTTCTTTTATCATCTAGAAATCCGTTCTCTAATTATGTTTTATTTAACGACGTTCGCAACTGCCGAGGTTATATCAGCGTCGCCGGTGTGCCGGAATTTTGTCCCGCGGGAGTTCTTTTACATACCAGTAAATCTACTTATATGAATCTGTCGGCCTAGGCCGGGATCGAACCCTGAACATCGGGCGCAGAAGATCAGCACTCTACCTACTCCGCCACCCAGGTCGACTCTCTAATTATAATAATTAACATTTGAACCTATATTGTTTGTAATGCTTTCGAACTCCTTAAAAGATTCTGACCAAGAATGTCATCTTCTTGCTATCTTCATCTTTATTACCTTCATATTTATCTTCAAAATATATTATTTATCAACATCAACAACTCCATCTCCCAGAACTATATATTATTCTTTATCTTTAATAATTTCAAGAACTTCACATTCAACATGTCTTCATCTGCATCAACGTCTTCATCTTCATCACTATTTTCTTTATTCGACCTAGTTCGACGCTTTAATATTATGATGCGCAACAATTGAAGAGTATGATCCCAAAATTCGATCAGTCCATGCAGCCATTTTTATGATTTATACATGTATATGATTATGATTGAGCCCTCTATCATGTTTGAGCTTTTTTTTAAGAAGGGCAAACCTTGTCTAAAAAGTTGTGTTACTATGCATGTCACTTAAAAAATATGGTGCGTCTTTAAGACAGACTGCATTTGTTTCGCACCGGCCAGGTGACAAGGCATACCGCTGCAACGGAGCCGTGCTGTTTCCCGGGGCACGGAAGGCTCTCGGCCTTGGCGTCTTGCGATTTCTGTTGGACGTGACGTTTTGAAAAGTGCAAGGTCGTTAATTTGCGCCGTCAAGGCCGCGTTCGTTGTTTCCTACGAAGGCATACGGTATGATGACACTATGCTCGTGTAACTGTTGCGGTTACATCTCGCCAAGACGGAATAGAGAGGCGTTTATTAACCCACGCGTCTGCCCTCTTTGTATTCTACAGACGGTTCCAAGAGTTGTCTACCTCCAGAAGATGTTACTTAACTCTAATGATATGCCACGAGTACTGATTAATCCTGCCGCTTTCTCCCTTATTTCTCCTTCATTCTCTCTTCATTCTCATCTTCTTCCCATTCTTTCTACCTTTAGGACTGTTGTTGTCTTCGTTCTCTTTCACTTGGTTTTGTTCCTCTTCCACTTTTTCATTCATTGATTTTCCTTTACGTTCATTGTTTTTTCTCTACTTTTGTTGTTTATCTTTTACTTTCAATTTTTATCTTCTATCCTCTACTTTAATTGTTTATTCTCTTCTTTCATTGTTTATCCTCTACTTTCATTGTTTATCCTCTACTTTCATTGTTTATTCTCTACTTTCATTGTTTATTCTCTACTTTCATTGCCTATCCTCTCCTTTCATTGCTTATCCTCTCCTTTCATTGTTTATCCTCTACTTTCATTGTTTATCCTCTACTTTCATTGTTTATCCTCTACTTTCATTGGTTATCCTCTACTTTCATTGTTTAGTCTCTCCTTTCATTGTTTATTCTCTACTTTCATTGCCTATCCTCTCCTTTCATTGCTTATCCTCTCCTTTCATTGTTTATCCTCTACTTTCATTGTTTGTCCTCTACTTTCATTGTTTATCCTCTACTTTCATTGTTTATCCTCTACTTTCATTGTTTATCCTCTACTTTCATTGTTTATCCTCCACTTTCATTGTTTATCCTCCACTTTCATTGTTTATCCTCCACTTTCATTGTTTATCCTCTACTTTCATTGTTTATCCTCTACTTTCATTGTTTATCCTCTACTTTCATTGTTTATCCTCTACTTTCATTGTTTATCCTCTGCTTTCATTGTATATCCTCTATTTTCATTGTTTATCCTTGCACGTAACATCGCAATAGTTCCTGTCATTCTATAAATCATTGTTCCCTTTTTTTTTTTTTTACAGAGAAAAGCATATTTTGTAAAACGCGTTTAAAAAGTACCTACAATCGTCGGTTTTTCCGCAAATATCCGAAATCTCTCCATCAAATTATAAATGTAGCTTTCTGTATGTAGACTAATAGAAATAGGACATAAAAGTTGTTAACGAAAGAGCACGTTTATATCAAGAAGACAAGTGTGACAATGCTTGAAAATAAGAAAGTTCTCTGAATCACTACACCATTAATTAAATTACTGCCGGCCAGTACCTCAGAAATATTAGACGAATTTGATATGCTAATGACAGTTGTGGACAGTACGCGAGACCGGTTGTAAGGACCAATCAGGTCGTAGAACCGGTTGTACAAATTGGAGATATTAAACGGACGTAGCGCTGAGAAATGTCATGAATTAGGAAGCAATTCTCCATATGGAAATTAACAGCAACGAATATTTTCTGTCCTATCCTAGATATAGGACTAATATGAAACCAGATCAGTTTCAACGCAATCCAGTTCTAGCTACAGCAAGATGATCAGAATTCATAGTAGATTCAGTCTAGTCCAGAGAGATATCGGATTCAACCCCGGTCTGGATTATGACTTTAATGCCCTTCGTGAGGCTATGGACATTGTAATTATATAAACCACAAAATAACAAGTATAGAATTCAAAATTGTAAGTAACTGCAGAGTGTGATATGAGCATAGAAAATTATTTTTCATTTTCTCTTCTCCTCCGTTACTCTCTTCCCCGGATACCCTCCCCTCCTTCGTTACTCTCCTGTCCTCCTCCGTTATCCTCTTTTCCTTCACTCTTCTCCCTCTTTACTCTCTGCTCTTCCTTTACTCTTTACTTCTCCTTTACTCTCTTCTCTTAAGTTATCTTTTCTCCTCCTCTGTTATCCTCTTCTCCTCCTCTGTTACCCTCTACTCCTCCTCTATTACCCTCTTATCCTCCTATTACCCTCTTCTCCTCCTCTATTACCCTCTTATCCTCCTCTGTTATCCTCTTCTCCTCCTCTGTTATCCTCTTCTCCTCCTCTATTACCCTCTTATCCTCCTCTGTTATCCTCTTCTCCTCCTCTGTTATCCTCTTCTCCTCCTCTGTTACCCTCTTCTCCTCCTCTGTCACCCTCTTCTCCTCCTCTGTCACCCTCTTCCCCTCCGTTACCCTCTTCTCCTGTGTAACCCTCTTCTCCTGTGTAACCCTCTTCTCCTGTGTAACCCTCTTCTCCTGTGTAACCCTCTTCTCCTGTGTAACCCTCTTCTCCTGTGTAACCCTCTTCTCCTGTGTTACCCTCTTCTCCTCTGTTATCCTCTCCTCATCCTCCGTTTTCTCTTCTCCTCCTTTGTTACCCTCTCCTCCTCCTCTGTTACTCTCTTCTCCTCCTTTGTTATCCTCTTCTCCTGCATTACCTTCTTCTTCGCTACAGACTCCACCTCAGTTAACCTCTTCTGCATCGTTACTCTCTTCTCCTCCTTTAGTCTCGCCTCCTTTACTCTCTTCTCCTTCTTTACACATTTCTCCTCGTTACCCCTTCTCCTCCATTACGCCTTCTCAGTTATCCCTGTCCTCCGTTACCCTCTTTTCCACCGTTACTCAGTTCTTCTCAGTTACTCTCTTCTCATCTCTTTAGCTCTTCTTGTTAACTTCCCTTTTTCTGCTCCTCAAGTTTTTCTATTTCCTTTGTTCTCCTCTCAATTTTACTCATCTCTCTCTGTCTCTCTCTCTCTCTCTCTCTTTGCACTTTCCTCTGTTACTCTTAGAGATGTCGATCGTACATATTAAGTAGCGATCTTAGCCATTTTTAATTACACATTTGCATTTAGTAATGATCAAAAGCAATATTGTTTTTCTTTACACGAAAGTTTATTTCTTGCTCATGTAAGTACGTTATATAAGTCAAAATAGATATAAAACAAATGCAACTTCGTTGCGCGTTAAGTCAATGAAGAACCAACGCCTACCAGCCGACTGTTCATCTCACGTCCGCATGCCCCATCAGAGGTGAACGATTATCCAAACTGTATGAAAACAACGTGTAGTTAGTCTTATTAGCTGGTTAGAAAAACCGTACTTCGCTACTCACTATAGCTTCATAAATTTATGATAATATTTGGTAAACACCGATCACATATCTACACTGCCGAAACGTCATGAGAAAATTTCTTCCCCCATAAGAATTCGAAATAGCGCTCATTCCATAATAGCAGGGCTAGTTCAAGTCATGACAGACCATGCAGCTATGGCATGACAGTAAGCAGTATTTTCAATGAAATCTTAGTTGTCATGAAGAATAAATTGGAAAGTCGTTTGGAAACGAAAGTGGAAGAGGAAGAAGAGAATATTGTTATATTATTTTGTTTTAAAGCTTTTTGTCTCAATAATACATAATACCATACAATAAATTTTACATTCTGTTGATATTTTCGATCAGTATACTATATATACATTGTTATGTAGCGATATTTTTAAATTATGTAAATCGACAAAATTTTCGCAATTTTGTTGAAGAGAAACAATAAATTGGCTCATTTCACTCCAATATAGAACTCCAGCTAGTATAGAACCGTTATACGGAGGGAACTGTTAAATGTTATACTGGTTGGCACTAGGCAAGCATATAAAAACTTAATAATGCAAGCGGGAAAAAATGCCAATTCGAAGGACGACTACATTTTACCTGATAGGTAGGCGGGCAGTCTCGGCATATGGGAGTGTTGAAACTGCGAACAGGAGGAAATGCAATGCAAAGAGTTTCAATAGGATACAGTATAAATCGGCTAATACTCGACCTTGTGTCTCGACGTGAGTATTGCGAAGTAACTGTATTTCGCTACTAAGAACTCTGGACGAGTCTTTTCGTGTGACTCAACTTCACTGTATATTTGTAACTTATTTATTCTTACAGAAATTCCTATACAGTGTATGATCATTGACATTTTAGTACACGCTCTCTAAAACGGTTGCTTTGTAGACTAATAACATTCCACAAAATGGTACTTCAGGGGACTAAATTATTTGAAATTACCATGGCAACACATTAGCGGATTGGCAAAACAAATTATATTACAACGAAAAAATACAAGAACATTCGATTTTATCAAACAAAATCACTTTAACGCATTGAAAATTCATTCCACAGATGGAAATGTAAATGACAACTTTTTATCATTAGATAGCCCACACATCGTGAGTCTCACAAAAAAAAAAGTGTTAGTGTAACTTCTTCTTTGGAAGACACTTTCTTCTTCTTCGGCTCGTATCTCACAGAATTACGCTTTAAAAAACAGTCACTTTCGAAATTTCTTTGACACAAAAAGTCACATTTTGACCATATTGATGACGCTTTCAGTACTTTAGACTTTTCGTCCAGATACGTTAACACTACATCTTCGTTTACTACAGTGATACTATTTACCTTACTCCATTCCTTAAATCCAATAGCCCATACTTCTCTTTATATTGCTCCCGTGATTTTATTGGGAACCATTGGGTTTCAATTTCCGTAGCCCTTAACAAAATTTGTTACGGAATGTAGCTCATTTTAACAAAATTATAAGCGTCCTTTATAAACAAATTCAATACCATGTGACGTAACTCCATAGGAAGGATTATTGCGTGATCGCAGAGCAAAGAAAAAAAATTAAGGGACTGGCACTCCTGTCGTTTCTTGGCTCTACAGTCCAGCAAACAGTTCGCCAGCTCTCGCGGATAACGTTCTTGCCGTCTCACGGCTCTACAGTCTGGCAAGTGATCTGTTGCGTAAATAGTGAATTATTTATTTAAGGCAATGGAGAGAATTTTACCTGATTTTCACAGCAATTGCTCAAAACGCTCTTCATTATGTTTTATACACATGTTGCGATGTTCTTGGACATTCTACCGATGACATCGGGAAAACGCAGTGCACACAGCAAACTCGTAGCTCGGTAAGAATGTCGGTAACTTAGGTTAGAATCGGCCCAGGATACAATGCGTGGGTTTTCCTCATCAGTTGTTGCAACACGCTCACACCTGTGTGAACTCTAATGAGAAATATATAGGCCAATTTTTAAACATGGTTAGATACACAGTACCACAGTAACGTATTTTTCACGTTATAGTATGTAGTGAATAAAAATAAGAATAAGTCGTACGAGTTGTGTTCACGCAAGTTTTGGCGGAGTTTCCCGGAGACTACACAACCATCGATACTTTGTGTTGTTAAATTAATAAGTAGCAGATACACATGTTCCGTTGTTTGTAAGAAGAAACGTTGTACACGGCTAAGCAATATTAGTAAGAATGAGCTCCAGCTAGTGTCCAGAACTTCATACATCGCTCCAGCATGTGTAAAAACTGTAATGGAAGACATTTTGAACAACTGTTCTGGAATTCCAGGTAAAATTCTCTCCATTTCCTTAAATAAATAATTCACGCGAAAGATCACTTACCATACTGTAGTGTCGTGAAAGACAAGAACGTTATCCACGGTAGCTGGTGATCTATTTGTTAGACTATAGTGTCAAGAGACGGCAAGAGTGCCGATACCTTAGGTTTGACTCCCTCTGCATAATATCCTGTGTTATAAAAGGTAGAGCCAGCTTCGTGTTTATCCTACACGCCATGGGAATTTCGCTGCTTGTGTCTGTTTGGTTAGAAGAACCTTTGAAGAAATCTCATACTAGCTATCAATGCAATAATGAATTAATTAATGAAATTAATTGGATGAATAAATAAATGAATAATTATCATTAACATTAAATGTACTATTTTGATAAATGTTGAAAATGAAATCCATCGAAATGACTTGTAGTATGGCTTGGGTTGTTTGTTCGTAACTACTCGTACTTTCTCTTCTCTTTTACCACACCCAAGGACAAGAGACGACAGATCCGGAGGAATTTATGTTCCTATTTATAACTCTAGTACTGAGAATCCCTGTTCTCATCAAGAGATTAATGGGGCGGTCAGAAGGTCAATAATGCTGCAGGTGATGACTGTACTCTCACATCCCATTCCAAGTGACCTCCTAATCCTCGGCTGGAAAAGTTTGTGTTGTTTGCTCGACAGCATCCAGATATCCAGTTCTTCAAAGTTTGTTGTGAATGAAGAGCGCTTTCCATTCTTTTCATTATTATTACAATGAAGCAGTTCAACATAATTTTTTCAGTGTTTGAAATTTAAGATATGTGCGTAACTATTTAAGTACTAGTGCTGGGAAGGGTACCTTTCACAATGTCAAATCAAAATACTTCTTACAAGTTACGTTCTTGATCTATGTGTTATTTGATGGTCTCTTGGATTAACGCAGGTATCGTTTTGGGAATCTCCCTCGCACCAGTCCGTTAACATGGAATATAAAATTTTTTCTTTGTGTGTATATTAAGACAGGTTCCAATTTTAGTCCTTTCATTATTGCACAATTTCTTTTGTAGTCTCATTTGGTATAACTGTAGTACACTTTATAATTCTAATTTCCTTTTGTTAGCCTGTTTCATCTATTTCCTGATCGGGATATAAACACTCGCTATAGATAGATCTGTTACGGAATTGCACTTAAAGAAGACAGTATTTCAATAAAATTAAACATTCCATCGTCAAATGGTTAAATTTACATTGAGAAATTCATTTATAACTCACTGGCTCATTCGTCCAATTCACACGCTTATATACTTAATCTGCTGTCAATCATACAACGCAATAACTCATTTACTCATTAGAGACAGATGCAGTAGCTCACTCGTCACGCGTCATATGCAGTAGCTCACTCGTCACTCGTCATATGCAGTAGCTCACTCTTCACTTGTCAGATGCAGTCGCTCACTCGTCAGAATCAGTAGCTCACTATCCAGATTCAACAGCTCACTATCCAGATTCAGTAGCTCACTATCCAGATTCAGTAGCTCACTAGCCAGATACAATAGTTCACTAGCCAGATCCAATAGCTCACTAGTTAAATGCAATAGTTCACTCGTCAAGTAGAATAGTTTACCCGTTATGTAGAATAGCTTGTTTTTCCGGTACAGTACTAGCTCTCTCGCCCAGTAGGCTAGATCACTCGCTTAATAAATTAGCTCACTCAATATACCGGTCACTCACCCAATACACTAGCTCACTGCTCGAAACATTAGCTCACTTGTTAAATTTACTAACTCGCTTAATCCATTCACATAATCACTAGTTCACTATTTCAATCCACTCGTTCATTTATCCAGTCATTAATTCAGTCATTCATCTCAATGTACTGTATATAGACAAAAAGTCTCTTCCTACCTCAACATTTTTTCCTTGTCTACGCGTGTGCTTCCTTCTAACAGATACATTTCCAATGAATGGAAGTAATGAGTACCTATATTTATAATTAATGATTATGTAAGTTCGATGTTGTATCCGGCGTCACTCGCGACATATTAAAAAAAAAAAAGTTAACACTACTTCAGCAATGAGATGTTTAAAAGAAGGTGAAACTGCTTGGGTTAAATTGTGTAAGAAACATAGCAGTATTAGCCAACAAGGTCGGTGGTCACTTAACGGGAGGAAATTAAGACAAATTACAGTCGGTAGTGAAAATCATTTCCATTCGTTCCAGAATTATTTACAAAAGCAAGAGAGAAAGTCAGCTTTTGCTTTCAGATTACAAGGTTGAAGACACTAGTATAGCTACACGGGTTTTGTAACAGATGTGGTTTTATGGTCCTCATACATATAACGATGTAAACTGCTTATGCAAGGAAATAACATTTTTGTGTATTATCTTATGACAATTGCTGTAAAAAGTTGATTAAGGTAAGCGTTTAACCACTCGAGATAGTTTAATGTATTTAAAATACATCGTAAAATCAATAATTTAATTGGACTTCTTCGATCTCTATTAGAGTTGAACATATGTGACTTCTGTAGTTTTATGTCAACACGATGGCGAGCCTTCACCAAGACAGAATTTCAAATTGGCGACAAATATCCATGCCCTCCATTTCTTCCGAGAGAATATACAAAATAATTCTGTACCCTTGTCTAACTAAAGAGGAAAAGAGATAAAAGTAAGTTGTTATAAATATGAGAATATAAGTACTACAGGTAACATTAAGACAAATATTTTCCAATAAATTGTAATAATGTAATAAAAAGTAGCAATGTGTTGAGACTACTACAAGAATTTGTTTTTCTTCTAACAGATCTATTTCACTAAGTCTTATCTGTTACTACTTACCTGAGAATTTATTTCGCCATCTTAGAGAAAGGCCGACCTGTAGTTCTGTATCAGCTTGTCTTGTAACTAAGAATTTTTTTAAAGAGGCTCGAAGTCTGGGTATACCTAAGTAATGTTCATACCAATTATTTGTTTGATTTTCTGCATATGCTGCAAGATTTAAAAAAATACTCCTTCCTTTATCAGCTTTCCTTTGATCACACATACTACATTCAACTAAACCTATCAAACATTCATCTCGTGCGATTTTTGTTCATCTGATTTCTTATTTCGAAATTCAGTGTTAGAAATTGGTAACTTTCTGCGGTTATTTCAGTCTTTGAAATGGATTTCTTCTTATTAACTTCTTCTTCCTCCGATTGTTTGTAACAGTCAATGATAGTCATCACCGTTATGGTAATATCGTGCAATAAGCGGGTTGCTCCAACTTGTTACATGTTCATCAGCGAATCATCTCGCGAACTCATACCTTTCACTTTCAAAATGTCTCTCCTACACAATTACCCCAGCTATCTGTTTCTGTCGGTTTAAATTCCTGAGTTATGAAGCATTATATATTTGCAGAATTTTAAACAATACGTAAGGCCCTTTCGATACAGATAAATTATTCCTTTCGGAAGTTAAGTCTTTATAGTTGCAATAGCACAATGTAGTGAAATTAATGAATTAGCATATAAATTTTAGATTAAAATTAATTAATCCATTCATTCATTGTTTTCAGCACACGGGTAGATTTCACTGCTAATCCAGCATTCTCCAATCTTCCCTCTCTTCCGCCTTCTTCTTGTCTCCGCATACGATCCATATATCTCAATGTTGTCTATCATCTGATAGCGTCTTCTGTCCCGAACTTTTCTTCCGTTCACCATTCCTTCTATTGCATCCTTCAAAGTAGGATAAATATTGAGCTACAGTTTGTTATTCTTACCAAAAAAACGGACATGCAAAATGTCATACAATTAGACCTATAAAAAAACTGTGGAAGATATTATGATTTAAACAGTTTTTAAAGTATAATTTTGAGAAAATTAGCTATAAAATTACAGATTTCTGGCTGATATTGTGTTTAATGCGTAACTTGATCAATTTTATAGATATCTTAAAATGTATTTCACGGATATAAAGCTAAAAGTTCATATTGATTAATGTAATAAACATGGAGAATCAATTTTTTACTCTCTAAGATGTATAGAAGTATAGAACTTATTATTATTATTATTATTATTATTATTATTATTATTATTATTATTATTATTATTACTATTACTGTTATTATTACTGTTATTATTACTATTATTATTAATACTATTATTATTATTATTATTATTATTATTATTTTATAAAACGGTTGTATTACCGATTGTTATGTATGATTGTGAAACTTCGACTCTCACATTGAGAGAGGAACAGAGGTTAAGGGTGTTTCAGAATAATGTGCTTAGGAAAATATTTGGGGCTAAGGGGGATGAAGTTACAGGAGAATAGCGCAGAAGTGCACGCATTGTATTCTTCACGCGATATAATCCAGACGTTGAGATGGGCAGGGCATATAGCACGTATGGGCAAATCCAGAAATACATACAGAGTGTTAGTTGGGAGGCCGGAGAAAAAAAGACCTTTGGGGAAGCCGAGACGTAAATGGGAAGATAATATTAAAATGGGATATGATGGGAGGTGGGATATGATGGTGGAGACTGGGTTAATCTTGCTCCGACCGATGGCGAGCTTATGTGAGGGCGGCAATGAACCTTCGGGTTCCTTAAAAGTCATATGTATATTATATTATATTATTATTATTATTATTATTATTATTATTATTATTATTACTGCTGCTGCTGCTACTACTACTACTACTACTACTACTACTACTACTACTACTACTACTACTACCGATATTATTATTATTATTATTGTTATTATTATTATTATTATTATTATTATTATTATTATTATTATTATTATTATTCCTCAAAGTTAGCGAAAGTCACAGATCAACTTCAGTCGTCAATCTGGTAAAAAAATTCAGAAACTAATAAACATGTGGAAATGTATGTATTTGAGCGTAACTGAGTTTGAATAGCGTAAAACTCGTTAAATTTCAGAATCAGGTCTTGCGTCTGTCAACAGAAAAATTTACATTAAATACGCAGAGCCTGTCATGAACGTGTGTTCATTCACGGTAAGTACAGCCGTTCTAATTTACTGCATGGATTTTAATTGTGAGCGGTGACGTGGTGCCTGGCGAGGTAATGAGGCATTGTGAGGCCGGCTCGGGTTTTAGAAAGTGAAATCGCATTCCGATATGCTTGCAAGCCGCCACGTCGTGCGTTACCTTTCACATGGAGCTAGCTCGATAATACATGTAATAAGATTGCTTGCTAGCACGTTATCTGCGACATCTGAGTCGCGAGTTGTGCAAGGTGACGAGATTTTCTGTTAAACCTTCGCATCGATATTAGACTTGCTTCGTTTTCCAGTCCGATGGATGGCGGGGAAGTGAGAAATGTTGAACCTCCCTGTAAATTAGATTAGGGGTAATCTGAATAATGAAGGCGAGGGAGAATCATGTTCTTGGAAGATCTTCGGCGAAGTATTTGAGGAGCCATCCCTCAAATACGAAGACGTAGACAACTTCCATTATTACATGGCGCGTTTTATTCCATAAAAGATCTGAGTTCGTATTTTTATGTATACCTAATTAAATTATAAACTAAATGTTTAACACTATACCCTTCATTCATCCTACAATTTATTCTTTGGACAAAATCAAAAGACTTTAATCAAGTGTTTAATACTACAGTTAATATCCATATTTAAACAGATTAAAGAAAAATACGCTAAAGCCATTCTGCCCTGCGATTCTTTAGCTGAAATGTATGCCCTGCGATTCTTTAGCTGAAATGTAGATACTTCTCAAATTTGTTTAAATATGCGTGCACGCATTACACTCTGCAATTATATTTGGCAAAAATTAAGACACCTTAAAATGTTTAATACTGCACACATACGACAGAGAAAAATATACGAGCAACTACTCCATTCATAAATTCTTCGGAGAAATTAAAGATTTTCTCAAATATTCAACCTATGCACATATTTATACACAGTAAAGAAAAATACGTACTCCGACCACAAGTCTTTGTCAAAAATCTAGATATTTTTAAATGTTTAATAATATACATATTTTTATGCTCGACCATGCCGAAATGTAGTAATTATACACCTGGTAGCAGACCTTTAATGCATGTCATTAAAGTACACCTACTCATTAAAGGTCAGATCTTTCAGCCAATGACGACTCAGGTTACAACTGTTCAGCCAATGACAGGTCAGCTTTCTACCGTTATAAAACCGCAAGTATCGATGATTCTCGGATATGCAATCGAAAGAGAATTAGCGAAAAGTCATGGAGGCTGGAAATCCAATACTGTCGCAGAAGGTTATGTTCTGTTACTATAATAATTAGCGTTAATTGTAAATAATATTCAAATAAATTCAATTTGTCATCTCGTTTTTCAATGTATAATTTTATTTCAATGTTATCTCTGTAGGTTCTTATGGCCTAGCAAGGTCAATGTGGACATCTGTTCCTCGGAAAAAATCAATACTTTCGCGTCTGCGCACATCTCACAACATACGGGACATTGCTCCAGGTCAGATACAATAAAATTAATAATATCAAGTTAGAAATATGGTCGAGCATAAAAGTCGTATGAAACTCGCCTATAATGGTAATTAAGAAGCTCGTATGAAAATTATGAAACTCGCTTGCGCTCGTTTCATAAATATCCATACTCACTTCTTAATCACCTTCATTATAGGCTCGTTGCATAATGTACTAATATAGATATACAAGTTAAACTGTAAGTAATGTCATTAATTTCAGGGGGTTATTCTTTGAGATATTTCAAACAGAACAGTTTAATATAATAAAATTTTGCTCCTTTTTGCTCAAGTTGGGCGGGGGTAGAAAGCTTCAGATTTCCTAGCTTCAAGTCATGCGTGGAGTGAGACCTCTGCCATTGGTTGAATAGCAATTATACTTCTCTCCTTCTCTGTCGACAATGTTTACATCTACTGTCAGACATTATGGAACGAAGTATAGAATTGTGGTACTGATAAATACTCGAACTAAATGTTTTTCTATAAGTTCAGAATTATTAGCATCCAAAACTAATAATAATAATAATAATAATAATAATAATAATAATAATAATAATAATAATGAAAATGATGATAATAATGATAATGATAATAACAATAATAATAATAATAACAATAATAATAACAATAATAAACATTATAAAAGTTTTAGCTTTATATATATATATATATATATATATATATATATATATATATATATATACAGACGTGGACAAATTATTAGCAAAATTGAACATTTTTATTATATATTTTTACAAAATATGATTCTTCAATTTAGACTACAGTTGACATTTTTGTGTATTTCCAAATTATTACCAAAATTGAAGATTAATGTTGCATATTTTTCAAAATTTAACTCCTCAATTTGGACTACATTTGATATTTTTGCATATTTACAAATTATTAGCAAAACTGAAGATTTTTATTGCATATTTTTACAAAATTCGATTCTTCAATTTGGACTACAGCTGACATTTTGGATATTTCCAAATTATTAGCAAAACTGAAGATTTTTGTTTTATATTTTTACACAATTTGACTCTTCAATGCAGTTGACATTTTTGCTAATTTACAAATTATTAGCAAAATTGAAGATTTTTATTATATATTTTTACAAAACTTGACTCCTCAATTTAAACTACAGTTGACATTTTTGCATATTTCTCTCTACTGTAATTGATGGAAATATCCAAAATTGTCAACTGTAGTCTAAATTGAAAAGTCAAATTTTGTAAACAAAATATCATAAAAATCGTCAATTTTGTTAATAATTTGTCCACGTCTGTATATATATATATATATATATATATATATATATATATGTCATAGGACATGGTGAAATAGGCCTACCTAAAGTTTACTTCTGAGTTTATCTTCATGGAAATATTATATGAGGTGATGACTCTTTCAAAGCGATGATTGCGGCTGAGGACCACACAGGATATGTGACGGAGAGAAGGGCTAGATCAGAATGCCAAGCAGGAGCAGTCCGGAAATGAGTCGCAGGCTGCAGTACTCCGGCTTCAAGCGTGGGCCGCGGCAAAGTTCATCGGTTAATTTGTACTTCCATTGCATTTCATGATGAATAAAATTTTCCAAATCAACACATTAACTGATTATACTTAAATGCGCTCAAATTTACACACAATGTTTTCTCACGAAACTAGACGTATAATTTCTCGTAAATTGATCAATTACTTCACAAAGTTTATTTTTACGCCTAAGTTATTTTCATTATGTTCAGACATTACCCACTACATCCCTCGTAGAATTCTGCTAGTTTGGCGAAGTATAATTTCATAAACGAGGTGGAAGAACCTGTAAGATTGCATTCAATCTTCCTAATGATAGGATGATAATCGGGGATGATGACTAGCAGAAATATTTTCATTTTCACACGTTCTTAATTTTAGATACTAAAGGACACTACATGAGTTTTATCGGCATAATTACCTGTATCTGAGATATGAAACTGTAAGAGAACGATAATTCAGTTGAGAATATTTATCTAAGAAAGTAATCGGTCGGATTTCGTCCGATTTCTGTAAATCTCACAAACTTGTGATTTAGAATACTGAGCTGTATCGTACTTCTATTTCGAAGTAAGCTGCATTTTAAATATTTTCTTCTTAAGGGGTTAGGTACAGCTTATAGCAGTAAAATTTTTGGAAATATTCAACATTTTTTTCTCCATTACTGTATCTTGTACAATAATTAAATTTAGTAGGTGTAAACACTGTCCTTCTGCTATATGAAAAAAAAATATATATTTTTACGATTTAAAAAAATTATTTATATATATATATATTTTTTTTTCAAAATTTAAAATTGTTGCAGTTTACTGTGCGGTGATGAAGCGTTTCCCTCATAACTCATTAACTTGTAAACTTTTTCATGTTATCTCTCTTTTATTTTATTGCCGAAACTCATGTTTACAATATCATGCTCTTTCAACTACATTCCTTAAAAATAATATTTTTTTTTATTTTGTGTTAGAAGAAAATACTGATATTTGATCATTTTCTTAAATTAATTTATTTTTATCAGACACTCTGTCAAAGGTAGAGAAGTGATCTTGCGTCATATTGTTGATACGACATGCATAAATACACACAAAAAATTTCATCACAGAATGTTGGATAGTTTTTTACTTATGTGGGAAACTCATCACTACAGTGAATGGAATTTTGAAAAAAAAAAAAAAAGTAAATAATTTTTTTAAATCTTAAAAATATATATATATTTTTTTCACATAGCATAAGGACAGTGATTTGCACATACTAATTTTCATTTTTGTACAGGATACAGTAATGGAGGAAAAAAATGTTGAATATTTCAAAATTTTACTCCCGTAAGCTGTACCTAACCCCTTAAAAATCTATAGATCTCGGCGAGATCTGAATTTGCGAATATTAACTCTAATCGCAGTCACGCTGAGCTGACAACTCAGGATGATGTTACAATTAAAATACGCACCAAAAATGAAAGTAATTTGGAATACAGGAGAACAGATAAATATTTTTCTTAAGGTATGTTGTAAACGAGTATTTTGAAATCGAAATTGCAGATCAGTTTTATTGGAATACAATAAAGATTAGCTTTAATTTTGTTTGTGTAATTAATAATAAGTATAGTCTACAGGACAAGTGACATTCCTAATTCTTTAAATTGTGAGATAAGTAAAATCCTGAAGGAAAATATGAGGTTTTCCAAAGTTTATTGCTTTATAATAATTTAACAAACACAAGGTACAAAAGCTTTAATATTTCATTATCGCGGGCTTGATCGAATGTTATTCTTCCTCCATTTTCGCTTCTTCCCTTGTTCGTCGACGTTTTCCTGTCCTGCTGAAATCTTTGATTCTTTGAGCAATAGTGGTGCCGTAGTAAGTTGCTGGCCTGGCTGTGGTTGTCTGAAGGAGGCGTAGTAACATCCTTAAGGATTCGGACAAGCCTCTCCCCAAATTTATAACCTCTGGAGGGAGGGTGTCTCAGTTTTTAAGATCTCAGGAATTTGTTAAATTAAATATCTACGTCCAGAACGCAAAGTAAGAATATATGAAAACATAATAAGGCCCATATTAACATATCCAATATAAACAAGAATAGATACCTCTAAGAAAGGGCAACTAATGGAAACAACCGAAATTAGAACTTTAAGGAAATACAGAAGGGTACATATTAATTATAGATACAGAACAACTTGATTCACACCGAGCTGAACTCAGGTCATGTAAGATTTTAAAGGTCGAAGAGGTCTGAACAATTTTATTGTAATGATACGCCAAAATTAAATGTTAATCCAACATTTAGATCGCAACACCTCCTATCGGTAACACGACGGGAAAGAAGTACGCAGATAAAATCGTAACGAAGGCCAAGTCCGTATTTGTTTCGAGCAGAATCCTCCGGACGATCTGCTCGTGTACCAGGCAACTTGATATAATAACGTAACGTCGTGAAACGTGAAAGGACGTGTCGCATTCCATGCAGTCGAGTGGCTGCATGTGGGCTGCAACTTGTAGTGCAATGCATCTGAGTGC
Source organism: Periplaneta americana (assembly GCF_040183065.1). NCBI lineage: Eukaryota > Metazoa > Arthropoda > Insecta > Blattodea > Blattidae > Periplaneta > Periplaneta americana. Next base: position 106,549,368 of record NC_091125.1, on the reverse strand, counting down.
TTATAAATTGCATAATTTTAGCAAAATCATGATTCGTGTTAAGTGAAAGGCTCGTTACTATGCGGGCGATTCGCTTCAACGCTCAAGGATAGGAAATCGTTCCCTTGTGCAAACAATGCGTCGCAAAGGGCAGGATTTTCCTAATAATTGCAATAACGAGGATTATGTGGGCCAACGGGCTAAACCCCCAATAACAGGAATGATAGACAGGACGATAAAAAGGAGTAATATAGTAAGAAATAGAATAGAGAAGGGGGAAAAAGAAGAGAGATTGAAAGGAAGTGAACGAAGGATTAAACAAAGAGGGGATGAAAGAAAGAAAAAGAAAGAAAGAAAGAAGAAAGAAAGAAATTAACCAAAAACATAAGGAAAGCAACGAATAGGAATGGAAAGAAAGAATGTAGAGGAAGAAATTAAAAGGAAGTGAAAGAAAGAATGTAGAAGAAAAGACAAGAAGGAACTGAAATGAATAGAGGAAGAGACAAGAAGGAACTGAAATGAATAGAGGAAGAGAAAAGAAGGAATTGAAAGAAGAATATAGAGGAAGAGATGAGATAGAACTATAAGTAATAATGTAGATGAAAAGACAAGGAATTGAAAGGAAGAATGTAGAGGGAGAGATGAGATGGAATTGAAAGAAAGAATGAAGAGGAATTGATAAGACGGAATTGAAATGAAGAATAGATAGAAAGAGACAAGAAGGAACTGAAGGAAGAATATAGAGGAAGAGATGAGATAGAACTGAAGGAAGAATATAGAGGAAGAGATGAGATGGAACTGAAGGAAGAATGTAGAGGAAGAGATGAGATGGAACTGAGGGAAGAATGTAGAGGAAGAGATGAGAAGGAACTTAAGGAAGAATGTAGAGGAAGAGAAAAGAAGGAACTGAAGGAAGAATGTAGAAGAAGAGGCGAAAAAGAACTGGAAGAAAGGATATAGAAGAAGAGACGAAAAAGAACTGAAAGAAAGGATATAGAAGAAGAAGAAACGAAAAAGAACTGGAAGGAAGAATGTAGAAGAAGAGAAATTAAGGAACTCATGGAAGAATGTAGAGGAAGAGACGAGAAGGAACTGAAGGAAGAATGTAGAGGAAGAGAAAATAAGGAACTGAAGAAAAAGGTAGAGGAAGAGACGAAAAAGAACTGGAAGGAAGAATGTAGAAGAAGAGAAATTAAGGAACAGAAGGAAGAATGTAGTGGAACAGATCAGAAGAAACTGGAAGGAAGAATGTAGAGGAAGTGATGAGAAGGAACTGGAAGGAAGAATGTAGAGGAAGAGAAAATAAGAAACTGAAGGGAAAATGTAGAGGTAGAGACAAAAAAGAACTGGAAGGAAGAATGTAGAGGAAGAGAAAAGAAGAAGCTTGAAGGGAGAGTGTAGAAGAATAGACGAGAAGAAACTGAAAGGAAGAATATAGAGGAAGTGATGATATGGAGTTATAAGTAAGAATGTAGATAAAAATAAAAGATAGAATTGAAAGGAAGAATGTTGAAGAGACGAGATGGAATTGAAAGGAAGAATGTATAGGAAAAGAGAAAGAACTGTAAGGAAGAATATAGCGAAAGAGATGAGGAGGAATTGAAAGGAATAATGTAGAGTAAGATACGAGGAAGAACTGGATGGAATAATGTAATTAATAGAGGAGACAAGGAGGAACTGAAATGAAAATGGTTGATGAAGAGATAAGAGGGAAAAGAAACGAAAATAAAGTGGATGAAGAAACAGAAGGGAAAAGAAGAGATGGCAAGAAGAAGAGGAAGATGAACCGAAGTAACGAAAGGATTTGGCCTTTTAATCCATTTTGATTTAACCCAAATGAGATTTGAACATTACTTTATGAAATTAAAAATGCTGCATACCGATACAGTATTAAACTATTTGTCTTCCTTTGATCATCAGTGGCGTAGCTCTTAAAAAGCTTTTGAGGCTTAGCCCACCAAAAAATCTTCAGTAACGGTAGGCCTATGAATTTATAATAACGATATATCGTAACACTTGGTTGCTCTCCGATCCTTCCATATATTCATTCACTGTTGGCAGTCATTCCAGCATGGAGAGAGCAGTGCGAGCAGCGAGGCTTAAGGCAAAAATCTCTAAAGGCATGGCTACAACCTTGACTCGCAAGTTTGAGGGGGGAACGGGGAGGGAGTATATCGCTACATCTTCGTACGGGACGAGGCTAGCTTTCCGTAACAATATTAGTTCGCGCTACATTGATGTTCTCTGAAAGCGCTGCGTCGTTGAGTTTAGTTCAATCAAAAGTGCATATGTGTGTGTGTTATATATTAATTTTGTGTAAATGGACCTTATTGACAGAACATTGAGATCATTATTTGTAGAATTAAAAAGAAACAGTTTTGGACGTATGAGACAAAATGTGCTTACAAAGATGGGAGATCGACGCCACATTTACATATTAAAATAGCGGATAAAGGAAGTCGTAGAAATTTTCAATTTTCATGGTATAAGAAATATCCATGGCTAATAGGGTGCTCTGAGACAAATAAATTATATTGTTTTACCTCTATTCTGTTTGAGAGTAAAAATGAGTATCCATAATCTTCTTGTGGAGTCTCACAAAAAAATTGATAGAAAAGCCGATAAACCTATTATGCTCTATAAAAAGATACACAGTAAGCAGATTTTTTCAGCCTACCCAGCATTGACACCTTAGTTTCGTCACTGCTGATCATGACAATCGTTTGTCAGTTACTTGCTTCTACAGAAAACAGGAAACATTTCCCAGCATCCTAACGTCACATAACAGCATCTGAGAAAGAATGTCTTGTGTGATGTCACTTATGAAGTCACTATAATGAAAATAAAGTACAGTCTGCTCACAGTAATACCATTTCAAGGATTGTGAGGAACCAAGGCCAGCAAGGTAAATTGATGAGACTGTAGGCGTGGGTGGCAGAGAAACAGACTTCCTAAATTAGCATAGTGTAATCTCAGATGCTGAATGTTCGAACAGTTCATGAACGATTTTCTCGTAGTCCAATCACAAAGCTTAATGCTTTGAAATAAGTGTACACTGTCCTCATACTTTCGATTATGAGATGTGAATTACTTTGTATGATGGGTCCATTAATTTGATTGTATGGTGTTGCGATGAATGGCGATATGGCATGTTTTTTAAAACTCTGTTAAAGTGAGATTTTGAGTGGTTGATTGGTTATATGAACGGTTTAGATCGTAGGCTAGTAGTGTGAGTGAGTGTGTGATCTTAGCCAGTATGGGCGTTAAGTTAATGCAGCCGACTGTTAAGTGAGCAAATGATTGTCAGTTCTGTGACTGTATGGAGAGCGAATGATAGGTGGTAAGCGAGAGAATAAGAATGAGTGATTCGGTGTCGAGTCCGAGGAGAGCATGTGTGTTTGTGAGTTAATCGACAGCGAGAGAAAGAACGTGTGAGCACAGAGTAGTATATACAGTCACGAAGCTTGAGTTTTGAGGGTACTGGAAACAATAGACTGTGCAGGTACTATTTCGCATTGTCTGTAATGGGGCGATAGTAGCGACTATAGTAGTTAGCAACTATCTATGGATGCATATTTTCTACATATTGAGCTTCGTGACTGTATATACTAGACTGTGGTGTGTGTCATAGAGCGAGAGAGAGTATCCATAGCGAGTATGTTATTGAGTGGATGGTTTATGAGTGTGTGGATGGTTTGCAGGCGAGCTAGTGAATGGATTTTTTGTAGGCAAGAGAGTGGATGGTTCGGCGGCCAGCGAGTGGTTAGGTGGACGGTTCGACGGCGGGCGGACGAGTGGGTGAGTGGACGATTCGATGACGAGCGACCGAGTGAGTGGGACATTCGATGCTGTGAGAGCGAATAGGTTGATGGTGAGTGAATGAGTGAGTGAATGAATTTACAAAGAGAGGAACGAAGACTCCTGCAGCAGTATCCGGGATCTTGTGTCCGCAGTTCGGGCACAAGGCCAGTGAACAATGAGAGAGTGGCGACCTTGCCACGCCCGTCTTCCGCGCACCACACACCTCTTCTTGACACCCTTTCCCATCATGAAATCACAGCCTCGCTGGACGGGCTGCAGTATTCCAAAATGTTTGTGCAGCTGGCTGTGAGTAAGACTTGATTCCTCCGTTCATTACAATTACACGTGAAGCCATGTTCTTCAGCACATTTCTTTCACGATCATTATACTTGTACATATACCTTTTATCCCCATTGATATTTTAAGTTGTCCGTGGTCAAAATAACACAGGGATTTTCTCAGAGACCTCCGGTTCTCCTGTGGCATTCCATCAAATCTTCACCATCATCTCATCTCATCTCATCTCATCTCATCTCATCTCATCTCATCTCATCTCATCTCGGGTATAGCGTAGGCCAGCTTTCTATGACGCACTCTGGGCAACGACTCTGTCGGTAAATTGGTCTGCATAACTGCCTTCATATGGGTGAATGACGAACAGTCAAGTATCCATCATTAGTAAAAAAATTCATTATAAAGTAATATCCAAAATCATTAATTGGTTACGTCATAAATACATACAATTTGGCTTAACAAACTATGTGATTCAGTTCGTATCGGTTGTCAGAAATGCATAGTACGAACTCTCATCGACCGTATAGGCCTAAGTTCTTCTGTTTCAAGTTCTGTACTCCATTAAGGGTTACACTGTAAATTCGCTCATAACTGTGATTATTAGATAGCAGATTTTTGTTTTAAATATTACTGTTTCTGTTGAACCCTGACTCAATTTATAGCAAGAAAATGGAAAAGTGTCTGCTTCCTAAAGAAAGTGGATGAAGTGAATGTGTCTCTAGAGCTCTCTTTCATGATTGTCTCATGCCAATGCTCGCCACATAACAAAGAACTTTCGTACCAAATTTTTAATAACAGTAATAATGGACTAAAGATTATTTTCTTAGGGTAGTGTTAGGAAATGCGCGCTCACTCGAGTTTTCATGGGGGAAGAAATTTGATGACATTTTTGTCAGTTTATGGGATCAGTGCCCACCCAGCTACATCATCGTGAAACGAATTTGGAGATCTACAGTGAGTAGCCAAATCCGGTTTCGCAAGCTAGCTATAACAGGAGAAATTTTGGACCCAGAATATATAATGCATTAATTAGAGTTTACCCTGAACTAAGTAGGCCTACATTGAACACACACAGATTTAAGAGACAAATTAGATTAATTATTTAATTGTTTTGTCTTTCCTTAAGCTATATGAGTTTAAGATTGTAATCTAATACACGTGTACTTTATATTTTCTATATTTGTATATGTCATTACATTGTCTATATTTTACTATATATAAATATTATTGTGCTAAATTAACACACTTCAATTTTATATAAGTAGACTGAACTGCGTCGATCACGAGTTTCTGCTCTTTCGGGCTGCAATGCCTAATGTAGTGTAAACCTTGTGTATTAAATAAATAAATTTGAATTTGAATTTGAAATGGCTGAGAGGATAACAGTGCTGACAACACATTAACCCATGCTGGATAGATGACCGTTCACCTCTACTGAGGCGTTTGGACGTGAGGCTAGCAGCCAACTGACTGGCCTTGACCTCCATGGGCTGTCGCGCAAAAAAAATTATTATTATTATTAGTATAGATTATTATATCGCACACCATTTCGGTGTACAGATGCTATGCATTGTAGATGCAGCAACATACTTTCAGCCCTTCACTTTCAATTGCACCTGCACCCACAAAATGGTACAGATTTAACAGATTCTAAGAAAGCAATAGCAATAAGGCCTGGAGTTTGATTATGGACATTCTCGGAGTGTCTTGAGAATTTTATATAGTGTCCGGTTTCCCATTGCGATGATGAGCCTCTCTGCACACGGGACAACACCATAAATGTCAGAACACCTACGAAGACTGAGTTTATACATCACATCCATGACGAGAGTATCCATTGAAACGAATCAGAGAAAAGCAATTCTTTAGTACAGCGAGGTGTGGGTTCCCTTGTCCGTATTGGGCAATGCGTGGGCGCGTTCAGGGAAATGCGGAACATCATCACGCTGTGCAAGAGCAACGTCCAGCGGAGACAACGGTCCCAGAGAGGAACACGATGTTACAAGGTTCTGAGCATTTCTATCTGACACGACTGTGGTTTACGCGCTTTATATACGGGCACTCTGGTCCTGGAAATGAAGTTTACATATCGATAAATTGCAATGCTGTCATGTGGACAAATTTTAAATGTTAACATCGAACAGAGAGAGTTGCAACACAACATGTTGACAGTGAACCCAACCATGGTTACCTGACAGCTTTCCATTAAATAATATAACCAATATTAAATGAGATACGATTTTTTAATTGCCAAAAGGGATAGCTTCTCTAAGATCAGTTGCAACCAAAAGGAGTAGGGAAGCATTGTTTAATTAGAATGCTTAAGGTGTTAGGTACAGCTTACAGCCGTAAAAGTTTGAAAATATTCAACATTTGTTTTCCTCCATTACTGTGTCTTGTACAATAATGAAAATTAGTGTGTATAAAACACTGCCCTTCTGCTATAAGAAAGAAAAACATTTTTACGATTTAAAAAAATTATTTACTTTTTTTTTTTTTTTTTTCAAAATTCAGTTCACTGTGCAGTGATGAAGCGTTTCCCATACAAAAAAAAAAAACCACCAACATTCTGTGATTAAATTTCTTGTATATATTTATGCATGTCATATCTACAATATGATGCAAGATCCTTTTCTATCTTTGATAGATTGTCCGATAAAAAATAAATTCTTTTTAAAAATGGAAAAATATCAGTATTTTCTTCTAAGACAAAATAAAAAAATATTTATTAAGGAATGTAGTTGAAAGAGCATGAATTTCAGCAATAAAATAAAAGCGAGAGAACATGAAAAAGTCAACAAGTTTGAGTTATGAGAGAAACGCTTCATCACTGCACAATGAACAGCCACCGTCTTGAATTTTGAATATATATATATATATTTTTTAAGTCGTAAAAATATTTTGTTCCTTTAGCAGAAGAACAGTGTTTTACACATACCAATTTTCATTACTGTAAAAGATACAGTAAAGGAGGAAAAAAAAATGTTGAATATTTCCAAAAATTTTACTGCTGTAAGCTGTACCTAACCCCTCAAGTAATTGCCATTATCATACATAATATCATTGCGTGTGAATAGTTTCTTGTCCTATCATTGTCCTATCTCAACATTTTAGTAATTAACACCATGTCTCAAAATGAGTGTTTCGTTTTTACATCGCTTTAACTCTGAAACTATTAACGCTGTAGCAATGCAGTAAGTGCCAAATTTTGTTTCACACCTTAAAAGTTATCAGTAGACCTATATGAACCTCATATAGCACATTATTATCCCACACAACATTTCGGTATTTTCCAAATGAAAGCCTTCTGAACTCAGAGTCTTGGCTTTAGCATGCCGTCTTCGACACTCTAGGGCGAGTTTACTCGACTGTCAATCGCACATCGCAAGGGTTAGGAGCCCTTCTCTTGCGAGAACTGCGGTGCGGCGCCTTCTCTTCCCACTTGCTATGCAGACTTTTTAATATCTGGGCGTCTTGCACTGTTGCTGTTTTCTTAGTGGGTTATTTTACGACGCTGTATCAACATCTCAGGTTATTTGGAGTCTGAAATTAAGGTGATAATGCCGGTGAAATGAGTCCGGAGTACAGCACCGATAGTTACCCAGCATTTGCTCATATTGGGTTGAGGGAAAATCCCGGAAAAACCTCAAAAACCTAACTTGCCCCGACCGGGATTCGAACCCGGGCACATGGTTTCACGGTCAGACATGCTAACCGTTACTCCACAGGTGTGGACCTGTTGATCTTCTGACACGCTTCCCCCCCCTTCGTGTGGTAGCTATTAGGTTACGTCCATTTTCATCTTTCCCCTTCAAAATACTCTGTTTTTCGTATGAAACGGCGAAAATTGGAGTGAGACAAGTGGCTAACAGGCTTCGAGCTCACATTGACACTTCTCCTCGGCACCAAGTTTCTTTGCAAGCTCGATTTTTTGCTTGTCTTTTAAGTGTTTCTCATCCTATTTCCCAAATTAATTAATTTGTTCGTTCATTCATTCATTGGCACATATATAGGCGATAGCCTATTCCAATTCCTCCACACTCTAAGGAGCATGTTGCCATATACGATTGTCTCCACTGCAGGTATGATGCGACGCCGTAGCTCCTGCAGGTTGTTATCCAAATATCAACGTAAACATTGTCCTTTATATAACCCCACAGGAAAAAATCACAGGGGGATTAGGTCATGTGGGTACGGAGACCACTTCATAAAGATTTGGTCTTCGACAATGCAACGGCCAATCAACTTTGAGGGAGATGCTCGTTGAGGTACTCATGCACACGGTGGTGGAAGTGAGGTGCTGAAAAAGAAACTCTTTTTCCTCTTCCTGCAGTCACGACAACGATGGGCTGTGAAATTCAGGACACACAAAACTGAGTTTTCGATAGTGTCATCTTCTAGCAAGTCAGCGCATGCTCGTGTGGTAGCCTACTCGTAATAAACTAGGATGTATTAGCTATCTTTTGAGACTGAACTGCGTTCCTACGGCTTACATACTTTCCAAAATAAACCACATCGAAATCATAACAATATTTTTGGGAGAAGTTTTATTTCCACTGATTATCGTATTTTTTCACTCCTATCAAATTCTTTTTGACATTTGACTCTTCAACCGTAAAGTTCAATTGGCTTTCACATTCTGGCTGGTAACAGAGAACATAGACATATTGATTGTAACGTGTTCTTCCTTATATCGCATTCAGTGCCAAGGACTTCGTGACTTCGGAAGAAGTCTCTCTTGAACTTGAATTCTGAGTCGGATTATCGATGGTGGAACAACGCCCGCACAAGTTTGGCTGGGCGGAGCGCATCTTGCTCTTCACGCGAGATTTCGGACAGTGAGAGATGTATAAAGCTATGCGAGGCAAAACAATATGTCCGGAGGTGGCTTTCAGATGGTATTTCTGGATAAGATACTCGTATTAAACATTACATCTTTGTACAACCATGGTATACACTTAGGGTGCTATTCATAGACATTTCGCTAGCCCGCGCTACGAGCGTGCTAAACAGGATTCATATCATATAGCTAACACTGGTTTATGAATACGAAAAACGTTAGTTCGCTGATCATCCACCGAAAGCCCGCGCTAAGAATCTCTATGAATACGGCCCTTCGTAGCCTTCTTCGGTATCGCTTAATAAGTAACATAAGTATTTTTCAAAACGTGCAAAATTATTCAAGTTTTAGTTGAAAGAATATTTAACTGTTAGCGATAAAATTCAGATATAAGTCCTGACTCCTGCTGGCAGAAATATAGAGGCCATTCGTAGTCCGCGATATGTTGCGAATATGATAATATTAAAAAGTTCTGTTTAGTTTGGCATTGTAAATGAGGCACTACAGCAAGTGGATAGCTTCAGATACTTGGGGTGTACTATAAGCAGTAACAGGGGCTGCTGCCAAGAAGTCAAAAGGAGAATAGCAATGGCAAAGGAAGATTTTAATAGAAAAAAGAGCATCTTCTGCGTAACTCTGGAAAAAGAAGTAAGGAAGAGACTAGTGAAGTGCTTTGTGCGGAGTGTAGCACTGTATGGGGCAGAAATATGGACATTACGACGAAGTGAAGAGAAACGAATAGAAGCATTTGAAATGTAGATATGGAGAAGGATGGAGAGTGTGAAATGGACAGAGTAAGAAATGAAGCTGTGTTGGAAAGAGTGGATGAAGACAAGATAATGCTGAAACTGATCTGAAAGAGGAAGAGGAATTTGTTGGGTCACTGGTTGAGAAGAAATTGCTACTGAAGGATTCACTAGAAGGAATGGTGAACGGGAGAAGAATTCGGGGCAGAAGAAAATATCAGATGATAGATAATACTAAGATATATGGATCATATGCAGAGGCAAAGAGGAAGGCGGAAAGATTGCAGAATGCTGGGTTTGCAGTGAAAGACCTGCCCTCGGGGAGAACACTATGAATGAGTGAATTTGACATTTATGTTTAAATGTTTGGTTTATTTTATTTTTAGATTTTTTTAATTACTTCGTATCCTTGACGGGCTACGTTTTCAATAGGATAAGTGACATTGGGTAATTATTACTGTACCTAGCTAGGTAGCGAAGAGTGCTGATCTGCCTGTTTTCCATTGCTAGCAAGCAACACCTAGCGCCAAAATATATTGATATATTCCATGTTGTTATAAGAATATCGACTAAGTACTTGTATAATACTACTATATATTGTGAAGAACTACGGTAATACTATTTCAAGTAAGTTAATGTAGTAAGTTTTTGCAATGATTAAATATGATTTCTTGAGTTGTGAATGTAGTTTGCAGAGGTATATTATACCCTTATTCTGCAAACTAGTTACAAGCGACTAGGAGGATCGTGCTGACCACACGATATTTCCGTTCTAGTTGGATGATCGTTCACCTCTACAGTGTCATGTGAATATGAGGCCAGCAGCCGACTGATCGGCCTTTACCCTTTATGGGATATTAGAGCCGTGGATGGACGGACGGACGGACAACTCTGTAAACAGAAAGTTGAGGGAGGAAGAGTGGAGTGAAATGGGCAGAAAACGAGGAAATTGTGATGGAGAAAATGAAAATAAGAATGAAGAAATTTGTGAAAATAGTGATTTCATAATTCTAATAAAACGACTTTTTGAAGATTTCTAGACCACGATACAATCAGAAGTAGATAACCTCAAAAAGTCCGTTGAGTTCATGTCGTCACGTGAGGAACTCTGTCGTGCCAAGGAGGAAATCAAATCAATGCAATCTGAAATAGGTAGGCTTGAAGACGAAAATGAATATTTGAAATTTGATAGTAGAGAACTAGAACAATACTCCCGTAGAGATAATCCCATTATTTTTGGAATCTCGGAAAATAAAAATGAATGTGTGTATGATGTTATTAATAAGGTGTCTGAGGTTATTGGTGCAATAAATTATAGGCCTACAAATGATATCAGTATCGTACCTGCCTGCGGACAGTTGACTAAACAACAACAACAATAACCAAACTTCGGTGCTAAAATAATTATTTACGATACAAGTGATAAAAATGGCAAAACAAGACGCAAAAACCCCAAAAATCTCGCACCACATTGAAAACCGTGATACTCATAAATTATAATTAAGAGCAAGACCATTCTATTCCAAGTGTTTAATTAGATAGACACCAGATTACCTAGTTGAGGTTTTGCCGGGGTTTTCCCTCAACCCAATATGAGTAAATGTTGGGTAACTTTCGGAGCTGGACCCCGGACTCATTTCACCGGCATTATCACCTTTATCTCATTCAGACGCTAAATAACCTAAGATGTTGATAAAGCATCGTAAAATAACCTACTAAAATTTAAAAAGAACCAATGAATATTACGCGTACTTCCGTTGTATACTTCCATGACCTTCTTCTTCATTTCATTTAAATGCTTTCCGGTTGACCTGAACGTTTTGCTACAGCACATTCACATAAATTAAGAGATGCCTCAATTAAACCTTAGATTACCGTTATATTGGATGTATACGCACTATAAACCTAATTTCGTAGCAACCGAAGTGTTAAACAACAGAATTTCTATCTTGGAGGACTACACCTATTAGCCGAGTTCGTAAGAGTTCTTCTTCCATTCCCACACGTTTATTTCATATCACTGAAGCTGAATTGTTGAAAGCACCTCATTCACAGATCATTGTTACTAAGATCGGAAATACAAATGAAAGAAAATCACAGCGTGGTGCCAACTAGACCATCTCCATTGTGTTCAACAGTAACTTCTTAAAAAGAAGTCCGAATTCCGGTCTTAAACAAGCAACGAGATTCATCTTCCGTCATCATCTAATTGGTATAGCTAGGGGTTTGAAAACTTTATCACATGGACTAAATTGGACATAGATTTTGAACGAGTTTTACTGGCCCGAACAAATAAAACTATTACTTTTTTTCTCTCAGCCGTCTTACTAAGATTAATGTCGCATTGTAGACGCCTAGTTAGGCTAGTGTCTTCGCTTTCCATGCTTTGAGGCACGGGTTCAAATGTCAGGTGAATTCAAAACAGTCGGCATATCTTTCAAAATGGAGGAATACGAGCAATGATGAATAGTCCCTCTATTACGGATGTCATCTGTCTTCTTCAAAGCCATTGAATTATTTATACGGAGTTATACGTAGGAAAAGATGGACATCGGATCACATAAAGCGCCTACAATTGTAGAGTGCGAGAAGGAATAGGAAGACCAAGGTGAAGGTGGAAGAAGAGAACAAACACAAAAATAAAAAGGAGATGACGATTATGACGGCGAAGTCCATGTTGAAAAGCTGGGAACGAGGAAAATTACAAAGACGATGGAGTAGGTTTTGCTTAATAGACCAATTTTCCCCAAAGTCATTCCAGTATTTCCATATTTGCAATTACAGGACCCTTAATATAATTATTATATGGCTTCCGTAGCAAGGGATCTGGCTCCCGGCGACAAGTCAAGTATCAGCCGGTAAAATGCTGCCTACAACGGCGGAAGTAGAAATGGATTATGAAACCTACCTACAGTAGATGTTGAAAGTGTTTTCTGCTCGTATACAAGCTTGATATCGCGAGAATACGTTTTAATTTACTCATGTAAAGTCATCAACTGAGATTCTTCTTATTTCATGCTTAATATTAACCTGGAATTACTCAAATGTGTGCCGATTAGTGCGAGACATTCTGTCTTTCAAACTGCCCCACGACTTAAGAAATGGAGAAGAAAAGAAATCAAGAATTGTAGGAAGAAAGAACAAATGAAAATAATAAAGGAAGAAATAGAGAAATAATGAAATGTAGAAAGAATGCAAAAATGAAAATAGAAAGAAAGAAATAGAGCAAAAGCTTTTAGTGCTCTTTCAAAAACAATTTTAATTTAAATATCTCCCATCCTTTTCACGCACAGCATGTGACCTTACTTTGTATTTCACGAGGCAATACTCCCAGGTTTACATTGTTCGCTTCGTACCTCAATTTGTTCTTATTCTTTTCGGAGCTATCTCAAAGCAGAAAAGTTGCAAAAGAAATGGAGTTTTTTGTGTAATTAACAATAGAAAATTCTGCCACACCATTGATAAGGGGAGCAATATAAAACCTTAAATCAAAAGTGCAATAGTGGTCGTATATTCCAAGATATTGAAATAAAATAATTTTCAAAGCTACGCAAGATTTTGATAAAATGGTATTTACTGTATTTTAATTGTGTAATAATTAGAGCCCGGTTGTTTAGGCATTTCTTTTGGTTAAAATAGACAGGCATATGGGCACTGAAACAGTAAAAATAGGCAGTAAAATAGGCATTTATTATTCATGGAAACAGACAAAAACTAAACAAGCTATCCCATAGGGTACTCACTTTCTTTCGTTACATGTCACAACAAGATGCTTTTTTAAGTTGTCAACTGTCATAGTGAGCCGCCTGCCAGAGAGAACGTTTTTCATGGTGGAAAAAGATATTTCTACTTCTACTGAAGTGATTGGAGCAAACTTAAAAGAGACTATATCTTTGTCTCTACTTTCTTTCAGAAATCTGAAAAACCCGACTGTGTATTGTCTAAAAAAAGGTGTGTGAGAAGGGATTAGAGACTTCAAAGTACGCGTGACTTGTGCGTACAAGCGACAACAGTAACGGGACTTGGAGACTTGCTTTTAATACTTCCCTCATCACTCTTCTTTCGCTGGTAAACTCCGAAGTGACCTGAGCATTGAGGGTTATTTCTGTTCAAACATCTTTATTAAGTGACATAAAAGATGGAATCGGTAGGGGAGAAAAGTTTACGGCTTCTTGGAAACACATTTATTGCTGGAGAATAAGATTCTCAGCAAATATTTGTATGAGGTGAATATATATTTTTAATTTGTACAACCGTTCTTTTTTGTTTTTTTATATAATTTATGTCTGGTTTATTTTAAATGCATTAAAAAATAAAGAAAATGTACAATAACGACATAAAAAGGCTTTAAAAAAAGGCATTTAACCTTAAAATAGGCAACGGGAGCTAAAAGAGGCAAAAAAGGGCAAAATAAAAATCGGACCTATCGTCCCCAAATATGTGGAAACGTGATTATCTCTAATAGGTCTTTCATACATACTCAGTTAAAAAAGGCATTTTGCCTAACATCCGGGCTCTAGTAATAACTAATCATGAATGCCACTCAGTCCATGTCTACAAAACTCAGAATTGGTCAGACTAATACCTCCAAGTGTTTTAGGCTACTTTGTGACCTATACAAAATCAAGCTGCAGAATTGCTATGCAGTAAACCATGTTCTATATGCAGATGTAGCTATGTATGTACTGTATATGTGGACAGATTGAGTACTGCAGACATTGGAGTTGGACACGCCGGAGAGGAGTGGCGACCTCAGCGCGTCCACGCGCATCGCTCACTGTCGTGGCACTGACCTTCCAATGTCCATCCGCCCTTCCTCAAGTCGCCGAGCGCATTCCCTCATGTCGCCTCTACACACCGTCGCCCTATTCCACTTGTATCAGATAGCTATGATTCGTAAGTCCTTATTAGTCTCAATGTATGTCAGTATGACACGTTTAGATCATAGAGTCTCAGACTCAAAGATTTTTGTGTTGAGAATCTTGAACCAAAGTTCTCCAGAGTGGAGTCCGCGACCCTTAATGCAAAAATAATGAAACTGCCAGTCTCTGAGAATGAATGGTTGAGTTTCATGAGGTCACTGTGAAGTATGTATTATGTGCAGGGATACCCGATTTTCGCGAATGATTTTTTCACGAATTTTTGCTAATTGAATCTGTCGGTTAACATTTTTATAGGCATGAACGAAAGTCGTTCCGAAGACACGATCACGATTTATTGCGAATTCTGCTCCTTTTTCCAGTTTTTTGTGAATCTGGAAATGTTTTGCGTTAAACGCAATTCTTTTTACGAATATAGCTGGATCGTTACATTCCTCGTTTGACAATGAAATATTAAAATTAGTTAGCTACGGATATGGGTTTGTCTTTAATATTTTATCATGTTGAAAGCATTGCTGCTCACAAGCAAACATTCTAATGGAGGCAGATAAAAAAAAAGTTTATTTTTCTTCCACATGTTAATAATGTCGAAACAATAGTGCTTATACAAATTTTGGCCACTCGAACGCAATTATGAGGGCCGTGAAAATAAGTTTCCCTGGGGCCGTTTACAGAAAGAAAACATAATTTCATGGAAAAATTTATTGGAACAGATACAGGAATTGTTGAGCTATTTTTTTAACATACTCCCCACCAGAACTAAAACATTTGTCGCACCGTGGAATCAACTTTTGTATTCGTCTGCACCTCTCTCTCGATCCCACGGTATGACAAATTGTCTCAATTCCAGTGGAGAATATGTTGAAAAATAGATCAACAGTTGTTATATCTGTTCCAATAAATTTTTCCAATGAAATTGTGTTTTCTTTCTGTAAACGGCCTCAGGGAAATTTATTTTTACGCCCTTCGTAATTGCGTTCGAGTGGCAAAAATTTGTACAAGCACTTGCTTTGACTTCAATAACATGGTGGAAGAAAAAAATTAACTTTTTTATCTGCCCCCATGAGAATGTTAGCTTGTAAACTATGAAAATGAAAATCTGTGTGTCACGCATGTGCAATGATTAGGTTCGTTGCACACTAACACAATAATAATAAATTTGTAAAAGATATTTACCACATTTTCAGGAGGAATACGCAACGAAGATTAAGAAATATTGTATTTTGATAATTCGGCAGCTAAACTATGACAGAATAAAATACAATATAAAATAAATGGAACCCAAAAGAGAACATAAATCCGTAATGTATGTTTCGACATAACCCACCTAACCATTTAGGTTTAGATCTACCGACATTTTTTCCCTGGGTTTTCCGTTAAAAGTTACTTAACCATTTTCCCATCTTCCATTCTTGCCAGATGTTCAAGCCAAGCTATTCTTGTGCCTTTAATTTCCACAACTATTTCTGGATACTTACATACATAATTCCTTGATTTTTCTGAGTCTCCATTCTTTATTTTCTATCTCCGGGCTATAAATCATTCTCAGAATTTCATTTCCCCGTAATGCAGTCATTTGGTCTAAATCGTCTTGTTTGTAATGTATACATTACTACAGGTCTTAAGAGTATCAGTGATCGATATATTTGTCATTCAGTAATCCTTGATATTCTTCTAAATTTCAGGACCCTTACAAGTGCATTATAACATTTATTGCCTTAAATTAACTTGGATTTACTTTTAATTGCGCTACTATAATTTCCATTTAAAATTCTTCCTAAGTATTAAATTTATCCAATTCCTAGAAGTTTTGTTCCATCTGTGTTAGTACTTTTATAATTACAAATTTTATAATATTAAATATTGGCAAATATCGCAGATTTTTAGTAGGACATTAGAGTATAAAAGCCTGAGATGGGAAACTAGTAAGTAAACAAATCCAGATATTAATATTGTGTACAATAATGATGTGTTATTCGATGGATAGCAAATCGAAAATCGTCGCAATCTCGAATAATCGTTCTCACATCAGTATTAAAGCTTAGGATGTTACTGTAATCATGATGTTGCGGCATAAATTTTGCTAAAAACTCAAGCTCGGTACTACGAAGTCTATAATTTAGTTTCTAACACTATTTGCAATAAAGATCGACATTTCGGATCGAAACACCGATAAAGGTGAAATGGAAGGCGTTACCGAAGAGAACATTCCATGCCCAACCATTGCGCTTCAATGACTTTTATGCAGATAGAATAAATTGCATACTAAACAGCGGTTGATTGGAACGGCGGCCACGACCGCGCCTTCCAGTACAGTAAATGTCTTCCAGCAATGACTCACACCAAGGTGCGGCCTATTGGTTTTTAAATGTCACATAAATTATTCTTCTTTCTAATCTTCGCCGTCGTCACCATAATTAATTTGGTCATCAGTCATCACAATCACAGCCACCGGCGTAGTATAGTCGGCTGAGGCGCTTGCCTTCCGATCCAGAATCGTGCTCGGGCGCGGATTCGATTGCCGCGTGGGCTGATTACGTTTTTGATTTTTTTCGAGGTTTTCGCCAACCGTAAGGCGAATGTCAGGTAATCTATAGAGAATTCTCGGTCTCATCTTGCCAGATATCTCGCTATCATGAAATCCATCAACCAGGCAGTTGATACAACGTCGTTAAATAACAAACTAAAAAATCACTACCATTACGAACTTTCAAGCAATGAGCCCTTTTTCCCCGTACCATCCTCAGTCGTTGGAAGATTATTGACCACCAGGGCATAATAGGAAGATGAAATAAGCTAATTCGCAATGGTAGTATTCTTATCATGAGCATACGAATACGCCAACACGCAAAAAAATAATAAATGCATACTCTCTTGTAACATCTTGTACATCAGAAACAGACCAAGCTCGACTTACAGCTCTACAAGAAAAAGAAGCGGGTTCCTGACTACAAGCTCTACCTTCCCCAAATATTAGAACACTGACTGATAACAAATCTTTTAAGACTGCAGTCGTTCTACGTATTGGATGCAAAATCTGCCAACCCCACAAATGTGTATGTGGGGAAGTTGTCGACACTTAGGTTCATCACGCTCTGATCTGTGTAAAGAGTAAGGGACTTTTTTTTTTTTAAGACATTCAACAATTAACGACATAATCAAGAGAGCATTAACATCTCCTGGTATCCCTGCTATTTTAGAACCCACTGGGAGTAGTCGCACGGATGGAAAGCGCCTTGATGGATTAACCTTAGTTCCGTGGAGCAGAGGAAAATCGCTAATGTGGGGTACGACATGCGTGGATACCTTAGCTACATCCCACTTGTCATCAGCTTCTAAGATCGCAAGCTCTGCAGCAGAATCTGCCGTACGCAGTAAACGTCATAAACACGTACATCTACAGTAGTAGACAATTACATCTTCATCGTCTTTGCTGTCGAAACAATAGGCTCCTGGTGTAAGGAAGCAATAGACCTGGTTTCCGAAATTGGTAGAAGTTTGGTGACTGTTACTGGAGACCCTCACTGCACCAATTATCTACGGCAACGAATAGGAATAGCCATCCAACGTCGAAACTTAGCCAACATTTTGGAAACGCCACATCTTTGGATGAGATTTTCCTTATTTGAATATCGGAAGTGATTGCAGTTTTCTTTTCCTAACATATTCATATAAAAAATCAGGAGTCACAATGAAATTTTGTATTTACACACATTTAAACTGAAATTGTAACATTTTTCATCTGTAAATTAAAGCAATGAAATAATAGCCTAAACATCCCTTAAGCTTATGCCCTCTGAAATCTGTATTTTGCAATAGTTAAGTAGCTCACAGCAAAAGTCAATTATATCCAATAAATATTGTCTATTTCTGTTAACAATATCGTAAGATCCTTGTGTGAACTAGTGATCTGTAGAATGCTTTACTTCGCGATTTGTTATCACTGGCAATGTGACACGATACACCAAATAGTATACATTCGTTTAGAAATTTAATGGCGGCATTAACCACATATTTTTTATAAAACATTTTAAGACGTGTTAATTAATAATACTGAGTCACTGCTTGTTTTCAGCAATTAAATCACGTGTATTTCCACATTTGCTCTTGCAATGCATGTAAATATAAAAGAAAATAGAAAGGAGGCTGGAATAAAGAATTATTGTAGACAGCTTGTTTGGATATTGACTTGTATCTCACTGTTAACAACTCCGAGGATTTAGAGAGGGGGGGGTTACATTTACAGCACCTGCCTTTGAAAGGCTCTGTATGTGAGTGCAAGAAAGTGTGACCTCGAGAAAGTCGATCACAAAACAAGACTGAGCCAAGAGATTATTGAAAGTTCGTTCATGCAATAGGCCTACTACATGTTTTATACGATCATAAATGTAAAGCGATTATAAAATCATAAGTTATATTTGAATCATTCCAGAAGTGTGTATTGTTATACTTTCGATGAATTGTGAGAATAACTTACAGTAATTCTTATTATTTACAGTGTTATAGCCTACTAATAAGAGCAGAATTAGTCAGTAAATAAAGTAACTGAAATGCACGGATTCGATCGGGTTAGAGGAAAGAAATTTTACTTTCTTACTATACGAAGCATGAAGAGAAAGTCTTGTGATCTGCACAAAATGTGTTCCAAGATTATCATAGGTAATATGACAAGAGGTTTTTATTTTGGCGATAAACTCACGAGGGCCAAGTGAATTTAACTGGAGAAAATGAAAACCTCACGTGATATTTAATAAGACTATTTCGCACATGGAATTGTAATTTTTTTTCAATTACGACCAGAGTCATCTAGTGTTAATTACTCATGAATTACAAAAACAACATAATAATGTAAATAGGTATATTCATTTTTATTACAAGTGAAATTTAAAATTATCAAAATTTAATTAACAACCCAATTATGAAAGTTACATTTCGTAAAAGTAAACTTACTGACTATATTTAATGTAGAGGATAGGCCTATTGATATCGATAGACAGGGCCATAGCGAGGGGCAGGCAGATTGGGAGGCCGCTAGGAGCGCGGGATTTAAGGGGTGAAAAAGGATGGTTTTATTTGTTATTTCTAGCAGATAATAGAAATACATGCATGTAACTTCCCTAATACCGAAAGAATGGTTTTGGATTTCAGTGTTCATCTGCCACCTGTATTATATAGCGATTTCTCCTAAACTATGAATTTTGTTTGTCTCGCTCATCATTCTCGAAATAGCAGTTGGTCGGCATGGAAATATTTCCTAACTTTGAATAACACACATCATTGAAATGAATAACATTATAAATGTTTAAATGAGACAAAAAGAGAAAACAGAACAGTATTTTAGTCACCAAAATGTTCTGATTTTATTATATACCTTTGGTTATATAAATATAAAAAAACATTCTCAAATAAATTTGCATTTCCAAGAAACATAAAACATAACGTTAATATATTTTTACTTGACATTGCACACTTGATCTCAAACATATGAAAAGAAAATTCCTAGCCTTTTAATAAGGGCCTAGTAATTAAATAAAGACTGTGGAACGGATTATTATACACTGAAAGATAGAGACGATGTTTCAAATAAGCTGCTTGACTGTTCATACATGTATAACAGTTGCCAAAGTAGATAAAAGTTCGATCAGGTATAAACTGTGGCGATTCAATGCTGCTTGACGTTCGGGACTTCGGGAGTGATCAATCTCGACGTCTCGAAACACTCACAAGCAGTCTTCACGTCAACGATGCGACGTATACAACATTGTCATGCGGGTTTTCGGCTTTCCGGGCGCTGTTAGTCTTGCTTTCTCGATCGTTGTTCAACTCTAGTTTATACCTGATCGGAAACATTACCGAAAAGGGGGGGGGGTTCGTGTGGCGGTAGTTATCCACTTGGTCCCAGCTTCGACTCTGAGGAATATGGTCACCTTAATTAAGTCTATTTTTATTCTTATAATAATGGCATAATCAAACATTTTTTATTATAACAAAAGGAATAAGCATTCAAAGTGATTACAAACACTCGTATAAAGTTTTAGGAATATTGGAGAAGAGAAAATTTAAAAAATAATGACGTTTGAATAAACCTAATAAAACTCTTTCACACGTTATCCATGTCGAATAAAAACAATGAGTAACTACCACATCATAACGGTTACACGCCCGTGAAGAAGCTAATGGATACATGTTGAGTTTTATCTAGGTCATTTGGATTATAGTTCACCAGTCTTGGAAGCACTTTTTTATTGCTTTATTCACTATGAAATTGAAGCTCGTGTTATTTTCGTGCCGACCATTTTATCTTCTCATCCGTGAAGTATGTGAACTAAAAGTAAGAGACTTGTTATACGAGCGAGCTATGGCTTCATTACTTCACAAGACGATTGTTGGAAACGATAAACACACATTACAACTTTTACCTAATATACAGCTAATCAGATGATGAGATCAGATACTTTCAAACACTGTAATTTTAACTAAATCATTACAGGTAATGAAGTAATTACATGAATAGAGAGAAAATAGGTGAGATATAAGGTGAAGTAGTATGGCGCCCTAGGTGTCTTGGGAGTGGAATGTGGGTTCGAATAGTGATTTGAATAATCTTGTTCAGGGTTAACAAGATTAAAAATTGCACGCAATAACAAGTGTGTTTGATTTCCGTTATATTTGCAAGATTACTTCATATTAACAGCTTAGAGCTTTGGCTTTACGCCATTTCCTTGCTTTACATACATACATACATACATACATACGTACATACGTACATACATACATACATACATACATACATACATACATACATACATACATACATACATACATACATACATACATACATACATACATACATACATACATACATACGTACATACATACGTACATACATATGTACGTACGTGTACGTACATAGTCTTCCGCCAAATTGCAGGTCTTTCATTGCAGACCCAACATTATAGAATCGTTTCCATTTTCTGCCTTCTTAATATCCGCGTATAATCCAAGTTTCATGTCGTCTATCATCTGATATCTTCTTCTGCCCCCGAACTCTTCTCCCGTTCACCATTCATTCCAGTGCATCCTTCAGTAGGCAGTTTCTTCTCGACCAATGATTCAGCTAATTCATTTTTCGCTTCCTGCCAGTTTCAGCATCATTCTTTCTACACCCACTCTTTCCAACACAGCTTCATTTCTTATTCTGTCTGTCCATTTCACATGCTCCATTTTTCTCCATATCCACATTTCAAATGCTTCTAGTAGTTTATCTTCACTTCGTCGTAATGTTCATATTTCTACTCCATATAATGCCGCATTCCACACAAAGCACTTCACTAGCCTTTTCCTTAGTTCTATTTCTAGACGTCCGCAGAAGATGCTCCTTTTTCTATTAAAAGCTTCCTTGGTCATTGCTATCCTCCTTTTGACTTTCTGGCAGCAGCTCATGTTACTGCATATAGTACACCCCAAGTATTTGAAGCTGTCCACTTGCTCTACTGCCTCATTTAGTATTCGCACTTTATCTTCTTTGATTTTCTTCCGACAACCATAGCTTCGTCTTGTTTGCATTTTATCTTCATCCCATACCGCTCACATCTGTCATTTAATTCCAGTAGAATATCTCTCAGTATCATCTCCTCTTCTGCTAACAGCGCCATATCATCAGCAAATCTTATGCACTTTACTCCTCTTCCTCCTACTATCACTCCTCCCATGTTCTGAATACAGTTCTTCATTAAATCCTCCAAGTAGATGTTGAACAGGGTAGGTGATAAATAGCATCCTTGTCGCACTCCTCTCCCTATTTTACTTTCTTCAGGTATTTCCTCTCCTATTCTAAGACTAGTTTCATAAATAAAGATTACTGAACTGAACTGTCTACTAAAAAGTGAATAAGTAAGCCTAAAAAGTAAGTAAAAAGTAAACAAATAGAAAGGTAAATAAGTAAAAAGTAAATACAAAAGTAAATAAGTGAAGAGTAAGTAAATAAAAATGACCAAATATACTGTATTAAATTTATCAGTTCATTTAAAGTCATTTCGCCCTTTAATTTAGACTCGATGAATGATGTTAACATGGAGAAATGTGATATCGATTTTTAGAGCAAAAATTCTTCATTAAAGATTGTGGTGAATTTTTTCCACAAACATACAACTTCAATGGGATTTCGATCTCATGTTATAGATCTCTCGTAAGATATAATTTATACGTATCTTAATTATGCGATTGGTTTATCAATTACTTATAGAAGAAGGGAAAATGTGAACGTCACATGTATTTTCAGGGAAGGTTCAAGAGTAAGAAGGTTAAGAATTCTGTTTCAGACGATGAAATGTTACCTTAAAACCATAAAGTAGCTAACATTTTAAAGTTAACCAGTTGCTTCTGGAGATTGTCTTTACTCAAAATGTTTGCAAAATACGAAATTACTTCGATGAAATCGGACTCTTCTGACGTGCCGTGCAGAACGCTCACCACACCCAGCTGGAGGTTGAAGGACTCTATTGTGAGACATGTGAATCGAACTTGGGCATGAAGCTCTGATTGCGGCGGCTATGACCGTGTGCAGAAGTGGGACGGTGCGACTGTCTCATGCGGAACCAACACAAGGCAACTTCTCACACTTCGCCCTGGGGTAGAGCCACATGTGTGACCAGAGACTTTTGTACCCATCACAGACTTATCCTTGGCAATGTAGGACATCAAAATACGCATACGGGACCTATGAAAACAGGACTCCACGCATTTCTAATCCCACATTTAAATGTGATGGTCTGACTTCAGCTCAGCCTTCCTATTATTTCTTTTCAAATGGACCGAAGTTGTAGCTTTGTTGAAATGACTGAATTTGAAGCGTGTATCCTCTCTGTACTTCTGCTTTCATATCATTCTTACTGCAGCTTCGTTATCCACATTCTCTGTCTTGATTCACATGACTTTCTTGCCCTCTTCTATGTCTTTTAGTTGTTTCTACCTCGATAGTCGTGTTTTTTTTTTATTTTACATTGCTAAATCCAGACCTTTGAGATGAGCAAGGCATGTAGCACATATGGGTGAATCCGGAAATGCATAAATCGTTGGTGTTCGTGCAAAATGTCGTATGTTAAAATTACCAATTTTTCAGAAAAGGAAAAAAACTGGATATTTTTTTGGTTTCAGATCAATTACTTTGAAACTATCATAACAGCAAATCTTGTGATATTTTGTAATTATATGTCAGCACCAAAATAATGCATGTCTAGAGGGGGAAAAAAAGTTTTTGAATGAAATTGAATTTTTTGACATGACATTTTGCACGAACACCAACAATATTGTCTGTTAGTTGGAAGAGATGAGGGGGGAAAAAGACCTTTGGTAAGGCCGAGACATAAATGGGAGGATATTAAAATGAATTTGAGGGAGGTGGAGATATGGTGCTAGGGACTGGATTCATCTTGCTCAGGATAGGGACCAATGGCGGTCTCTGGGTTCCTTAAAAGCCATTTGTAAGTAAGTAAACTTTCCAAATATTAATTCTTTATTCATTTGTTTAACATGTCCCATTGCTTCAAAATTACTTTGGCGTTAATTCTTCTTGAAGATGCTGTGGAGGAAGACAAATCCTTACTATTTAATAATCAGAAATGGTACACAGTTGTAGCAACCAGAAGCCCTATATTGCCAAATACACTCTTCAATAGTGTTCCGCAATTTATCTCAAATAAAAAATTATTTTATTATAAATTAGTAATAATTGAGGCGCTGGATGTAATAATAACTTAAGTTGAAAACTACATATTTTGAGAAAAACAATGTTAACTTCAACTTATCAAAATAATATACAATAAGAATTTAGCCGATGAGTCCTTATGTCTTTTATGAAAATATAGGCCTACTGTGCAAACAAAATTACGTTTGTTTTTTTTTTAATTTGTAATAAAAGAAACGTAAGATGTATTAAGAAAATCAATCCTGAAACTATGCTGCAGATGAAAACTCCTCTACTACAGTATATTCTTACTCATGATCACTAATTTCATTTTCAGGATTTTCATCCAGCACTGGTTCAGAATCCAAAATATTTTGAAGAAAACATGCATTTTCTGGTTTTAAGAATGTCAATAATGAAATTATATCATTTTTCTTTGAAAATTTTAAGCCAGGACGAGGATGATTTTTTATATTAAGTTCTTCCTTTGGTGGTGTATTATGTCCTACTGAAAAACTGAATAGCTGGAAAATGGTTTTATAAGTATATGGTACTACTGCCAAACCCTAATGTATAAGATATGAATGTAACATAAGTTTGTATTGCGAATTTTGAACCGTTCGACTTAGCATAGCATTTCACATAATGAATTCCCCTCCCCTCCTAACAGCGCCTCAATTGTTTGTATATGCTGACGTACAGTTTAACAATGATACTCTACTAATGTGTTATTTATAATATTAATTATAAGCTAATTCTCTCCAGCGACCAACTTTTGGCTTTCCAAATACCATGTATTTAGAGTCTGGAACAATGGAATACAGCACGCTCACCATAACTCATCATCGTCATTTGTCTGATCTTAAAATAATTCTAATCAAATATCGATGAATTGTTTCTTTTCTTTCTTTCTTTCTTTCTTTCTTTCTTTTCTTTTTTTTTAATGTTCTAGTGATATTTAACTTATTTTATATTTTTGTTTTATATTTTCCGATAATGGCATATCTATAATGTGATATAATTTTTCTTACTGTGTGTACTTAAAAATATTATATTCATTGTATGCTTTGTACTGCACTATTTTATTATTACTATTAGTATTATTATTATTATTATTATTATTATTATTATTATTATCAATAATTGTCTTATTTTTTTATACTTTATACTTTGTATGTCTCATTTATTTTGACCTACTGTTCACATTTTATTATGCTTTTTTCTTTCTTTCTGTATGTTATATATTATGTCTGATTTCTACTTACTTGTTGTTTACATTTTATTATTATTTTATTCAGTTTCGTGTGTAAAATTGTAGTGTACTTTGTAAATTTTAGTGTTTTTGTAATGCAGTTTTACTCCTGGTTGAGTGTCAGAGAAGGCCGTATGGCCTTAACTCTGCCAGGTTAAATAAATCATTATTATTATTCTTTTTCTTTTATTTTTCTTTCTTCATTTCATTCTTTATTATGCCTTATTTCTCCTTTTGAAACAGACTTACAATCCAATGCAGTTTAGGGAAGAATAAGCCTATGTCTTCTGACCAACACTAGACAGGGATACATTGCGGGCCTCCCTGGTCGTGTGGTCAGCACAGCACAAGGCCGCCACTGAGACAACACTGAAAGCATATAACAAATGATAAATACGGATTTTCTACACGGGTATCGAACCAGGGATCACTTGGATATGAAACGCGTACGCAATCCACAGAGTCAAGGCTACGGACGATTGTTTATTTAATTAAAAATCTTCAGAGCCCATTATCAGTGTGTCATCATTTTGTATAACTTCGGTATAAAAACTTGAAATATATTTGTTTTATAAAATTATTTAATCAGGTAATTTATGATATTGTGACTCATGTCATGCTGTATAATACTTATTGCTTTTAATATTCATGTGTATAACCACAATATGACAGTCTCACGCACACAGATCATTCTCGTACTAACGCAATACATATTTTTGTACATCTTTCTACACATTTGATTTTAGATAATTGTATATTATTTCATTCCTGATGATACCCCTTTGGAGAGTGAGAACGTTTGCAAATGTAAATTAAAAAATAAATATATAAAAAAACAGTGATATGTAACTTGTTTTTTTTTGTACATTTTGTTAAGCCATAAAGATTGATTATTTCAAAATAACGATATAAGTAAGAGTAGTAATTGGCTTAGCGGATCATTAAAATCAAAATTAATTGTAAAATTAATTAAATTGTGTGTACATATTTCCCGGATAAAATAAACTACTCTTGCATAATTAATATTAACGAAGTATGTACAATAATTCTTTGACAAATTGTGCACACCGTTGGTCAGATAGACGACATGCCAAATAGCCACTTTGTCCATATTACGAATAGTAACATACATTTCTAAGAAAATTTCAAATTACATTTTTTCAGCATTACAGTTACTTTGCTGTACACTTTGTACAATGGAAGACCAAAATATTAAATATGTTATTTTTACAATGGACTAGCTAACATCTTTTGACTGTAGGAGACAGTATCTCAGTTTTGGCACTTCATGATATAAGTGACAAATAAAGGAGCTTTTCTCAAATTACTTCGGCTCCATCTGCCATTTTCATTCCACAATTGCTTCATTATTGCCGTATCATCATCAACTTCTTTTACTTCTTATAATCCTTTGAGTTCCCTCTATAGTTCAAAAGGAACACTCGGCAAATAATTGTTAACTATCATTACAATGAAACACAGCGCGTTTAATTTGCACCATTACCGACTCTGCGTGGTGCCGGAAGTTTCTGCACTCTAATCGGAGAAAGTCGCTATAGGAAACGGATACTGAGATGCAACATTAAACTGCTAATTCTATACAATTGTTTTTGTCTTATGCACAATTTACCTATGTAGGTTCCCACACTTTTACTATATGACGTATGTAAAGGGTGAATTGAAATTTAAAATAAAGATATACCGCATACAGGCACAGAATTGATGTGTGATGATGCATTTCACTTTTGGCCTTATCTCGAGGATACTTTCTCTAACGAGTGTGCCAGACTGTTTTTAATCAACCTCTTTTAAAATAGTTCATGTGTTTTTCTTTACATCATCCCTACACGAAGTATAGAGAGACAAAATTACGATACTGCAAAATAGTTATTTAAGATACACGCGTTAAAAGTGGCACTTTATTTTGTGAATGGGAATGTTTGCGAAGCGAGGCTCAGGCCAAGTACAGTTATCTTACGAACAAAATATCACTTTCATAGACTGACGTAATACAAATACTGTATTTACTATGATTGAAGTTAAATAGATACCGCATTGACAAGTACTTGAAGATGCTCCAAAAAGCGAAAACATTTGTACAGATATTTTACCTTTTATATATTTAACACTTAATCAATGTATTAATAAGTGTTAATGAATATTAAAAGCTTTTTCCAATTCACTGTGGGCTAAAGCAAGGAGATGCACTATCACCTTTACTTTTTAACTTTGCTCTAGAGTATGCCATTAGGAAAGTTCAGGATAACAGAGAGGGTTTGGAATTGAATGGGTTACATCAGCTGCTTGTCTATGCGGATGACGTGAATATGTTAGGAGAAAATCCCCAAACGATTAGGGAAAATACGGGAATTTCACTGCAAGCAAGTAAAGAGATAGGTTTGGAAGTAAATCCCGAAAAGACTAAGTATATGATTATGTCTCGTGACCAGAATATTGTACGCAATGGAAATATAAGAATTAGAAATTTATCTTTTGAAGAGGTGGAGAAGTTCAAATATCTTGGAGCAACAGTAACAAATATAAATGATACTCGGGAGGAAATAAAACACAGAATAAATATGGGAAATGCCTGTTATTATTCGGTTGAAAAGCTTTTATCATCCAGCCTGCTGTCAAAAAATCTGAAAGAATTTATAAAACTGTTATATTACCGGTTGTTCTTTATGGTTGTGAAACTTGGACTCTCACTTTGAGAGAGGAACATAGGTTAAGGGTGTTTGAGAGTAAAGTGCTTAGGAAAATACGTAAATAAATAAATACGTAAATAAATAAATATGTAAATAAATACGTAAATAAATAAATAAATAAAATAAATAAATAAACAAAATAAATAAATAAAAATAAACAAATAAATAAATAAAAACATAAATAAATAAATAAATAAATAAAATTAAAGTTTGAACTGCTATCGTCCATTGGATTCAATGAAAATTTATAAACGACGAGAAGAAGAGGGAAGAAATTCTGAACTCTATAAATTCGCAGGAAATGAATTTTATATCAGACATACAATTTATCAATGAAATTTAGGCTACAATTCCAGGATCGTTCCAGAAGAATGGAGGTATAGAATAATCATAGTAATAAATAAGAAAGGAGATCTCCCCACATTAGTGTAATTATATTTGTAAAGTTTGTGACAGAGAAAGAGTTCAAATTTGTATTCTTAGGTGTTAGTTGTGGTGGTGACTTACGAAGAAGAATCAGAAGGATAGTAGTAAGCTAATAAAAACTTATTCAAACATTTTTTTTTACCACTACAAGTATAATCTTTCGTCGTTAGAATAAGAATATCCCGACATTGAAAGCTGAATGCTCGAACCGTTGGACTAACGGTGAACCTCTATTGTTTGGTACATCAATAATATTTCCATGCTTCTTAAACTCCACGCGAAATGATGGAGCAATTAGCAGCCCTTTTTTAATACTTTGACACCAGAACTATTGTCCAATGTCCAGGGATTAATGCGTATGTAGAAGCAAAGAAAGAAAGCAGGAATACGTGACTTATTCCTTATTTGTTTAAGTCTAAAAATGAGCAGCTGTGTGAATTTCACCGGTGAACTCACGGGACCAATGCAAACAGATGCATCATTGCTCAGACACGAGAGATAGTGGGTGGACAAAGGTTTTTTCAGACCTCAAGGCAATCTGCAAGGCTGTTCCTTGTTCACAGAACTTACATAGTCACTGTTCGGTTTATGTATTGGTATTTTGCAGTATGGAAGCAACTTCCTAAAGAAATAGATTAGTCTGTTAAGTGATTTACAATTCACAAATTTATGACGGCGAATGTCTTTTCTCCTTTTGTAAAAGGTAGGCCGAAGATTCTCAAAATAATCCGGTGGAAGTGCTTCACAAATTCTCTATGCTTCTGACAGAAGAAAAGGATATACCACTATATTATTTTGTGTACAGCAATAAATTCTATTACTAGACGGGGTTTATAAGTAAAGAGAGTTTGTACTAGAACAATGCATATGTACAGGGTTGTTTCCGATCTCTGATAACGAATTTGAATGACATTATGTGCGTCAGGAGTCACACGACAGCTGAACTGTGGCGCGAGGTGACAGACCAGTACAGAGTGATCTCAGTCAGAGTGCATGGCTGCTCACAGCAGAAATTCCCAAGAAAATCGAGCCTTTTTGGGAGGGGTACATTACCACCCTTTCCGATGCCAAGTACAGTTAAGTGAAAATAAAAGAAGCCTGCAATAAACGAGGTTTCGTTATTTCCAAGAAAGTCATCTTCTGTGTACTTAATAAGATTGGTAAAGTTCGAATGGAATTAATTTGTATCATCTCGTGGGGTGCGGTGACTTGTGACGGGGGTGGATTTGCTTGCTTTTTCCATTTTGAAATTAATCCCATCCGAGCTTTGCCAGTCTTATTAGGTACACACAAAATACCTTTCTTGTAAATAACGAAACCACGTTTTTTGCAGGCTCCTATCATTTTCACATAACTATACTTGGCATCAGAAAGAGTAATGTACCCCTCCCAAAAAGGCTCGATTTTCTTGGGCATTGCTACTGTGATACACCGTGCACTCTGATTATGAAATCACTCACTACTGGTCTGTCACCTCTCGCCGCAATTCAACTGTCGGTGTGGTTCCTAAAGGCTCCTTCACAATGAAAATTAAACATAACGTAAGCGTTAACTTAATAATATAAACGTTATGGTAAAATCAAGATCATTCACGATAGGAACATAAACATAACCGCAAACATACTTGGTAACCATGGAAACATAACAACGACGCCATTTCCTCATATTCTGTCGTATACTTTAGCGCTCCACGATTGTGTTCTGTCTGCAAATCACGTAAGCATAAGCATGAAAGTTTGGAGTTTGCAAACTTTCATGTTAACGTCTTACGGTACTGTTTATGTCAGTGCTTATGTGAATCATTGTGAATGATCCCATTTGGTAGCCTGGGCGCAAATTTCTGTGTTTATGTTATGGTTATGTTTAATTTTCATTGTGAATGGGCCTTAACGCACATGACGTCATTCAAATTTGTTATCAGAGATCGGAAACAACCCTGTAGGATAAAGTAATGTTAGGGCCTTCTTTTTTTTTATAAATGACACAGTTGCGGTACTACAAATCAGACAAGGCATTGAAAATCTAGCTACCAATACAAACTATAAGACATAAAAACAATTTGTTTTAAAATAGCTAAACATGTTAGGTTATAGCCTCGTCGTACTTGTACAGGCAGCTTGATGTAGCCTGCAAGTCACAATTTAACTAGATCAGTGCAGATGTTTTAATATTTCTTTTTGGTTGAATATCTGGAAATATTTCTCCCTCAGCGCCATCTGAATGTTACAAATATACCCGCAGTCACAACTGCCAAGGCAGCCGGAAGTCGTGAAGCACGAGAAAGTAGCAGCATGAGGTGCCCAATCGTACACGTTCACAGCATAAGAAAGAGTAACGCACGATTCGAAAACATTGATAATGTTTCCTCCCTGCATTATATTGCTGTCCATAGTAATCTAATATATCAGTATGTATTCGTGTTGGAGAAATCAGCGGATGAATTGATGACGAATAAAATGAAAATAATATTGTTCGAATACGGAAATTAATAAATAATCCTTTTGTTGGTATTGTAATATAATTTAAATAGTTGTCTGGCTGCATGGTCTTACAGACACTGCAGTCTACTTCAGGTTACAATACTTCGGTATTAATTGGTACAATATTAATCTATGTACCAGGCCTACACATTACAACATTTTTACATTTATATGACGATAGACCTGATGTTATGATGATAGCCAATATTTTTTTTAATTTTAACGTGAAATTTTTGTACACTTGACATTCGAGAAATTTGGTTACATTTTCTGTTAATATGGTGACTTCGCTAATTACAATAGATCTTCTATGAATGAAATTACTTATATTTTTAAAACAAAGTACCGATAGTTTAGAACTAGTCAGCTATGATAAAACATAAAAGGGAAACAAATGAGAAATAATAATGAATCCATTTTAACAAGAATATAAAAGCTTAATTAAATATCAAAACTAATTCAATAAAAACAATGTTATTTGTACACAAATTGAGATTATCAATAAATGCGAAGAGTACAAATTATGAAGACAGGAAATAGAAGTAGGTACTTATAGCTCGCGCAAGGAACGATTACCGAAAAGCAATGGTGGCGTTGCTGTCTGTTTTGACGCAGTACACTGCTCTGTTTTGACGTGTATATGTAGGCACACCGAGGGAGCGAGAGATATGGGCCGATGGAAGTACTGTCTCTTCTAAGAAGATGAACAAATGAGGACATCGCTGTGGAAATAAAGAACGTAGCAAGAGGAAAAATTCGAAGCTAATTAAACGCGCAACATATGTTTACGAATGAAATAATAATACCATGCGATACAAGACACGTATTCACATGCAATGGAACAAATTAAAGTCGTAATGTAACTATCACAACGCAAGACTGATTCTATCAATGTCATTTCTCTTCCGACTGTATTCTTGAATATCATTCAAGCTACCTCGTGACCTTTCCTGTCGCCTTTTCTTCCTTATCGTATTGTTTCATTCGCATTCCTTCCGTCGGTATTCCCTGCTTGCGAGACCTATAACAGTGGTCACTCACTTTATTTGTTTGTTTATTTATATTCTGGATGTTATCGGGTGATGAAACTGTTATCGTTTGTCTAGTAACTGAATTTCCTTAACTGTTCATGATCACCATCATTAAGAAATAATAACTTACACGTCAGTTAGTCCACACCTGTGCAGTAATGGTTAGCGCGTCTGACAGCGAAACCAGAGGGACCGGGTTCGAATCCAGTCGGGACAAGTTACCTGGTTGAGATTTTCCGGGATTTTCTCTCAACCCAATATGAGCAAATGCTGGGTAGCTATCGGTGCTGAACCCCGGCCTCATTTCATCGGCATTATCACCTTCATTTCATTTAGAAGCTAAATAACCTGAGATGTCAATACAGCGTCGTAAAATAACCCACTAAAAAATACATGTCAATTAAATTTTTGCTTCTGAATTCGTTTAAGATTCTTATACAACAAGACAATCACAGAACTCTGCATTCCGCATTCCTTCGACTAAACGCAAGACAACCCCATAACATAACACAATAAACACAGACGAGTTCCTATGGTAGGGAAATCAATCTTCACTTTCTGTCTGGAATCGAACCCGTTAGATTTAAAGCCCAGCCCAACCCAGCACACTACCTTTTGAGCCACAGCAGAAGGCGTATAACGGTTATGAATCGAAAGTAATCTAGTCCGCCTTAAAGCAAGGGTTGGCATAGAACTCGTTCCTGGATCCGAGGTAAGAGGAGAGCTGTATTCAAATTACAGAAGTCACTTGATATCTTGACTATGGTCCAGGACAACTTGGGTACCACGGCTTCAGCAGCAGGTGTTGGGCAGAAAGAAACATCAGGGTGAAAGTGGGTCATCACCTGACGTAGAGACATTGCGCCGTTGCCAAATGTTCACAGTGATGGTGAAGGTGATGGATTTAGATCCGGGTTTTTGAATGTCAAGTGGTCGCACCGCATGTGTCATCTTGGGCCACTAGCCGGCCTCGCTCTAGGACCGTGACGTAACTTTCCGTTAGGCCCAGGAAGCCGAGAACTGTCGCGAAGAGGAAGGTTGAAGTTCATCTCAACAGACACAACAATATTACCTTGCTTTTCTTATTCAGATTCAAATTTTGATTCCTCTGAAAGGAACAGGATGCAACTTCAACGCTGCGTGGAAGTTACGGTCTTGGGGTAAGAATTTCGTCTGGAGTTCGTCCATTACCATTGCGATAATATCTTGTATTGTCTTATAAATGAGAGTCGTGGCTTCACTATTATGAGATCTATACAGGATGAATCGTAAGTAATGCCATTAATTTCAGGGGTTATTCTTTGAAATATTTCAAACAAAAAGTTTAATATAATTTTTCTCGTTTTTGCTTCCTTTCTGTGATAAAAATTGTTTCGTATCAAAGATTACATAGCGTCTTTTGGGAAAACCTCAATTTAAGAGAGCAGTGTATTGTGATAATAGATGATTGAAAGAATTTTAGTTTTATCTGTTAAATATGCAGAAATTTGGTTCGAACAAAATAAGTTCGACATTCTATAGTTCGACTGCTTACGTACGGTCACTAAGAAATGGTTTTGCCATTTGAATGGGAATTGTCTGTCTTGTAGTGATACTTTTGTTAAAGGAAAACAGAATATTTTTTTGATTAGAACGTCCATATTGATCACTGATTTTAAATTAATGAACTCTTCTTTTTCTATTTGAGAAATGTGCCGTTTGTGAGACGGAACTGTCGAAACCCGCTGTGGTACTAGAAGCGCATACACAAGTCTCGGGGCGGGCAGGAAATGCAAGTATAGTACAGGGACATCATTTTATTTTTACTAACATTTTTAATATTAACCTGGTTATACATTTAGAGAACCGGAAACATCGTTGGCTACCCCCTTCCACGACTGGAGTTCGATGATACTGGCGTAAAACACAAACAAATCACTTTACTATATAGGAGGGAAGAAAAGTACTTCAGCCATTTACGTAAACTAGGAAATATCGCGATTTTGAGTTCGATAATTTTCATTAGGTTTTTGTTTAATCAAAATGCAGTACTGTATTAACAATAAGTGTTTTTACTCACGAAATGAGTTATCCATGCGAACGTATTCATTATACAGTGTATGTTATACTGTCTACAGCACATTAGCGTACAATTTAGAGAATGAAGTTAAATTGAAAAATAATCATAATATGGATATTTAAACACATATTTGAAAATGGTGGCCGTTCATTTCGATACAGGCTTTAGTTCTTTTGTGCATATTATCGCACTATAGACTATTGCATCTAATTCCAATTGCCAGTTTCGTCCTTCGTACTAGTAACTCATGTTGAAATAATTCTGTACCTACTCTACGTACTGTAAATTCAATCTTCACTTCTGCCGACCCGAAAATATAAAATTACTCAGACATGCTATCTACTGTCCGTCCAAGTGGTTATGCCGCAGGATTGTAGAAAGGGATGAAATCACGTGACAGTTAATTACTTAACGAGGCCCTTTTATTTAAGTTAAATTAAACAGCTGTATAATATTACGTAAACATCCAATTCCTAAGAGAAATTAATGTTTTCAGAAAAGAGCTAAGACAGCCCAGCTATTACAGAGGGGCGAGCAGAAGCAGGTGGGGGAAATCGGGATGCGACGTAGGCAAACGGACAGTACCTGTGCGAAAATATGATTCAATATTGAAAGCTCTTTCGTCACTGGAAAACGCGAACATATTTCTGGAACGTACTATACTCAGTAACTCAGTACTGCTTACTATCTGCGGTCTTGGTTCTGTGTGGACTTGGAACTTCCTTAGTAGAAGGGGTGGGAGTGAAGTACATTCAAAAACTCAGGTACAATAAAAATTGAAGTAAAAATAAAATGATGTACCTGTACTACTGTATTCGTTGATGGATAACCAATAAGAATTTGTATTCATTTCACCTGCCACACCCACTACCCTTATTGGACTGAACTTTCAATTCTGTTTTGTCGAACTTAGGAGAGTCCACTGTACTTAGAAACTATAAATTTGTTAGTAACTCTAAAATATTACAGCTCATAAAAAGGCTGTATAAATGATCTTATGACAATTTAATTTGAGTTTGGTATTGAAGAAAATGTTATATTATAAATAACACTGCATACTTGTTTGTGATACTGTCATGTTTATGGGTATTTTCGAGTTGTACTGTATGTACGTATTTTAGACAAAAAAATCAAGTACTGAATGATTTCTTTCGACACAAAGATACTGAAATCATAGATTTACTTGACATCAAGATTACTGTATATTCCATATAAATTCAACAATCGATTATTTGATAAATGTAACAAAAAATAAATAATAGTGGTTACATGAGGAAGGAATAATCACAGTCTACTATATACAGTCGCGAAGCTTGAGGTGTTTTTTTGCAAATCTCGTGATAAAGCGCTCCAAGCGGTTAGCAACTAGAAACAATAGACTGTCCATGGTCGACTTTGGACTGTGTCGTATTTCTATCGAGTGATAGCTCGTTGCGTATTTCACATTGATGCTTGTGAAAATTTCACAACGTTCGTTATTGGTTGTAATAAAAATGTTAATGGCTAAAATATAATAATTGGAATAATAATATGGGACAAGGAGGAGATGTTTGTAGTGCTATAAATTGTAGCAACAGTAAGAGAAAGAGGCCAGAGTTATCCTTTTTCCGATTTCCGAAAGATTCAGAAAGGTTCCTGGGTTTCCACAAGAATGCTGTGCAGAAACAAAACTCTTAATTTTGAAGTTCTTTGTGACTGTTAGAATACATTATATCCTTAAATTTCACAATGAAATGTTTGTCTAACCGAAAGGACATTAGATACCGGTTAAAGTTCTGTCACTTAGGCTGCTAAATTTCCAGAGAAATAAAGGTTAGGTCTACTTTTTTTTTCAGAAGATATATTTTTAATTGTAGCTATTAATTTTGTTATTATTTTTATGTGTTATTATACTAAGTACTTAGAAAAATTAAGTTTGTTTTAATGAAATTTATTGATCACGTTTTATTTTCAATTCTGGTGGGATTTTATTGCTTAGGCCTACTTTTTTTAAAGGATATGTTTTTAATTATAGCTGTTAATTTTGTTGTTATTTTTATTTGTTGCTTTACTAGAGACGTAGAAAAAGTCTGTTACAATAAAATTTATTGATCACGTTTTATTTCCAATTCTGGTGTGATTATTATTGCTTAACCTCATCCCACTTTGTTAACTACGTAAGCCTACACTACAAGTACCGGTACACGTAAGTTACTCCATTAATTCATATTTCCATTATTATTATTGTTGTTGTAAAGGAAAATGCAAATTAATATTTATTGGTTTCACAGTTAATTATCGCTATAATCTTGAATGAGTGAAGCCATTATAGTAAATTTCAGTTCGTTTTGCACAAACAAAAATTATATTAACTTATTTCTTGCAGGTATCTTCGAGTTTATGGTGGAATTTAGTAAACTTCATTAAAATAATAAATTAACTTTATGCATTTAATATTTCAATTGTAAGGAAGGTGTTAATTTTTCCAAAAGAACACGACAACGAAAGTGTAACATATTTTGTCGTCTACTAGGAGAGAGATCTGCGATGATCAGGCGATAGTAGCGATCCTAGTGGTGGGCAACTACTCATGTTTGCATTTTTACTACATATTGAGCTTCGCGACTGTATATAGTAGACTGTGGTATAATGATGTGAAACTTTTTGCATTATATCTGTAGGAATATCTCGAAATCATCTCAGTTTAGGCCTACAGGTCTATATTAAACTTAAAAATCGCACTATTGGAGGAAAATGTCTTTATTGGTTTTCTTACATAATTTCTGTCCAACATTATCATAGTACCGATATTTCCTTCTCAACATCTATAAAGATTACATTTAATGATCTCTACTGTTCTAAGAAACTTCAGACATTTTTATAGACCTACTGCTAAATTTCCTGCGATAACAAAGTCTTCGTAGAACTTCTGTAGGCCTATGTCACATAAAGACTACGCAGTACTCTTCTGCCTTTCACCCCTATGCTACTCCCGGAATTGGACATGGTAGAGGAGTGCTCAAAGCCATAATATAGAAGTCCGATGTAGCCGACTTTAGTCTACTTGATTCTTTGTTGAAGTGGAAAGTAGTCGCGGACACGGACGATTTGATCCGGCCATTTCCTGTTGTATGGTAGCGTCAACATGGCGGAACGTCATTTAACACAAATACGTAACCGATACAACAAAACTCGTGTTCTTTAAGATTTAAGTGATTGGTAGGTATTTTAAAATGTTGCTAATATTATATAAGAAACGTTAAAATGAACAGTGGGTCCTACACACAAATGCATATGCTTATGTATTTGAATTTATTTTTCGAAAATAAATATTTTTCATGCTTCTACCTTACAACCATATTTTGGCCTTTAACAATCTTACTCTACACCAGAGATTCTTATTCTAAGGGTATCTAATTTAAAATTATAAACTTTTTCTGAACTGCGATTTTACGAATAGTAATGAAAGCACAATAATGTCTAATAGATTGACGAGTAGACCTACTGGTACCTAATTTTTTAGTATATAGTATTATTTATTACATTAGGCAGTGTTAAGCTTCAAATAGATTCATGGGATGTGCATGTTGATCGCCTAGTTGAATTTGGATTTTGGCCAAAAAGGTTGAGAAACCCTACTCTAGCCAGACACATAATGGAAGTAACAGGGCATGGAATTAACACAACGCTTAGTCTCCATCTAATAAAACTTGACACATTCGTAGGAGTAGCCTTCAACCCCATAACCATGGCTTACATGCTGTCTCAGCGCGAAATGTGGTAGGAAAAATACCAGTATGCCAAATGGTCAGAAGACTGCATGAAGTACATAAAGCATCTATTAATCCTCTCTACCTTTGTTACTGCGTCAAATTAAGAAAGAAATAGTATTTTCCCCCACTCATTGTTAATTGGGAGTGGTGTTTACTTTGAAATAGAATAAAAATTTGTTTAAGAAGCGGATATATTTCTTTTGGTCAGTGCTTTATTTTATGTCGTCTCTGAAACAATATGGTCAGTTTATGCGAGTATTTGAAACATACAGTAATGTAAAACCTCGAAAGTAAAGTGCATGTGCTTCGTCAGACATATTCTTGACGCTACTTCGTAACTGAGAGCACACTGAATCATAGATGTACTGTGTGGTCATATCCTTCCCGGGGATATCTCCCACCATTCTCTGTGAAGGTATACGAAATCCTTAATGACCGCCAGGCCTTCGAGGGTGTCGCAACCTGTGTACGCCACGCATGTCCGAGTGCTGGTGTCTTGCGCAGGATATTTCAACATCGATGAGATTCCAGCTTCTGCGAAGATAGATGCGCGGTTTCCTGAGCAGGTCCATTCTTAGTCTGCCGGACGTGACGTGAAGGAGGTCGAGGCGCTACGTGCAGAACCAAACCCATTAATTGAGTCTACCCTACATTTAAGGTCGAACTCAGAAAAACTCTAAATCGATATTACCTCGATAAAAGAAATTGCGAATTCAATCTTTTTTTCTCTTTTTGCAACTACTTTCTTGCTTTTCAAATTTATTCTCTTCCCTATTCCCTTCTCAATCGCTTCTTCCTTTCCTCCTCATTCACTTCCATATCTCTCTTCTTTCTCTTACAACTCACCTCTTCCTTCACTTCCAACTCCCTTCTTCTCTTTTCATTCACCTCTTCCTTCACTTCCAACTACTCTTCTCCTTTACTTCCAAATCCCCTCTCCTCTTTCCACTCACCTCTTCCTTCATTTCCAACTCCCTTCTCCTCTTTTCACTCACCTCTTCCTTCACTTCCAAGCCCCTCGCCTTCTCTTCCAACTATTATATTCCTTTACTTCCAAATCCCCTCTCCTCTTTCCACTCATCTCTTCCTTCACTTCCAACCCCCTGTCCTTCTCTTCCAATTACTCTATTCCTCTACTTTCAACTCCTCTCTCCTCTTCTTCACTTTCAATTCCCCTCATCTTCTCCAACTACCCTATTCCTTCACTTTCAACTCCCCTCTCCTCTTCCTTCTTTTCCAACTCCCCTCTTCGTTCACTTCAAACTCCCCTTTTCCTTCTCTTCCAACTCCCCACTTCCTTCCCTTCCAATTCCCCACATCCTTCTCTTCCAAATCCCCTCTACCGTCTTCCAACTTCCCTCATCCTTCTCTTCCAATTTCCTTTTCTTCTGACTTCTCCCTTCGCTTCTGAATTCACTTTTGACTTCTCTCTTCCTTCTGTTCCGACTTCTCCCTTCCTTGTCTTCCACTTCTCCCTCCTTTTGTGACTTCCCCTCCCTTTCTTCGCTCCTGACTTCCCCCTTCCTTCTCTTCCGACTTCTCCCTTCTCTTCGCTTCTGATTTTTCCTTTCTCTTCGCTTCTGACTTCTCCCTTCTCTTCGCTTATGACTTCTCCCTTTCTTCTCCTCCGACGTCTCCTTTCTCTGCTGAGTTGCCCTTCCTTCGCTTCTGATTTCTCTTTTCCTTCTTCCGACTTCTCTCTTCTCTTCTCTCTTCTGAATTCTCCCTTCATTCTGACTTCTCCTTTCTCTTTTGACTTTTCCCTTTCTTGGTTCTGACTTCTCTCTTCCTTCTCTCGCCTTTGTTTTCTTTCTCCTGTTATGTACTTCCCCTCTCCTCTCCTCTCCTCTTTCTACTAACTTCCTGTTCCCCTTTACCCATTAACTCTTCCTGCTCTACGCTTCTCATCAACTCTTTCTGCTCTAAGCTTCTCATCAACTCTTCCTCCTTTACGCTTTTCATCAACTCTTTCTGCTCTACGCTTCGCATCAACTCTTTCTGCTCTACGCTTCGCATCAACTCTTCCTCATCTACGCTTTTCATCAACTCTTCCTGCTCTACGCTTCTCATCAACTATTTCTGCTCTACGCTTCTCGTCAACTCTTCCTCCTTTACGCTTTTCATCAACTCTTCCTGCTCTACGCTTCTCATCAACTCTTTCTGCTCTACGCTTCGCATCAACTCTTCCTCATCTACGCTTTTCATCAACTCTTCCTGCTCTACGCTTTTCATCAACTCTTCCTGCTCTACGCTTTTCATCAACTCTTCCTGCTCTACGCTTCTCATCAACTCTTCCTGCTCTACGCTTCTCATCAACTCTTCCTGCTCTACGCTTCTCATCAACTCTTTCTGCTCCACGCTTCTCATCAACTCTTTCTGCTCTACGCTTCGCATCAACTCTTCCTCATCTACGCTTTTCATCAACTCTTCCTGCTCTACGCTTCTCATCAACTCTTCCTGCTCTACGCTTCTCATCAACTCTTCCTGCTCTACGCTTCTCATCAACTCTTCCTGCTCTACGCTTCTCATCAACTCTTTCTGCTCTACGCTTCTCATCAACTATTTCTGCTCTACGCTTCGCATCAACTCTTCCTCCTTTACGCTTTTCATCAACTCTTCCTTCTCTACGCTTCTCATCAACTCTTTCTGCTCTACGCTTCTCGTCAACTCCTCCTCCTTTACGTTTTTCATCAACTCTTTCTGCTCTAAGCTTCTCATCAACTCTTTCTGCTCTACGCTTCGCATCAACTCTTCCTCCTCTACGCTTTTCATCAACTCTTCCTCCTCTACGCTTTTCATCAACTCTTCCTGCTCTACGCTTCTCATCAACTCTTCCTGCTCTACGCTTCTCATCAACTCTTTCTGCTCTACGCTTCTCATCAACTCTTCCTCCTTTACGCTTTTCATCAACTCTTCCTGCTCTACGCTTCTTATCAACTTTTACGCCTTTCATCAACTTTTCCTCCTACACGCTTCACATCAACTCTTCCTTCCCTCCTCTTCATACGTCCTCCTCGTTTTCCTAAACGAATCCCCTTCTTTTTTTTCTCTTTAGCTATTCCTTCCCGTTGTGCCTTCTTCCTTTAGGCACTAATATCGATTTTCTTGAAGTACTTACAGACTAAGAAGTCACACTTACGAGTAGCCATTCTGTTTCGGGTGGGGTTTCTGTCACCTAGATTGAGTCGTTTCCAATCGAGCCTTAATGCCCAACTGCCCATCCCATGACACTTCTGGTACAGCACACGAAAGCCTGATTAAAATAGGCCTAAATCATTGCTTGCACGCTACAATACGAAATCTCACAGGCTCGTTTCCTTACTTTTAAGGAAAGTTAACTAAACTCTCTCACTATAATGTCGTGTCGAGAATTCAGGAAGTGGGTTTTAGTTGTCATTCCCAGCTGAAACAAATTATAACGATGCCCACATTGTTTCATGGATGTGAGAATGTGTTACAGGGGGCGGAAGCATGCGAAGCGGCCACGCGTGTCACACACTGTACCGTTACGCGCCGCATGTGTAAACACGGGACTTACGCGTTACAAAAGGAACTAAACAAAAAAGTCTTATTAACTAGATCATTTGTATGTCGTGACCTCCATACAAAGCTACACAATAATGTTCAGTAATGCAAAACCTGCAAAATCGAATATTAAGGGAAGTTTGTACTTACTGCATGCAAAATAATGGTAAAAATAGTATGTCTTCAAGTAGGCATAAATATATTTACCAGCGCTCTTTCATTTTTTAGTGATGTGTGTATACACATTAAACTTTAAAATGAAAAGGAATGGTTATCCTAACTTAAATCTTTCTCCTTAAAATCATTTTTGAATTCAAGCATTTATTTTTATTGTAATGCACCGAAGTACATAATTCTTTTTATAAATCCACTACATGCCTGTGATTAGGTGCATTCATACATTTAATATAACACACACTGAGTTGCTCATAGATAGTAAAATACACCCTACAAAAATTATTGATATATTTGCAATAGTATGGGCGTAGGGATTATATCAATCTTCAGTCAAAAAAAGTTCCCAACTAGATTATTGAGATCAATTTTTCGTTTGCATACGCTCAGTGACAGAAGAATCACTTATTCGATTATTATTATTATTCTAAGAATATCATTAACATATAATAAATTATTGATTTCGCTGAAATATTCAAACTTACTCCATTTTAATATCTCCAATTAGACGTAGAATAAATTTGCTTTGCAACATCGTAAGATCGATAAAAGTATTTCATATGAATTCGCCATTAATTAAAATGTTAAGCAGTTTCAATTCACTGAGTGAGGAAACTGATTTATTTTCCGGTACAGAAAAGTTTTTCAGAAGCCAAAGACAAATTATTAAAAAAAATTATGTCATTCATGTCATAATATACTCAGTTTTATTTTTCCGTGAAATAACTTTTTTGTACTTATTTTGGTCTTACAGTTTATTATCGATTTATTAAATTTCGAATTTTTGTCAATACTGAAACATTAAAAGCCACATCTCTCTTCCATGTTTTCATTTTATTTTTATTTTTATTTTTATTAATGATTTGCACATTCTTACTTTAGACTATATAACTGCAGCTCATGTAGGCCTAAATAATTACACTGAACAACACATTTTTACTTTTTGTCATGCTCCGAAATAAAAATAGGTGAATATGACTAATATGTGTGCTCTAAATATCAATTTAAAATCCATATTGTCCCATCGCGTACCATTTTCCGGGGAAAATTAATTGAATTTTTTATGAAAAAAAAAGCTTTCTTTTTTTTCGCTGCTACTGGTAAAATTACAACACACTAGGGATTCAAAATGCCTCATAATACTTTAAAAACATGTACTGGATATAAAAATGATGTTACATAGTTCAAAACACAGCAATAAAAATATTTCTTGCGTATAATGAGAAAAATCTCGGAATTTGAACTTACATTTGAAAGAATTTTCTGGATGACTCCTGTTTATAACTAGACCCGGAACTGTCTTTTACAAGGAACCAACAATAGTTTGCAAGCATGCTGGATGATGATCTTCTTTTATATCGCCTTTTCATTTCAGATATT
Source organism: Periplaneta americana (assembly GCF_040183065.1). NCBI lineage: Eukaryota > Metazoa > Arthropoda > Insecta > Blattodea > Blattidae > Periplaneta > Periplaneta americana. Next base: position 106,506,356 of record NC_091125.1, on the reverse strand, counting down.
TCTTGATGAAATCTTTCCCCATGCTCGTCGCTTACCGCTCCAAGTTTAAGAGGAAAGAAATCCAAATGAGAATGTAAGAAGTGTATTTTGAGAGACATATTATACCCCATTTTCTCATATGCACTTGACATGGTTTCCACAATAAGTTCTATGTAGTTGTCTGCCCTAGAATTTCCAAAGAAATTTTAGCAAACATCTTTGAAAGCGCGTCACGCCATTTTTTCTGTAACGGAAAGTTTTCCCTCAAACATAGTCAGCCATAACTTTGTGAATTTGTGGACCGATGAAAATGCGCTCTTTTAATTTTCCTTCACTCAAAATGGTAAACTTTTCTTTTAAATACTGAAAACTACACCCTTGTTTGTTCATTGCGTAGACTTCACTTTGAACTGTTATGAAATTTACTGAATAGAAGAGACCAATATCTGTTTATTTATTAGAAGTACAAAAGAACATGCCAACTACCATAAGAAACCAGAAATAAGCCATAAACTCGTAAAATGCATTAGCTTTTATTTTGGTTTACAACCCCCAACTCGCGCCAAATGTTTCCTAGGGGAGCGCTTATCGAAAAGCGAAATCATGGTATATCTTAAAACCTTATGTGATACGTACGAAGAAAAGAGATGCATTTTCGGATTCAGCGCACACCAAGCCAAAAGGGACACATTGTTTTAAGTTGGAGCAAAATTCTTGTTGTTCAGTGTTACAGTATCAATAATTATTAGTTAAATTGTGCATTTATATTTATGTGAAGAAGATGCTTTCATGGACATCTAGCCTGTGTACTTTTCCTAGAAGTCATGAATAAATAAAAGCTATATCTGGATTCAACCACAGAACTCCATAAAATAAAACTAGAAAGGATATCATGTTGAAGTTCACATAATTTTCTCATGTATGGGAACAAAAATTGGACTTAGATAGTATATGAGACTGGAATCGGCTATTGAGATCTATCATTAACCGTAAGAAGGAAACTTGCGGTAATATCTGCACTCCTCAATTATACAAGGCAGTTTCATTTTTAGCCGGTTTAAAAGAGGTCGAAACGTGATGATAACCACGTTTCAGTATTGATTACTGTGCGATTGAGAATTGAATACTGTATTACACATCTTGTTCCTACGACCACGCAATAGTTCATACACGTAATCTAAGCACTGGATTACAGAGGTTTCGTTAAAATATATAAGATTATTTTCCATAGGCTAGTGAAATATCCTGACTTGGCGATTATTATAAAAGAAAATGCTCAGATATTCTCTTCATTGTCGTTGCGAAAGTGAGAGACTTCATCGTGGCTATGACATTTGCTGCCGTGTTAGAAAGTCGTGTCCATGCAAATGTTAGTGTGCGAATCATCTTGGCGATACCTCAATCAAAAAGTAATTGCAGTGATAACCGCGTAACGTAACAGACGCCTTCTGTGCTGCGAGAAAAAATGTGTAAAAAGCGTGTAGGCTATAATTTCTATGAAGCTTCTAGATGAGCAGCTGTTCTGATTCGTGGCAAATAAATTTAATATTCACTGAGGATCTTAAATTCATTCTCGGAATGAAGTTGTTTTAGCTTGTTTCTTATTGTTTGCATACATTATTTATCTATTTGATTTCTTGATTGCTTGATTGATTGCTTGCTTGCTTGATTGTTTGCTTGATTGCTTGATTGGTTGAGTGATTGCTTGATTATTTGTTTGTTTATGTATTCATTTATTTTCTCATATGTGCTGTAAATATTTGACTTAATTTTGTGGCTTGTTTGTTACGCTTCCTCCCTCCCTTTCTTACATATTTTATTCTTGTTTTATTTCTTATGATCCTCTTATCTCGGTTTCCTCTGGCCTCGTCTGGTCGGGACAAGTTACCTGGTTGAGGTTTTTCCCGGTGTTTTCCCTCAACCCAATATGAGCAAATGCTGGATAACTTTCGGTGCTGAACCCCGGACTCTTTTCACCGGCATTATCACCTACATCTCATTCAGACGCTAAATAATCTAAGATGTTGATAAAGCGTCGTAAAATACCTACTAAAGAAAAATCTGAAGGCGATATGTAGAAGATATTCGAAACAACGAATCTAGCTGAAATTGTAAGTTGTGATATCCGCAACGTTTGTGTTCTCCGTCGCTGGATCCTTATTCAAATCTCTGGACAGTGCGCCCCAAATATGGTATTTCTTAGACGTTTTATTCTCTGTTAGGGTAAGCCTCTTGGTAGGTTTCAGATCATAGATTTGCTGTTGAATCTTATGTCTCTTCTCTGATTAATTGTAATGAGGAATTTAATGAATATGCAAAATCTTGTAGCATATGCAAAAATGGAGGAAAATGGAAGTTGTGGAAGTTCAGAGAAGTTGCGACTGTAAATTTATAAGAGTTTGAAGATGGCGAAAATATGCAGAGTGAGTGAGTGAGTGAGTGAGTGAGTGAGTGAGTGAGTGAGTGAGTGAGTGAGTGAGTGAGTGAGTGAGTGAGTGAGTGAGTGAGTGAGTGAGTGAGTGAGAAAAAATGTTAGCTAAACAAAACTTTCAATCCGTGCTGTAGATTCGAGGAAGAAAAAAGGAGACATAAAAGCTGTAACTAGGCTAACTCAAAAAATAATGTTGGATTTCCAGCCTTTGTTGAAACTTATTATTTTCAACTTTTCGAAATTATTTTTTTAGGTTTCATCAGTAAGATTGTATTACACAAGATCTCAAGACAAATTTGTATTTCTGAAACGCCAAAGATATAAAACATTCAAGCATCAATACACAGTTGAAAAATTAAAAATTTTCTTCTCCATACAGTCACATTGAAAGAGCAGGCCACACATGATAGGCCTACCTATAACCACTTTGTTAACTCTGCATTAAGGTGACCATTCTTGAATCTTGATGAGGGGAGTTTTATATCATTTAAATAACTAACTGAAGCGTAGGACTCGCGATCCACGGGTTCCACCACAAAAGGTGCATAAACACAATATTCCACCACCCAAGTGAACAATGCGTGTGCAAAATATGTGACCAAAAGTGTGAACTATATCACTTTAACCTATGCAAAAAAGGATAGGGACACTAAATGAATTTATAAAAGCAAGTGCATAGAAAAGGACAAGAACACTAAAGGAACTTATAAAAGCAAGTGCATAGAAAAGAACAAGGACACTAAAGGAACTTATAAAAGCAAGTGCATAGAAAAGGACAAGAACACTAAAGGAACTTATAAAAGCAAGTGCATAGAAAAGAACAAGGACACTAAAGGAACTTATAAAAGCAAGTGCATAGAAAAGAACAAGGACACTAAAGGAACTTATAAAAGCAAGTGCATAGAAAAGGACATGAGTAAATGAACTTATAAAAGCAAATTTATAGAAAAGGACATGGACACTAAATGAACTTACAAAAGCAAATGCATAGAAAAGGACAAGGACACTAAAGAAACTTATAAAAGCAAGTGCATAGGCACATATCGAGTGCTCATTCGAGTGCAATTTAATTTATTATTAATAACTAACTGAAAGGTATTTTAGGCCGTTCTCTGTTGGTAATTCTTTGTGATAAACATGTTTGTAACGAACCTTAACGTTAGATCTTCATGATAACTACAGGAATGCATACCTTAGAATTCTGAAACCATGACGCTTTTCTTTCACTTCCTGAAGGTTATTTCTTTTTATCCATAGAATCCTCTCTAAGTTCATATTTCACAGTGATTTCATAAACCATATTCTAAATATTTACCGTGACGGAAATGTAAGAGTATTTGACAATTCTTTAATGTCCATTGTGACATTATTCATGCCAACGTCAAGAGAAATTCTGTTCTTCCGGAAATTAAACTTAGCATATAAATATATCCGCGTTGAAGATAATTATTTGTCCGTACTATTGTGATGTAATTGTTTAATAACCTTTAACAATTACAATGTTTTAGTTTTAGTTTTCCATTGTTAATATATTGTTCTGTGCTATATAGAGTAGCTATTCAAATCTATAGCTACATTAAATTAGTGCATTAATGTAGCAACTCAAAAGTGCTAGTTTAGAGAAAATGACTTCTAAGTTTCAAATGATGAAATTTAATATAGTTATTTACGTTACAAGACCGTTATGTAGAACTTAACATGCGAGCATGAAATTTAACTAAACGAGCGACAGCGAGTTTAGTTATCCATGATTATGTTGAGTTCTTGTAACGGTCGTGTATTGTACAACCTTTTATGGTATTTTGAATCATATTCGTATGTCTTAAGAGAAAATAAATTAATAATTGTATTTTGCATGTTGTTGAAACTGAAATTGTTGAGAATTTATGAATAAAATAACAATCGAGAAACGTCTAAATCGGTTACTATGTTAGGGAAAACGTCATCTGTTAGTGATAGGAAAATAAAACAAAAGTGTTTGCTACAAATGGTTTTGTCTGAGATTAATTTGTAAAAATGGATTGCATTGAAATTCTTAACGAAATATTGGTAGAAGCAGAACAAGCAAGCCAAAGAGCTATAGCAGGAAAATCGCGAGTTCGATATTATAAGGAACTGTCACTATTCAATGAATAGCGAAAAAAGGCGGCGGTTAAATGAAACGGTTGTGTAGCTCGTTAAGTGTAAAATAAAAGGTACTAGCCCGTTAAGTTGTACTTTACTTACATAGATGCATCTCTGTTAAACAATCTTTACGATTCAAAATATACCATAAATATATTTCCTGTGCCTGGTACCAGAGAGTGTGATGTATAAGGTATCGTAATAGATCTAATAAGTTCGTAATGCCGGGTCGTAGTGCTCCCCTCCTTAAATTCGATTCAATTTAATTACGTGCCACATGAACTAAAGTAAACAAATGAACATGGTACATATTCCAATATCTAGCCAGCACTATCGAGTCTTAAACAGTTGATGTCGGTGAGTGAGGGTAAAGCAAATGCCAGACATAGGGGAAGTTGGTGAATTTTATGTTTACGTGATTTGTTTTAATCAATTAATTTATGGAGAGATGCGATGTGTCGCAAGAGCAATGCTTCAACTATATTAAGAACGAGTTCCTCATTATGTCGGCTTCGTGCACGTTGAAAGTTTATTGCTGCTGCCCAGAGACTTAAGATCGAAATGGAATCGGGATGATACTGACCAGTAGGGGAGAAGTTGGTAATATGGAACAATCTTTTTCCACAGTCTCTAATCTGAAAAGAACGAAGTTAAAAATGGGATTTGAGGTGATCCCTTATAAGAGTATCATTTCTCCTTATGTGTGCAAAGTCATAACATGATTATATCAAGGAATCAGGTGTTATGTTTTAGAAATTTATCATGCCGCATAATTGGACTTCCAGAAAATAAGGTTGCAATATGGGACAGTCAAACTGCTTGCGTAAATTCTAAAAAATTAAGTCTGGATCACATACAATGTTTAAGATATGAATGCTGGTAACACATTAGACACAGAATTCATATGAAAGTCAATGTCTTGATAGTTAAGTAAAAAATATGAAGTTCTCAGTTTTATCTTCGGCACCTTTCACGCACGTACCTTACACAAAAATTAGAAATTTCTAAGACTCTAGTTTTGTCCTGGACATCTATTTTTCTCACACGAATAGTAATGTTGTAATATAGGACAACCTTCTCTCATAATACCACCAATCATACCATTACATAAAACATTGAATAAATTTAATTTACAATGGCATTTAATTTATATGTTGCTGGGCATTACAAATATATACCTCCTACTTTCTTTTACGCTTAAAGAGAATTCCTCTACTTTAATCTCATTGCAGACAAAGACTACCCGAGGAGGAAAATATGCCACTGTACGTAACAGATAGCGCCACTAATTTCAGAAAAACAGCTGTATTCCATTTTACAACCCCGTCCCATATTACCACCTTCTCCTCCGGCAACTTTTTATCACACATGCATGTTATTAGGCCTATATTAAATGAAAATATGCGATAGAAGAAAACTTCTTTTTACTTGGTTATTTAACGATTCTGTAACAACTAGGAAGTTATTTAGTGTTGATAGGATTTGTGATAGATATTTGGCGAGATGAGGCCGAGAATTCGCCATAGATTAACTGACATTTACCTTATGGTTGGGGGAAAACCTCGTAAAATAACCCAACTAGGTAATCAGCCCAAGCGGGAATCGAACTCGCGTCCGAGCGCAACTCCGAATCGGCAGGCAAGCGACTTAGTCATCTGAGCTACGCCGGTGGTTAGAAATCTTTTTAGGCGGACTGATCGGGTAATAGCTGTACTTTAGATTAGGACATAATACGAGTACATCAACGAAGTCAGAGGAAAATAATGAAATCAATTAAATCAAGTAAATTTATAACCAAGATTCATCATAATGTTCGCTGATGATGAAGTTTCTTTTTCAAATAAGTAAAAATATTTCGAAAGGGCTTTGAAATAGCCTACTTTACACTTCTTTGAATTGTTAAATAAGCTAAACATCCATACACAAAAGATTTCTTGCTTTATATAGGAGACAGTAACTAATACCAGTTAGCGTTTTCATTTACTTAGACTGCGTAGCTATTTGTCATCATGAACTCAAAAATTTAAGTTAAAAAATTTAAGACTTGCAGAAAATGTAAAAGGGCCGTAATTATATGAGTGAAATAGTTAAATACTATACATTTACAGCAATCCCAGAGGTCAGAGTTACAGACTAAAATCAAAACAACTGAACTTAAGAACTTTAGCAGCATATGGATGGCCATAGGAGAAAGAGAGTTATCCGCAACCAACTAAAAATCTCAAATACAAGGTGACTAACTGATAACAAGAACATCTTATGAGAAAAATCCCTGGAGTGGACATTGGCAGAGTATAGAAAGACATTATTTTGATGAGTTGGAAAGATCAGATTAACTCTGAGATGGAGAAGGCTTCATCTAGTCTGAATTTAATTCTTGGTCTTCATGACTTTAATTTGATAAGTATTTATTATTGGTGTGATAAATAGATGACAATATGTTGGCAAATAGAAAAATATTTCTAAGAATATTGATGTGATCTATTTTAAGACAAAATTTTGATATTTTATAGAAGCACTAAAGACCTCTGTTGTCCACCGCTGTGGAATAATGGTTAGCATGCCTTATCGTGAAACGAGCGGGCCCGGGTTCAAATTCTTGTTGGTACAAATTATCTGGTTGAGATTTTTCCGAGGTTTTCCGTCAACTCTTAAGAGCAAATCTGGATAACTTTCGGTGTTGCACCCTGAACTCATTTCACCGGCATTATCACCTTCATCTCATTCATGCGCTAGATAACCATAGCAGTTGATAAAGCGACGTAAAATAACCAATTAAAAATACCTCTGTTGGGGTAGTGAGCTATAGGGCGATTAAACCCTATATCTCTTCTCCAAATTCAGCATGCTATTCGCAGCTAACTCTTTCGTTTTGTATAGATGATGATGATTATTATTAGGCTATTGTTATTATTATTATTATTATTATTATTATTATTATTATTATTATTTAGTTTCCTATCTCAATCTCATTATGCCTGTTGTCGAAACTCAAGGTCAAATTGACTCAATTTATTTTGATTTTAGCAAAGCATCTGATGTTGTTCCTCACAAAATTTTATTAAACAAATTAAGTAATTTCGGTCTCTCCACGAACTACGTGAATTGGTTTGAAAACTATTTAACAGATAGACAATCTTGTGTTAGACTAGATAATTCTCTCTCGGATCCATTTAATAGTTTATGTGGAGTCCCTCAAGGGTCTACTTTGAGGCCTCTCTTATTTTTATTATTTATAAATGACATAAGTAAAAGAATAAGTTCTAGCTTTCTTTTATTTGCGGATGATCTCAAAATCTTTCTCAAAATTAGTAGTTTGGCTGATTGTCAAATTCTTCAAAAGGATATCAATTCAATTGCACTTTGGACTGTTGAAGACGGAATGAAAATTAATCAATCCAAAACTTTTGCTATTTCTTTCTCACGTAAAACAACCTCCCAAAAATTTAATTATACTCTTAATAATGTCATAATTACTAGGAAAGATACTATTAGAGATCTTGGTGTCTTACTTGATTCTAAATTATATTTCCATGATCATGTGCAATATATTTATACCCATCCATTAAGAATGCTTGGTCTAATTAGATCTATAACTTATTCTTTTTCTACTCCTATGTGCTTATTAATTTTATACTATACATTGGTCAGATCCAAGCTTGAATATGCATCTGTAGTATGGAACTCTATTACTTCCACTGACTCGGCTAAGCTAGAGAATATTCAAAGAAAATTTATTTCCCTTTGTTCTTATAGATTTTTACCTAATTCTGATGATTATAAATATGAGATTAACTGTAAATATTTTAATTGTTGTAGTTTATTTGCCAGACGTCAAGATCTTGATTACTTATTTTTTGTAAAGTTCTTAAGGGTGATATTGATTGTGAATCTTTCCTAAGCAATATCAGTCTTCGTATTCCTGCTAAGGGTTTAAGATATCATAAAATGTTTTACAATAGAAATTCTAAATCTCTCTCTCCGGTCTGCAGATGTATAAAATATGCTAATTTGCATGGATCAAACTTGGATCCATTTAATGTGTAGTATATACTTTGAAGTTTTATATCAGTTTTCATTTATATCTTTTGTTTAAACATGTATTTTAATATTATTCTCGCTATCTTTTATATCATTTTGTTATTTATTAATTTACTTGATTCCATCCTTTCATTTTCAAATATATTTACTTTTAATCTCATTATGCTATGTAGTTTAGTCATCCATTTTATCCCGTCCATTCATTGTCATTATTGTCGTTGTATTGTAATACTATTTTATATGATTCCATTCTTCATTTATGATTCCATTATTTCATTTGTAATTATCATTTTAATTAATTGTCATTAATTTAATTATTTCTTTGTACTTTTATTGTATACTATTGCCAATGTTTTTGTTATACTGTTTGTGCTGAACTGTAATTGGCCTCTGGCTGTTGTACAGCACATTAAATATAAGTAAAATAAATAAATAAATAAATAAATAATTTACTTCAGTCCTCATTGTAAATTGTAACAGCAATGATCAGAAGATTTAAATATCCTGTTATGAGTCTGGCAAGACCAGTTTGGTTTCTTCTGGTAGCTGTGAAGAAATTCACTTTCTCCTGCTTGTTATCGAATCCGTGACCTTCATTATTGCCATCACTTTACCGAAGTCGTCATTATCATCGTCATCCGTGGCTTGGACCTTTTCAGTTTCTATCGATCTCCGTGTTCAAAGTTGTGTTTCCAAAACCCTTTCTCTTCATATTAAATGTATCTTCTTTCTCAGATACTGGCATGTATTTTTGACTTCGTCTTCGGTTTTTAGCCCTTTCTGTATAAGTTTGATTAATAATAGCATGCACATAGTAACATTTTTTTTATTTTAGAACTAGTACCAACTTGTGTTAAAGGAATTGTTCAAAGTGGTATCCGTCTACATTCACATATTCTTGACATACTTTGATGAAAATTGTATTCAAGTTCTAAGAAAACCTAAACAAATAAGTATAAAGAAAAAAACTCACACTATAGACCGACTTCGAGGCAGTAGCAAGCATTATGGAAATAGAAATTTTGAATTTCATCGAAAGTTGTCGAGAATATGTATATGCAAACGGACATCACTTTGAACAACTCCTATAACATAGGTTAACACTCATTATGAAATAAAAATATAATTGTTTGAATGCTACGTTAATTAAATTTAAATGAGTAAAAATGTGCGGGAGATTACAGATCGATTATGACTAAACCTCGGATGTTTAATCTCTTTTAGAGTAGGCTGAACAATACGTTCTTTAATGCACCTAGTTTCAGGCAATATTATCGCTCGAGAGTTTCTCGTGTTGCATACATTTAGGGATTCTACATAAAATTGTTGTTACCTATCCTAGCTTAAAAATCCGAGATTAATTATGACGCAATCTACGCCGGCCATCCAAGCATGCCTGATGCGCGTGCCGGGAGCCAAGCTGAACGCTCTGTATTTTAATTTTATTTTACTTATGAGTATCTTAAAGTTCCTCTTTATATGTTTTCATTTAAACTTTTACTTATTCTATGATTGTTAACTTCTAGTTACACTACTGCTGTGAAATGATCTCTTGAACTAATATAATGCGACTGCGGTAAGAAATGGAAGCTATAGAAGCAAACGCTTTTGATTTGACACAACATTAATCTAAGCCTTTGCAAGGCTGTTCAGCATCATCGAACTCCATAATAGGTTTCATTATTGTGATTCTGATTACGCAGAAAATTTAAGAAATAACCTTAACAACAAATAACCACTTATGGGGGTGTTATTTTTTAGTTGTAAAAGAAAAATCTGTACTTCCAGTGCCTTAAAATTCGATATACATATATATATATATATATATATATATATATATATACACATAATGTTTATATACTACAGTATATACTGCGCGTTTATTCCATTTTTTGTCGCATTTGGTGACCTCCTTTGCCCTTAGTTTAATGTTTGCTTGTGTGATACACTTCAATATCAATATGATTTGTAACTTCATCTTCCATATGTCTTAATTTTATTACGAACATATTAAAATAATGTATACTACAATATTTTTACCATTTATCACCATCTAGGAGACCTTTTAAATGAAGACAGTCTATACGTACAAAACTATTGCCCAACATTTTGCCATGAAAAACCTTAGTTTTTGTACACTATTAATTTAGTTTTTGTACACTATTAGTTTAGTTTTTTGTACACTATTAGTACTTCTTGAAGTGTTAAAATTTTTTAAGAGTAGGTCTATAAGCATGTTGACATTTGTCAGTACTATTACTGACATTACGAAAGAATGTGCGAAGTACTTATCGAAATTGAACGATCTATCGGTTCAGTAATAGTAAGGGAGAACAGTTTTCCTATCCAAATAATATATAGTAATTAGAATTACTTTTATGAACAGAGAAACAAAGCTTGGTAATTAATTACTCGTGTCTCGTATTCCATTTGTGAATATAATACTGTTCCATTTCCATATTGCGTTTCACAGACAGCAAGCGAAATTGTTTACCATCACATATTCATTTAAAAGCCCAGGTCATAATTAAATTCCCGTATGGACAATTACAGTAAAATTCTCATTCTTTCTTTCTGACACATCCATTTTGAAGTATTTTTTTTCTTTGATAACCTCGTATCTAACTATTAAACACACTACTAAAGTAATTGCCGTTATGAATTTAAATAATAAATTAAAATAAACTCCACTTCCTCAATAAAATAAACAGTTGGAAATTGAATAATTCAACCTTTTGAGTGGCAGTGTTTAACCGAGATGTCATTATTTTGATAGGGTTTTTTTTTCAGTAATCTTTAATAATCGCATCACATGAAGAAAATATATAAACAAACGTAACACAAGACTGCCAGACGTTTTGATTGTTCTAGATTTAAGAATGAATGGAAAATATTTCTTCAAAAGCTAGTATCAGGTAAAGTTTATTAAGTCATTATGTGCGGCCATCTGTCATAAAATAATAATTAAAACAATATTCTTTAATTAATGTAATTCTGAGAGTAACGGTGATTTCAATCACATGTGACAATATTTTGAAACTTTTTACATATTAACGCCAAAATAAACTGAGTGACACAAAATAGGTAAATTTTTTTTACTGTTGGCTACGAGGCAAATGATTTTTTTTTTTTTTAGAGATTATATCAATGAGATTTTGATAGGTCGTAATTCCCACCCTTCTGTCATAAAAGGATTAAAGCACTGCATACGAAACACAGTAATATTCTACGTGAAAGTAGATGTCGATTAAAAATAAATACTTCTTACCTGTGACTTTCGAGACGTTATGGTTATTCCTTCTCTCTTCAGATAATTTGAAATTTTGCTCCCTAAAGGCCGTGAAGGTTAGGAACTGTTGTCATCCATGATGCTCGATTCCTAGCATTCTAGCATATGTTGTGAAAGGCCACCGAACTCACATGCGCGCACTCACAAGACACTGCACTCCAGGCGAACAGCAGCCAACTGACTGGCCGCAGTTACTTCTCTCAAGAAACCTCGTGAAAGCGAGGAACAAACTGGTTGATGACGTCACGTTTCTTCTCCAGCACAACAATGCTCTAACCTGCGAGATATTAAAGAGACACTATTCTTCGTGGCAACCAGACATCGCCATGGTGTTCATTGTCGATGACAGTGATGTTATCCTTCTGGGTTCTACAACAGGAGACTTCAATGCGGGTATAAGAAAATAATTTTTCATTTCATTTTCCCATTGGATAACAAAGGCAGTGTCGTATTTTACTTAATAGTGCTACTTCTTTCCTAAACTCCTTTTTTCTCGTATAGGTTATTATGACCATTTTCTTCTCTCCTCTCCTTTCATCATTTCTTGCTATGCCCTTATTTCTCTTTCCTTCATTTCTTCCCCTTCTCATATATTTATCTTTCTTAACCTTGTTACTTTCCTCACAATTTTCTCCACCGATGCTTATTTTTCTTTTTCTCATTCTTCTCCTTGACCTTCTAATTCTCTTTTCTTCTTTATTTTTTCACTTTTTCCCTCATTTTTCTCTCTATCCTATTTCTCTTCATTTATTTCTCTTTTCGTCTACTTCTTTCTTATCTTTATCGTTTCTTGTACTTTTCTTCGTCATTATCTTTCTCTTCTTTCGCCTTCCTCTCAAGTTATCTTCTTCTCTTCTACTCTTTGTTATATTTTATCTCCATGCTTTCACCCATCACTCTTTGCTTTCTCTTCATCTTTCTTTCCTTCTATTTTAGACCCGTTAATGTTCTATTTTCCTTCTGCTTCTCTACCAAATTCTCTTTTTTCCTCTCCTCTTTCTCTTTATCTTTCTTCCCCTTCTCTTCCCCCTTATTTCCCTTCTGCTTCTCCAAGTTATCTCTTTCTTCTGCTTTTCTTCCTCGTTGTCTTTCTTCGCTTCCTCGTTATCTCTTTCTTCTTCTGCTTCTTTTTCTCGTTGTAACACTTCTTCTGCTTCTTTTTCTCGTTACTTCTCTTCTTCTGCTTCTCTTGCTCGCTACCTTTCTCTTCTTCTCTTCCTCATTATCCCTCTTCTACTACTCTTCGTCGTTATTTTCTCCTTCTTCTGCTTCTCTTCCTCGTTATCGTCCACACCTGTGGAGTAACGGCTAGCGCGTCTGGCCGCGAAACCAGGTGGCCCGGGTTCGATTCCTGGTCGGGGAAAGTTGACTGGTTGAGGTTTTTTTCAGGGGTTTTCCCTCAACCCAATATGAGCAAATGCTGGGTAACTTTCGGTGTTGGATTCCGGACTCATTTCACCGGCATTATCACCTTCACCTCATTCAGACGCTAAATAACCTAAGATGTTGATAAAGCGTCGTAAAATAACCTATTACTTTTCCTCGTTATCTCTTTCTTCTGCTTCTCTTTCTCGTTACCTCTCTCTTCTTCTCTTTCTCGTTACCTTTTTCTTCTTCTCTTCATCATTATCCCTCTTCTACTTCCCTCCGTCATTACTTTTCTCTTTTTCTCTTTTTCTGCTTTTCTTCCTCTTTCTCTCTTTCCTTCTTCTTCTTCTTCTTCTTCTTCTTCTCTTTCTCGTTAGCTTTCGCTTCTTATTCCTCTCTTCTTCGTTCTCTTTCCGCCTTTCTTCCTCGTTATCGCTCTCTTTCTCTTTCTACTTATCTCTCTTCTATTTACCTTCATCATTATCTCTCTTCTTCTGCTTCACCACCGCGTTATACCTTCTTCTGCTTCACTTCCTCGTTAACTCATTCTTCTGCTCCACTTCCTCGTTATCTCCTTCTTCTGCTCCACTTCACCGTTATATCTCTTCACCTCCTCGTTATCTACTACTTCTACTTCACTTCCTTATCTCGTCTTCTGCTTCACCTCGTTATTTTCCTTCTTTGCTTCACTTCCTCGTTATCTCTTCTTCTACTTCACTTCATTATCTCCCTCCTTCTCCTTCACTTCATCTCCCTTCTTCTCCATTTTCTCGTTCTCTCTCTTCTTCTGCTTCTCTTCGTCATTCTCTCTCTTCTTTTGCTTGGCTTCCTCGTTATCTCTCTCATTTTTTCTCATTACCTTTCTTTGTAATTCTCTTCTTCGTTACCTTTTCATTTTTTCGACTTCTATTTATCGAAGTTCCTTCTTCTTCGACTTTCTCTTTCTCCTTTCATTTTTATTGATGCTCTTTTCCTCCCTATATTTCATCCTTCCTTCTACTTCCATTTCGCATCTACAATTTCTTCTCTATTCCTATCTTATTTTTCTTCCACTTCTCTCCCTCGTTCTCAACTTCCTTTTTTCATATTTCCTATTTTATTCCACTTCTTTCTCCTTATCTCTTTTATTTTCTTCTTCACATCCCGTTCTCCATATTCTATTTATCTTGTATGCCCTCTTATTCTTTTTACTCTTCTTCGTCTCCATTTGCAAGCTTCTTTCTTGTTCCGTTTTCTTTTCATTCCCTCCTTTGCTTTCAAAATGTTTTCCGAGATTTCAAGATATGTCAAAGTTGCCTCGACTGTAAAAGCGTTGAAAAACGAGTCGCAACGTCTCAGCAATCGCAAGAAATGAACGAACCAGGACGCCATGTTACTTTCGTTGATACGGTGGTGGTGTTCACGACGACGACGGAATTAATGACTAGTGAGTTGACATCGATATATATATATATTATTAAGGATGTGTACAATTTATATATATATATATATATATATATATATATATATATAAATTGTACACATCCTTAATAATAAATCTTCGACGCTTATATTATTACTAGCGAAGGAGAATCATTTCCGGTCCTGCACTTATGACTGGAACCTTTCTTTCTCCAAATCTTTGAAATGGACTCTCAGGTTGCAGTTTAAACAATAAGAAATTAGACTCACTGCCTAGCTTATGATATCTAATCGTTAGCCTCGATATGGTGTGATAAAGTGTTGTTCAGTTCCGGTTTTTTAAATTTCATCAACACTGTGGTGTTGTTCGGAACCTCAATTATATATTCAATTCAGAATCAAACATATCAAACGCATGCTGCAAGAATGTTATAAATTAGCGAGAGCTTATACGAATGCTATACTAAAATGAAACAATACCGACAGTGTCATTGTCGGTATTTTTAACAGTTTAATACATGCTTAATTGCAAAAGTATTGAAATATCATATAACTACATAATACCTAATTAAAACGAACCGGACGGACCATTATTTATTACGAGACGGAACGGAAACGTTTCTGAAATTCATTAACGTTTCGGTCCTTTCCGGTCCATTTCGATCCCTGTAGTACTCACAGGCATTTAGAATTTGACAGGACTATAAGATCACACTAGGCCTACTGAATATGCACAGACATGAACAAGAAACGAGCATTATGCGGCCCTGGACATGTCATTAATCAGTTTAAAATGAATCGAATGAAATGAGAATAAGGCATGAAGAACAATTGAAAGGTGTGCAAGCACGTGTACTTACGAGGGAATTTAGAACTGTAGGAAGAATTTGTGTAAGCTCTAAGTCAGTTGGCCACTTGTCTTACTCCGTTTTTCGCCGTTCCATTCAAGAAAACTGGAAACATTTTGAAGGGGCAAACAGAAAATGGACGTAACTTACACGTAAGGGGAGAGATCTCCCATAGCACCATCAGTAATATGGCTAAATAGCAGTAGGCCGTAGTCGCATTAAGATATTAGCCGGAACGGAGTGACGAGATGCGTATGCCGTTATCCTCGCTAGACGAAGGATCGAGCCCTTGGACTAACAAGCGAGTGAAGTCTGAGTAAGCTCGCCCGGAAGTACCCAAGTCGACTCGCGAAAGACAAAACATCGATTTGTGAACGCTTTAATTTGGAAAATTTCGAAAAGTATATGTACGTCCATAGAGCATTTCTTTTAGGACTCATCCCGACATTTTCTTAGTTTCGACCATGAGGGCACACTGTGGAAAGTAAATTAAAAGATAACTACAGTTTTGCAAACACCTTTAAAATAGTAACATTTATGCACATGAAATTAAGCTGGTCTAATTATCTATCATGACAGGAATGAATACTTAGCATATAACGCTTTCAGGAATCTTTTCCAAAGTGGCTTGTTTTGTTGTACGGTGACTGTACTATTGCTGACACGCTTAATGTGGTCATCATGAAATGGTATGAATGAAAATTTTAGTTAAACAATTTCCTTGTTTCTGAAGATATGTCACATCTCTGAGGACCAGTTTCCGTTTATTTGGCTTGTCACATTTATTCTCTTTCTTCTTGGTACAAATCTGCAAGATGTTTTCTTCCTTTTTAGATCAATCTTTTTCGTTTCTTTCACAGAGGAGGGTCCCGAAGGCTTACACCGCAGCCCGAAGCTTATTGTGTCCACCATTCCATGATTGTTGAAGTCGTAGAACTGCATTCCTGTAAGTATCGTGATTCAGCTTACACAACTCATGTCAGTTTCGACGAATTCCCGCGTTGACTCCCCTTTGTCCCCCTGAGATTTCTGCAATCTCCTCAGAATGATGCCATCTGTGTATTATCTTCTGGCTTAGTTGTTTCATGAGTGATGCCTTATTGGTGTCACAAGCGTAGCTCGAAGATAAGGAACTGGTCTGCTGATCAAAGGCTGTGCTCGGGCATGGGTTCGAATCCAGATTAGGCTGATTATCTAGTTGGATGTTTTCCGAGATTTTTCCCAACTGTAAGAAAATGTCGGACAATCCATAGCGATTTTTGTCTCATCTCGTTACTAACAATTTCACCGACTCTAGATAACCTCGCATTTGAAATATCGTCGTTAATAACCGATTAAAAGATTAAGAAACAAGTAATATACCTGGGATTTTTAGATAATGATAAAATGGTGAATATTACAAAGTGACCTAGACTTCCTCAACACTATTTCGTTGATAACTATAGCCTATTTATAGAATAATTTGTTTACAAACATTACAACAGTTACGGTGTACCTCTGACATTGTATGAAACTTAATAGTAGTCTGGAAATCTGTCCGTTATAAATTGTAGGTCCCATCTTAACATTGTGCAACCTAGTATCATAGGGTAATATCATTCATAATTTTTATCACTATGAAGTCGGATTTATCATCTTATAAATGATATTTCTATTCATCATTTATATTCTTTGACTACCATTAAAAAGTCTGTAATAAATGAAATCATGCACTCAGTTAAGATGAACTTTCTTTCTCTGAATTACACACAAATATTTTATTGTAATCCCAATAAGTGAGATATTGGATTTATTGTAAATGTACCTTATCCAATCAATTTCGCATAAATTCACAAAAAAAAATACATTTCATATATTGTATTCAATTGCAATATTCTTTCTGCGTATAAAAATCGATCAGTGAATTATGTTACATACACACACATAACAATATCCGGGCTGCTGTGATTGGACAGAATTGCGGCACTACTTTATCCGTCATGTGGCTGTCACTTTTAACTGTGTATATCTGTCACAGCTCGTTCGTACGAGAAAATAGGAAAAATGACGACTAAAGGAAGTAAATATGAATGCATTCCAGATCCATTGTCATGAACAGGCCTTTTAAGAGCGTCAGAGGCCTACTAATATGAATGAAAGACATAAAGGGCCATATTCACAGACATTCTTAGCGCGGGCTTCCGGTGGATGATCAGCGAATTAACGTTTTTCGTATTCATAAACCAGTGTTAATGATATATATGATATGATATGATATGATATGATATGATATGATATGATATGATATGATATGATATGATATGATATGATATGATATGATATATGATATGATATGATATATATATGATATGATATATATATATATATGATATGATGTGATGTGATGTGATGTGATGTGATGTGATGTGATATATGATATGATATGATATATGATATGATATGAATCCTGTACAAGTATTCAGTCGATAGCCGGGGCTAGTTTAGCACGCTCGTAGCGCGGGCTAGCGAAATGTCTATGAATAGCACTCGAAATAACTATTTTAATTGCCTACCTAATCAGAATCAGACAAGGCGCGGACTCCTTCCAGGAAACTCCCCTCTTTCTCTTCACCGCTGCTGCACTCAGCTGGGTTAATGGTGTCGCCCAGGCAGTCCGATTTCCAGAATTTCTCCTCTTCTCTACATGGCGTATGAACGACCGTCACATATCAGGGGTTACCAACTTTAAGCCTTTGTTTAGTAAGGTTCTGACTCATTAAGTTTAAAAGATTTATTATTTAGGGCAACATACCGTTACACTTTGCTCCAAACGACTTCTATGGGATTTAATACACAGTGATAAGGAGGGAGTCTTAACATTGTATGACCTGCTTGTTCTGCCGTAGAATCCAAAACACATTTGTCGAACTTCTTGTTAACGTTAGCTATCTTTATCTGTTCTATCAGTTCGTCCTTCACCATGTCCGTGCTGTATCCTATTCCTCTCGATCATATCTTTTTTCAGCCACTGCTTTGTGGGAACGCGATCCAACTTTACACTATGGTAGGATGCATTGTCCATAATAATTACACTATTAGGTGCAAGCAAAGACAAAATTCCTTTAAACCAATTTATGAAGACGTCGCCAGTCATCTCTTCATGATAGTCCACGGTTTTCTTTGATTCCATAATGAACTCTCCACACAACCATTTTCACTTCCTATGTGAAGTAAAATGAGACGCCTACCCTTCCAAGTTGGATTTTTTAACCCGGTAATCAGCCCTGACAAAAATGCCTGCTTTTTGTTTTTATAGTAGAATCTACCCACACTTCAGAAACAGCATGACCTTCGTCGACCCACGTCTCGTCAAGAAAATATAACTTACGTCCCTCTCGCCTATATTCCCGTATTTTCCTCAAATACTTTCTACGCCACAATAATATATCTTCGCGGTCAACAGTAATGTTCTTTCTATTTCTCTGTACAAATTCAAACCCGATCTCCCGCAGAATATTGTGAAGACTTACGTCTTCTTGAGGTTCGGCAAGTCTGGATCACTATTATAAAAGTCATTACTTTATTTATTGTAGGTGGCTCGTTCATTTAAAGAAAGTGATGCACTTTACGACGCAGTGCACTTCTTACAAACTCGTCACAGTTTTTTTTTTTGCGTTTACGCGTTTTACTCGCTGGAGATAAATGTCTTTTATTTATCACTTCACTGCGTGCAGAGTTAATGCTTGGTGAAGAAACACTAGTAAACTCTGCCTTCAAATTCACTATATCCTGAATACTTAATGTTAGATACTTTTCACAGAATTTACTGAACACATTCAGAACGGTTTGTCTTTCCAATGCTTTACATATTCTATGCGAGCAGCCATCTTGCAAAACTGAAATTTAAATTTCCGCTCTTCTCCTGCCTTCCATAGCATTTTCTGCGCATGCGCTATATGCCATAATTATAATATGTTAAGAGAAGAGATATTGGTCGGCCAAGAACAAGGTGGAAAGTTGAGGACGGAACAGGAGACTCTCCTACTCCATGAAGAGAAGAAGAAGAAGAAGAAGAATTATGAATTTGATATATTTTCGTAACTATATAACTAAACAATGTTTCAAATTGTTTTAGAAAATGATTGCTATGATTGTATTGAAGTGATAGGTTGATTTTGCGAAATACGCAGCGAACTACATTTTCACTTACGCCAAGTAGCACACAAGTTGTAAGGTTCCATCAATGACGTTATAGTCACTTACCGGTTCCATCAGCTACTCATACACGTGCTTTTGTTTACATGACAACATGTTCTAAGCCCGAAATTAGTCAGTGATGTATGCAATGGAGGGGAAAAGGAACTGGCCACCTTACTCCATTATCTCCTGGATTAGTTGCCTCATTAGTGTCTTTGAACTGTTGACTAAACATAGGCCTACATATAAAGATCGGTATTTGAAAAATGTTAATGTTAATGGCCCACAGTGGTAAATTTCTAATTCAAAAATAGTAGTTAAAAATAAACCCTTAGAACATGTGTCCCATTTTAATTATTTAGGTTGTAACATAACTTATGAAATAGGTAGAAATATTGATAATAATAGTAATTTATGTGACAAGAGACGTAATATTTTATTCATGAGTGGAAAGTTTATCTCCTAAGGCAAAGTCTCTGGAGATAATTACCACGAGTGAATAAAATTTATTAATTCTTGTGTTGCATACAATATTATTTTCCGCTACTAATATGTAAAGTAATATTTCTGTGAAAATAATTTTTAATTGATATTAAATATTAGGCTCATTTGTTATCGGTTTGATTCAAAGCCAACTGTTGTCCATGGTTAGTTCAACTAAATATTATGTACAGTTGGCTATGATTTAAAGAATAGTAATGAACACAACAGTGTCAGTCGCATTGGATACAGAATAAATAAATTAAAAATTTTTGTTCTTCGGAAGCAAAATGTTGTGTAAAGAAGTTTTCTTACTGGATGAAGTCCTTAATGTTGCCAAAGTGAATATGTCCACATTAGTTCCGTAGAAATCTGGATCTGTTTATCAAAAAGAATATAGGCCTGTTACTTTGTGAGTGGTGAGAAAGTAGGAACGTGAAAGGTATTAACAAAGAAATCATACTTCTTCTTCTTCTTCTTCTTCTTCTTATTTGGTATTACAGCCCAGGTGGGCCTTAACCTCCTCTATGGCTCTCTTCCATCCTTCTCTATCCATCGCCAACTCCCTCCAATTCCTTATTCCTAATCTATTCACATCCACTCGTACACAGTTCCACCATCTTGTTCTCGGTCTTCCTCTTAATCTGGTTCCCTGGTTCCATCTGGGTTGTTATTGAAGACAACCTTCACTTTCCTTGTTGTTTCCATCCTTGTGACGTGTCCTAACCATCTCAATCTTTGACATCTTATGTGCGCCTCCAAATCCGATTCCTTGTACAGAATCGTACTTCTAGGAGTATATAAAATATCAGCAGTGAATAAAACAAATTCCATTCACTCTTCCATTAAAGTCATTGTTTAGGTTGCTATGAGCGACTAAACAAAGTCCTCTTTACATATTATAAGATTAAGTAGTGGAAAAAAATAAATAAATTCCAGTAGATATGCAGAACAATAAACAGAACATTACAAAATAAAACAAGAAAAGAAACAAATTTAAAATTCTATAAAACAATGGCAGTACCAGCGCTGATGTATGGAATAGAGTCTTGGATTGTAAAAGAACAAGATGAGTAAATTACAAATTGCAGACGAGGTTTTTTGTAGAGTGAAAGGATGAACAAGAAGAGATTTGATACGTAAGACATCCGTGAATAATTAAATATCTACAATTTAAAATATAAAATAAAAGAATATATAGAAAAATGGAACACCTGTTTCGAATGACTAATGAACGAATTTTAGCACTGATACAACAGTACCAACCTAAAGCAAAAGAGATGTTCTACGATGAGGTGGAGTTGAATTCAATGTGAAGACGAAACAGACATTAAAGCCTAATTCATGAAGTGATGATGATGATGATGCTGATGCTGATGATGATGATGATGATGATGATATTAAAAACTGTCAGTGGTTTATAATGGGGCATTAAAGCGCGAAATTTTTACAGCTGGAATTATTTCTCACTACTCAATTTCCGTAAGTCTTTGTCTAACCAGTCACCATCATCGAGTCCTCTAGCATTCTCTATCATTCTTCCAGCTCTAGAGTGGACTTCCATGTTTTTTTCTTTCTGACAAGTTTCACTGCCATACGGTTTTTGGCCAACTGCCTTGATCCATGATCATACTATATCAGTCTATTTTTCTCAAATAGTATCTAATACATTGCCTTTAATTTTCAGAATTTCCCTTATTCTATTATTTTTTACATTTCCAGTGTTGACGTTTGGCAAGCAGTGATTTTTTTTCAATAATCCATCTCGAGGGATAGCAACATTTTTCCTTCCTTTATCATTTATCGAGTAAGCAGCAATACTGTTGAAGGGGAAACTGTAAACTGCATGCTTTTGGACATTTTCTCATGCATAACAAGAGGAATGGCTTAACTTCTAAAGACAGCCAGAATGTCTTTGTCATCATACCCGAGCTTTTATTTATTTGTAACAAGAAAGGATTTCTGAGAGTACATTTACTACAGAAAATAAGGGTCTTCACAGAAAAATATTTATATTTTGCTCTATTTCCACAAAGGCTAGGGTTAATTGTTAATTAGATATCTTAAAGCCCTAAATTTGTCTGTAAATAATAATTAATTTCTGTGAAGCTTAGGGGTGTGATGCTGAAATAAATGAATGTTGCTATAAAAAAGAAATACAGTTTTGTCCACACAATTTTGTTTATCACTTTGTCTTACACGAGAAACATTTCGAAACAATCATATAGAGCTGAATAAAATTCCATTAGATCTGTAAATATCTCGAAATCGATATTTGTAGATTCATATTACAATATCTTTCCAAAAAGTATCCAGCCATTTAAAATTTTAAAATGTAGCCTATGCAAGATAGTGGTACCTTAGTCCCCTTCAAAATACTCGGTTTGGGAACTCATACACTTATCCCAGCTGCCTCGTTATGTTCACCTTACTTTATCCACAGTCTCCAATCTTTTACCTTTCAATGACGATTTTAGCTTCGAGAAAAACCAAAAGTCGCATGACTCCAAATCTAGGCAGTATGGGGACTGACAGACCTAGAGAATTCTATTGTTATGTTTAAAAAATCTTGCATGAGACGTGAATTCCTCCTGATCTTGCGACAGAAACCACAGAACGAATTTTGCTGCCAAATTTTGATAACAAAATCCTAATTCAAAATTTGTGAAATCTCTAGATCTTCTTCTAATTCTCGCCCTGTCAATCTCCTATTTCCGTTGAATGCAGTCCTCAAACCTTCAACATTTTTGGATGTTCTGCCTGTTGAAGACCTTCGAGAACATTCATTGCAGGGCAATTTTATCTGGGTTTCAATCACTGAATCATCCTAGAAAAACCTCTAAACCACTGGAATAACTCTTGCTGACAAATGTCTAAGTTGGAAGCAAAACTTGATGCAGACTCTCATTCTGTAATTATGAATGTGACGGTCACACAGTACATAAGCTCACACAATGGCACCTCACTATTGACTGAGTAATCCCAGAAAAGAGTGATAGTTCACATATGCATTGCAAGGGTCCCTATGATAACATGCCAAGCCACATCAAGGCCACGTGACCGGTTCTAGAGAAACTCAAATTGGCTGGATACTTTCTGAACATAACCTCGTATATTTTGTGTGAAAGAGTAATAAAAAAGAAGTATGGGCTACTGTGCTTGGGACAAAATCCCATTTGAAGTATAAAAATCTTCAATTTACACAGTTAGAAATAAACTCTCATTTCTTCCTCATTTCTTCATTAAGATTTTTCATACCTCTAATAAATGTTCATTCTTAGCCCATTTTTTTAACTCGATCTAGACATGATACAGACATATGGAATCCTCTCGCATACTAACCAAATAAGGAACTCTTGATGATGAGGATTTCAAAATTTATTTCAAATAAAATAGCACAATAAAGACAGCACTATATACGAAATACTTAACATTTAAGTTTTAGGTATAAAAATTAGTACACAACTACAAATCAGTATACAAAGGGTAATACTGCCTATGAAAACAAGATAGTAGAAAATAAAAATACCTTAGTCTTCAAAGAACTTCTCCTAAAAAAATTATTCCTGTCTGCAATGGTGACTACGAAAACTAAACACAGTTATCACAACCAGGATTTCACAAAATACTAGTGATACCATGTCACCATATGAAATACTCAGAATCACTAATAATGAACTTTATTCTGTTCTACAAAAAAAAATCTAAGTACAGTTGAACTTGGTTGCAGCGCCAAGTAGGAGACTAAAGAAATGATGTTGCAATAAACGGATTTTGCTATAAAAATTAAATACAGTTAATAAAAATTCAAAGAAGAAATAAATCATAACATATGTATTGGTCCACCACTGTGGAGTAATGGTCAACATGCCGGACCGTGAAATGAGTAGGGTTGAAATCCTTCAATCCTGCATTGTACTGTATGTAACACCAGTTTGCAAAGTGAATGTCTGAAGTCTGAATGGAATATCTGGATTACAATACAGTAGGTATACAACTTGGTATGCTATTGTTTGTAAAGGGTTGTTGGCATAACAGAAGAAAGAGTTTGACCTATTCCAACACTCCACTCTCTTTTCTTAGAACTTCAGTTTTTGGTCCATAAAATGCTTTTGTCAGAGTATTTGTCACCAATGATGCTACTGGCTAAACGCGAATTCCTTCAATGACAATCTCTGCTTAATGTATGTAGAACATGCATTTTTAAATAAATTTACACTGATGCTAAATGTCACTGTAAAACAGTTGCTTATTAAAATGTGTCGTTATAAACATAATGAATCACATTTGTTTAAAAACCCTGTACTTCTTAATAACTATTGCTGTAGGAAGGTGTTGCACTAATCGTGGTTGCTATAACAAAGTTCAACTGTGTATGCTGAAAATGCATATGACATAATATCTAATATCAAGAATGGTATTCAAGTAAAAAAAAAAAAAAAAAAAACCTACAGAGACACGCACACACATAGAGGCATTCCTACTTCAAGTACTCTTAGCTTTCTATACAAAAATTTGAAATAGTTCACACCTAACATTTGTATAAAAGATTACATATTTCTTTTCACACGATAATTTCTTCAAAATGAAGTTTGCACAATGGTTTTATTCAAAGCTCCACAAGTGGAGGTATATACATGAGATCAACTTCCAACTTATATCTGCACTTTCTTCATAGCTTTAATACATTTTTAACATAACATCAAAAATCCATTTATGTCATTATATTACAATTCTGAGCTCACACCCATTTCACTGTTCTCAGTATTCATGTTTTCAGAGTACAGTATTAAGGGCCCAGTATTAACAAAGATTTCACAATTCTTAGATAGAAGAAAAAATACTTTAAACCATAAATGAAGATAACAGGCTGAAATATGGATCTGCTACTTTTCCTTCAGCTAAATAATCCCAAGAGCCATTTGCTTTTATACTACTTTTCTAATATCACTTCTGAATTTAGCAACACAAGACAAATTACAGCAAACTCATAATTATGCATATTAATAGGGAAATGAAAATGCATGGATAATGGACAAACGAGGATAACCGAAAGCATGTAATTTCATAGAAAATGACTCTTTAAATATGAAATACTGCACACATTGTATTTACTTGTGTGAAATAATCGCCCTTCTTTTCTATTGCAACTTACCATTCTTGGTAGGAAGGTGATTTTTCAATCAACATAGGGCAGAGGATATGAAGAAAGCGATTGGTTCTGAGAGGGAAACATTTTTAAGATCAGTTCACAACAGCACATTTGAGATTCCACTGCCTTTCTTCGTTTTTCTTTCTCTTTCTTTTAACAAAAAGAAAATGTGAACAAACAAGAGCAGAAAATTCGCAAACCAGATAATCCGTAATAACCAGGAGTTTGCTGTAATTATTACACTGAATCATTTGACATAAATTATAAACTTAGTTATATTCGAACAAATGTCTGAAAACATTTCTTAAATATTTAGATCAATAGTGTATAGGCTATAGAAACTTTCATAATTTCTAGTCCATTGTTTTGCTTTTTACAAAGTTTTATCTCGACAAATACAAGGAAGATTTATTTTACCTGTCTTACAGAACACATTTTTGTTACATTACATTATTTTAGATACTGTAAAAACTTAAATTCTGTCTTATAATAGTCGCAAACAAGAGAGAAAATGATTTAGTGTTTGCGGAAATTTCGTTTTCAATACCCTCTTATTTGTCTTTCATTTGCCTGCAAAATTTTATCCACATACTTAGTCCTATTTGAATGTGGCATTTTAAAATGACAATAAATTGAAGTGAAATATTAAATTTTATTCCAGTATTAAATATTAACAAATTTTGTTCAAAGTTATTTTGATACAGAGAGAGAGACTCACAAATCTTAAATGAAAATATATGGAGTATTTATAGCAAATATAGAAGAGGTCCATAATGGCAAGATTCAATGTACAGTATAGGAATGTCTATGCCATCTTTTGAGATTTCTCTGAGTTTTGTCTATAGTTTAAATTAAAATATTTTTAGATTCATAATAATTTTCTAACACAGTTCAAGCCAGATCTATTCAAAATCAGCACTTCAAATGACTAAATTACACTTTCCCTGTCAATTTATCAGCATTAGTCTGACTGAAGCATGTTATCCCCATACTAATTAGATGATCATTTATTTTGGTGAGGCATGTGGACATGAGGTCAGCAGTTGCCTGATCAGCATTGCACCTTCATGGGCTGTCGTGCCTTCTATTACATTAAATTACATTTACTATGACTTAATACGTAAATCTGTCCACTGCTGTGGAGTGACTGTTAGCATGCCTGACTGTGAAACGAGAGGGCCGGGGTTCAAATCTTGATTGGGACAAGTAATCTGATTGAGCCTTTTTCCGGGGTTTTCCCTCAACTCATTAAGAACAAATGCTGGGTGACTTTTGGCGCTGGACTCCTTTTGCGGCATTATCACCATCTCATTCAGATGCTAGATAACCGTAGCAGTTGATAAAGCGTCGTAAAATAACCAATTTAAAAAAAAAAGTAAATTTGACAAAATATGTTAAATAAAGTTAAAATTTGAAATTTTAGTTTAATTTAAAATTTACAAATTATAATTGTGACTTTTTAAATTGCAGAACAATATAAATTACTTTCATTCCACACATTATATTGTTGTTAAAAAGTGGGATTCTGTATCCACCACAAAACATAAAATATATGCGATTTTTCATGGGTGAAATATAATTTCAAAATGTGGAATTAAAACAATGTGTACATACGTAAATCAAACGATATTAGTACTTACTTACAAAAGACTTTTAAGGAACCCGGAGGTTCATTGCCACCCTCACATAAGCCCGCCATCGGTCCCCATCCTGTGTAAGATTAATCCACTCTCTATCATATCCCACCTCTCTCAAATCCATTTTAATATTATCCTCCCATCTACATCTTGGCTTCCAAAAAGGTCTTTTTCCCTCCAGTCTCCCAACTAACACTCCATGCATTTCTGGATTTGCCATATTAGTATCTTCCAATAATTTAATTGCTGCTTATGGGTTGAGATTACTGTTGAAATCCATGAGAGATAAACTTATTACCTCACAATAATACTGTTAATTTAGATACCAGTAAAGATTTAATAACCAAAAGTATAATAATTAGTACCGTATCTTTGTTAAATTCTAACACTCTGATAGTTCGTTTATATTCTTGATTCAATTCATTAAGTACAAATATGTCTCTTACTTTAATTATGAACACAAAATATCAACACAAACAGAAATACAATGATAAACAATTGCAAGTGTCCACATATAACATAGTATAATTAGCATTTCTTCATCACTAAATGCAGAGATTCAAATGTTAAGTTTTATACCCATGAATTTAAACTTCATTGCATATTCACAAAAATTACAGCAGACATATTGTTACAACAGAGATGGACTTCTACTGTATAACTCTGATCTCTCTCAATTATATGTTCTTTAATCTGTCAAGAAGTTGGTTTTAAGTAGCAAATCCTCGGAAGTGCCAACATTGACTTTACAATACTTGACCACTCGTTTTCGTACAGTTTTTGTCGAGACTTTCTGGTACAGTAAAGTTACCAATATCAGTCTGAGACACTTTCAGTGGAGTAGTTGTAACATCTGTAATTTTTGAGGGACCAGGAACTGGATTATTGTTAATGTTTCCACTGTTGGTGTTATTGTTAATGCAGCTAGAGGTAGGAGTTGTTGATGAGGCTGTAGTAGAGATAGCAATCGGTTTCAGAATGCTAATTTGATCCATTTTGAAACCAATTGGTGATATAAACATGTTGCTCATTGCAAGACTAGCTCGTCCTGGATCTGCAGCAAGCCCCATTAGGGAAGAAGGTGATGGAAATTTTCCAGTAGCAAATAATGCATTGGCAATATCTGATCCCATCATAAGTCCTCCCGCTGGGCCTACTCCAACTGTTACAGACGGTGAGGTACTTGTGCTAGTTGTGCATGTATTGCTTGTGCTTCCAGCCTTCATAGAGCTCGGCACAACATTAGGTACCAGCAGGTTAACACGTTCTAATGGTGTTGGCGTAGAGGTAATAGCAACTGGAATTTCTGGAGGACTGAAAACTTTGTTTCCATTTTCAGAACTGTTTGTTCCTGGACAAACCATTTCTCGTATGAAACCCCAGAGAATTCCATCACTCTGGTCTCGAGGAAATTTAGATGTAAGTGTGGTCTGAAATGCAAAGAAGGCAGAAAAATAAGATTTCTTATGCTGAAAGTAACACAACAATTACAGATCTGCATAACTATCTGTGGAGATAGCTACGTGGAGGCTCAGCTTTTAATCTGATTAATATTTTCAACGTCTTACACAGTGTCCACTTCTTCCATTATAAATGCAAAGCAGATCAAACATGTAAGTAGGCCCTTACAAAAGTGTTATTCATATAAACCATCAGGTACTTTATTTCAATGAACAGTTAAGTTGAACAAGAACATACCTTAAGTTTGTCGAGGTAGGTAATGTTGCCTTTGAACTTCTCATTGAACTTCACAAAATCCCGTTCATTCTGATAGAAATTAACACAACGTTTCTGTTAAAGAAAAAAGAGAAAATTGATTTTAACAGCAATAATATTGATCAATGATGAACAGGGGTTTATTTATAAGGTAATATTTTTTATTGTCGTCAAATGCATATCTCTTTGCAAATGGTGAAGGGCAGTCCTCTTACATTCCTTTTCTTAGGTACTCACCCTAACTCTTAGAATAGAAGTCCATTTAAAAATTGCCAATACATAATACTCTTCATATCAGCCGACCCTTGCAATCTCTATTACATTCATTATACATTACTCTAACTAGTCATTATTATAACACGAAAACGAAACTTCCAACATTTCATGTAACTACAGCAATCCAGAGTTTAAACAACTTTCTTTTTCCATCTTCCCTTAACTAACTACGAGGGTTGTAAATAAAGCAGTGGCATCATACACAGTACGAACATATTATTGAACTTACATGGAAAATAAATTTACATCCCTTCAATATAATCACCAGCATGTTCCTGTATCTTTTGCCAAATCCATGGTAACCGTTGAATGCCGTTAGCGAGGTTGTTTCTGTTGAGCTTTCTGATGGACTGTTCTACTGCATGAAACACTGATGCAATATCTGGAAACCTCTTGCCTCTAAGTGGTTCTTTCAACCATGGAAACAAGTCATAGTCACAAGGACTCATGTCAGGGGAATGTGGAGGATGTTCCAATACTTCCCAATCCCATCTCTGTAGCAATTCAGCCACTGCTCCTGCGACATAACAACGAGCATTATCATCCAAGGTGAAAGGTGGAGTATCCTCAGGAAATGGACATTTGTGCCGCATAGCTGGATGTAGGTTGCGTTCGAGAAAATGTTGGTAGTATACTGTATTGACATTTGGTCTTGAGATACCGCATGGCTAATGATAACATTTTCACTGTTATATGCCACTATCAGCATGACTTTCACCCTAGAGGGTTCATATCGTACCTTTTTTGGACGTGGTGATCCTTTGTGGTGTCATTCATTAGACTAGTGCTTTAGTTCAGACTCGTATGCCCGTGCCCACGTCTCATCAATGGAAACAATACGTTGCAGGAAAATGTCCCCTTCGCTGTGGTATCTCTGTAGGTGGAGTTGAGCTATTGCATATCAATGCCACTTCTGTGCTTCTGTCAGGTTATGAGGAACCGAACATGCTGTAATTTTTCTCATGTTGAAGTTTTCTTCAGAATGTGCCACACAGTTTGATGACGGAGTCCAACCTCGATGGGTAATTCTCGCACAGTCCAGCAATGGTCAACAGCAAGGAGACCTCACACTAACTCCATTTGTTCGTCACAAATGAACAGGCGATCAGTGCGAGCCACATGTGCTGTCTCATTCCGACCCGTACAAAATGCATACACTCATCTTGCAACTGTCCGATACGGTAGTGCATAGTTTCCACAAGCTTCAAG
The DNA here is from genome assembly GCF_040183065.1 of Periplaneta americana. NCBI lineage: Eukaryota > Metazoa > Arthropoda > Insecta > Blattodea > Blattidae > Periplaneta > Periplaneta americana. Next base: position 106,476,229 of record NC_091125.1, on the reverse strand, counting down.
TAACCCTTGATGACATTGGCGTGCATTTCTACCATGGGCTACCCCCATCTTTATCCACGACTGCTTCTCAAGTATAGTAGACATGCCTTAGAGCAGTTAAAAATAGTGCTCTGCATTTAATCACGCACAATAACATCTGTTGTCATAGCAACTGGCTTCATCGTTCAATACATCGACAATATCTCCAAATATGATCACAAGTTGTCTCGTATCGCATGCGAATGAGCATGACCTATTCCCAGCAGTGTTGCCACTACTTTATTTACAACCCATGTACTTACTTACTGGCTTTTAAGGAACCCGGAGGTTCATTGCCACCCTCACATAAGCCCGCCATAGGTCCCTATCCTGAGCAAGATTAATCCAGTCTCTATAATCATATCCCACCTCCCTCAAATCCATTTTAATATTATCTTCCCATCTACGTCTCGGCCTCCCTAAAAGTTTTTTTCCCTCCTGCCTCCCAACTAACACTCTATATGCATTATTTACAACCCATGTACAAGTATAAACAGAAATTTACCTTTCTTTCTCTCTCCTTCTCTCTCTCTCTCTTTTTTTATCCACAGTTTCGCATAATTTCTTACATGTTTTTCTATAAATAATTTTATTAAGTTTTGGGTTTCTGGACATAACAATATGTGCATCGTGTCTTCTTTCTGGCTGCAGAAAGAGCAAACATCTTTTCCAGTGAACAGAGATTCAATAGGTAGTGATAATGACATAACGAAATTTATTAATTTCAATTAGTGCCATTTGCTTACATAAATGTACAGGATATGAAATACTGACCTTATCATATTATAGGCCTACTCTTAAATTTTAATTTAAACATACTTTCGTGAACAACATAATTATATTGCTTTGAAAATGTGTACAATATATGGAAAAAAATTTGTTGAGTCAAATATTGCTTCAAAATCAAAATTAATTTGCAAAACATAATATGCAATGCATAGAGTAAATTAATACTTGTAACATTTACAGTATAACCTAGAATTTATTTTTCAGTAAATAATTTTTGTTCTTTTTACAGAGTGTCTCAAACTCATGAATAAGCTACGAAATAAGCTGTATTTTATATATAAAATCCTTTAGATTAGGCTGAAAATGAAAAAGAAGCAGATTAACTTGGGGGGGGGGGGGGAATGTTACATTCGTGGGATGCATGATTTCTTCAGCACCCTTTTCCTTCCTGTCCATCTATTATATCTTACCAATTGCTAGCACTAGAAAAAGATCTTATTTTACAAAGGAGAAACAGAGAGAAGTATTCAATTCATATATGGGAGTATGAATTTGTGAAAACTATTGTTTCCGTTTAGAAACAATTAAACACTCACCATTTCATTCAGAGCGTCTTGTGAGAGAAACTGATCTTGAACCACACTGTAACTCATCAACATTGGTTTCCCATACTCGTGTGGCTTGGTCTCAGGTGGAGGCATTACCCAATAACTCACAATCGAAGATTCCAGGCTTGGGCAATCATAATTATATGGAGCTGCACAGAAGTTAAAAAGATTCACAGTTATCAGTATTGTATCTTTACCTTAATTATCTTACATAATTCAATAACTCATGTAAAATTTTAATTACTCTTATACTCACAGCAAATAACTCCAACACAAGGCGTGTAACTAGCATCACTGTTGCCTTTCATTCTTATCTGATAGTCAAGCTGAGCATCGATGTCACGCAATGTTGGAGTGGCAGCTGCGAATGGATGAGAATGATACCACCCTACCAAAGTTAAATGTCTCTGTTCAATAGCTCGGCAGATATCTGCTTCTACCAGAGGCGCCAGTTCTCGGTCAGCAAGTCGTGAACGGCAAGGAAAAGCATGAGTGATTGCAAGATCTATAAAAGAAGACAATACAAACTTCATTAAATTTGTTGTAGTGGAATAATAATTGGAGAGGGCTTCAGTTGCAGCTTTGGAATCTGTTAATATGACAACTTAAGTAAGAAACATTTTCGAGAACTGTTTGAATTGCTGTAATTTCTCTGTCAAAATTATTTGCATATAGAATACCGAGTCATCTGTGTATATTCTTAACCATTCATTTTGTGGGTACTATTCTTTTAGGCCACATCTGTGGAGTAATGGTCAGCACATCTGGCCGTGAAACCAGGTGGCCCGGGTTAAAATCCCGGTTGGGGCAAGTTACTTGGTTGAGGTTTTTTCCAGGATTTTCCCTCAACCCAATACCAGCAAATGCTGGGTAACTCTCGGTGCTGGACCCCAGACTCATTTCACTGGCATTATCACCTTCATTTCATTCAGATGCTAAATAACCTGAGATGTTGATACAGCGTCGTAAAATAACCCAATAAAATAAAAAAAAAATAAATAAACTATTCTTTTAAAGTTTGAAGTGCTGTCGATCACTAGAGTTCTGGTGGGTCATGAGATTTGCTGATTGGTTCAAGTAAACGTACGTGGTTTTCTATTTTCTGATACTGTAAAGGATCTGTTTATTTTTGCGATGCAAATTCTGTTCTTTCTGATGTGATGTGCGAAATTTTTTTCTGCATACTGCTTGAGTCTAATATAGGTTCTTAGAAAATTTTCACTTATTGCTTGTTTTTATCTACTGGTACATACTTTTCAATTTTTCAGTTAGAATTAAATTTCACTGCCTACTCTGCTGTTACTGGCAGGTTATTTATGATCACTTTCACTGTTACTACAGATGTAGAATTTGCAGCTCCAGTTACTATTTTTAGTGCATTGTTTTGGATTTTTTCTAATTTGTATTTGTAGTATATATTCTAGACCGTATTTTCGACATTCAAAAGTCGACTTAAAATGCTCATTGTACTCGAATAATATTAAAATGAAAGTTTATTCTTTCTATGTATACATGGAAATTATCATAAGTTTTACCTTAGTTTCATTACTCCTATTGGGCCATAAATTTAAACCAGCTGATGTAAATACTCTGTAAAACACTGATAGAACTTGTAAGTATTAAACTCAAGGAAAAATATATACAAAATACAAGTTATTGATAACAGAATACTGCAAATCTCACTTGTAACTAACGAATAACAAAATACAAGTATGCCAGAAAATTCAGACCAACACAATTTCTCAAACTTTCGTTCTTTACAAATAAATTCACTTGTAAATTACTCCATACCTTTGGTGAACTTGGCTCCAATATGTAGCTTGTTGCTGTAAGTTATATGATAAACATTTGATTGAACCATAAAATATAAGTAAATAAGATAAGGTTAACAATTATTAATTATATAGTATTTACTAGTGCAATTTAGAATAGATCTAAGCACAGTATTATCATTCACTAAGGGCAACATTTTCAAAACTTACTGTGTGCATTAACATCCCAGTGGCCTGCAAGATAGCCAACAACTTCCGAAGTTGTTAAATGACAATGGAAATCCATTACTAATACTGCATTTGTTGCCATTGATACAAGGAATGGCTGAATTTTGCCAATTGTTGAGAATGGAGTGCTTTCTACCAACGTGTTGGGATCACTGCAAGTAAAGAAAAAATGAAATTAATAACAAAATCTTATCAAGCAGTAAGTGTAAACTGGTTGCAATTACGAGGGTGATTAAAAAAGTAAGGTAACAAGAACAGGTGACATATTTCCCTTCTTGTTCGAATTTTCTGCCAGAGCCACATCAGCACACACAGCTTTATCATGTACCCATTAGATGGCACTTATGTTGCGTCAGACCCTCGCAATATCAGTTGTAAGATGGCTGCATGCACGAAAACATGGAAGTGTATAGTGTAATACGATTTTTGCATCTGAAGGGCATCTCACCAGCAGAAATTCATCTCAACTTTTGAGATGAACAGTGCAAAACAACACTTCCGGTGGGAGGTACTGGACCATCCTTCCTACAGCCTCGACCTGGAATCCAGTGATTTCCTCTCTTCAGACTGTTGAAGCACCTGGGAGGTGAGCAATTCAACACTGATATAGCCATTCAGCAAACCATCATGACATGTCTTCAGGGACTTCACGCAGATTTCTTCTAAGCCGGCATCAATGTCTTAGTCTACTGTTGGAACATGTGTTTGGACAAGCATAGTGACTATGTTGAAAAGTAATGTGTACCAGTGGCCTACTACTGTGTATCAGTATATCTGCATGTGAAATAAAGTGTGTCTATGAGCACTCTAGTTACCTTACTTTTTGAAGTAGCCACGTATAAATTATTTTTTTTTTACCAGGGCATTTGTAGTTACTTAAAAGTTTATCAAGTATTTTACTTATAAATTCAGATTTGTTAATTGAAAAGAATAGACATATGTAATCAAAATGCATATATTTTCAATATTTTCATTGGAATATGATACTATGCACACAGCATTACATTTCAAAATTTTGTTTCCATTGTAATTGAAATTAACAGTTTCAACTTTCTTTCATTCCTATTTTCTTTTGAATGTGGGGAGGGGGAGGGGAGAATATAAAAATGGCTTATACCTCGGGATGCATTTCCTCATTGTGTCATTCTTGAACCCTTAGGCAAATGACACCAACTTTAGGAATTTTTATATAGAGCATTATAAAGGAATCTCATAGTGTTGTTGCAGGGGAAGAGAAAACTTGTCCTAGCATTGTCTTTATTCAATCCAATTTCAATTCAAAGAAAGGATAAGTGACTGAGATCAATTATTTCATAACTTTATTTTGGATAAATTAATCAAACTTCTTAATGTATCCAGCTGTTTGCTGACAACATAAAGACCACTATAATCCACTGTAGTCTATTCAGTTGTTTTTCACGAGAAATGAGGGATATTTTGATCGATGTTCATTATAGATGCCTGTTGCTAGTAGCCAGAGTTGGGGTGTAGTCAATATATACTGCAGGGTTGGATAAGTAATGATTTATAAGAAGTACAACAGAGTAAAATTCTACATTGGTAATGACAACTTCAGTGTGCCAACTTTTGGTAACTAATGTATACTTACTTTCCATCAGACTCTGGTAGCTCAATGAGTATATATGAACAGAAGTTCTGACGTCGAGCATGGCTAGTGTTTTTCTTTCTTTAGACCATGTTATTCTTAGTTTACAGTTGTCCCTAAATAAATCACTTTGACATGTTTCTCATATTGAAAATAATGGGCGAAGAGAAGTATTCTTCCCTTCCCTAATACAGTATCTTTTGTCAACAATATTTTCTCAAAAAAAAAAAAAAAAAAAAACATTTCTACACTCTCATGGAGGGAAGGGACATGATGTTTACTTTTCACAGCAAATGAAAAATGTCATCAAATACATTGCAACGTATTTCTTCTGCTTGAAAAGCAGAGCAAAATAAATTTCTATGATGGTGCAATAATAATCCACAGCTTAATTCACAAATGAAGAAGTGCAACTATTTTTAAAAACATGGTGTAGCCTACTTCAAAATGATCGAAAGCAGGCAGGTACAGAGCAAGTTACATATAAGCGACTGTCACTCCTGCCATATCTCGGCACTACAGTTTGGCAAGTAGATCACTAGCTCTCATAGATATCTTCTTATAGATAGCAGAGCTGGTGCTTTGTCATTTCTTGCATAGTTGATGTCTACTAAAAAGATGTTTGTCATGCATGTTACATAAACAATCTTCAAAATACATACTGGTTCATCACTCGACTCCCAATCACATTGTGTTTAACTACAATCCTAGGAACTGGAGCTGGAGCCATCATTAGCTTTTCCTTCTCCATATCTTCATCTGAAAATGTAATAATAAAATTCTAAGATGTATTCGGTAACTTAATTCACAACACAGAAAGATTTATAATTCCAACAATGCTTTATTAATGAAATGATGCTACATTTGTGCTAACAAGTCATAAAAATGTAATAGAAAAAATATCAAAACTTATTTCCTTAGCAAAAACACACACAAACAGCAATATTCCTATATAACAAAAAGAAATATATCTAATACATAATACAAGCAAAATAAGTTGAATTAAACAGAAAGCAAATATGAAATACATGCCAGAATGCAACAAAAAGCTGAGCCTGCTTTTATTACATAATTAGTACCAAAACATATTGAAGAATAAAATCTGATACAGAATCACTATTTGTGCAATAAATAACTATGTCACAGGAATGTTTTGATCTTAAACACTTCACTGTGGTTGTCAATGCAATGTTAAAATTCTATCTAATTTCTCTACTTGTCCATCAGTTTTTCTTGTTGTTTTTTTCTTAATACTACATATTGTTTGACACAAAAAAAAAACGTACTAAGACTAAGAAATGAAGGGTTTTTTGAAAAAACAACCATAGTCCAAAAACATAAATTTTCAGGAGAAACAAAAAAAATCTGGCATGGGTGTTGTTGACACTTCAAGTATGAAATTCATCATACCTTTTCTTAAGGTGTTGTAGAAACTTGGGAAAACTACAGTACATTTATAATTTAAATTGCCTCATACAAATACATGTGCAAATGCAGGTAACTGTAGACAGTAGTTGTTTTAAGAAAAAATACTCTGTTGTGGCTGAAGTGTATCTCTCTTTTAATCATCTTTTTCTTTATTATATCCTGTTTCTTCTCCTTTCGTTGTTCACGTTTCTTCCATGGGGTTAATTCTGCACCTAAAGATGATTCCATAACTATACAACAATTCACGTGTCAAAGTATTTTTCTTTAAGGTGGCTTTTGTTGCGTACATAAGAAGCAGTATTGCCAATCTACTACAGTTTAAAATTGTATGGATAAATGTTTCAAGATATGAATGGGATATTTGTAAATGCTACCATCGTCCTAGCTGGACAATGACTGTTTTCACAAAAAAAAATCTTTGGACTATGGTTGTTTTTATGAAAACCACTGAAAATTTTCACTCCTATAACATAGGCCTGTGGTGTTCTTTCGCTTAATAACTAATTCAGTAGATGGCTGCTACAATATGCTCACCATATGCTTAATATCTCAGATTTACATTTTTTGGACTATGGTTCTTTTTTTAAAAAAAAAAAACTCTTCAAATGTAAAATCTAAAATCGAATATGATTTACCATCAGTCATCAGTGCTTTCATTTATATATACAAAGACTTTGCTTTTTGTGATTCACAACTTCTTTACCCTTGACCAATGAAATAATCTGCGAAAATAATATTGGTATATTATAGTTAGTTATATGAACACTGCAATAACCTATATGGGGAGACTGAAGATTCAAACTGCATATTGTGCGAACATCTGCTACCTCTCCATTTTTAATGCATTTTTCTATTGTTCTAAATGATAAATGATGAATAATTTATATGAAGTTTCCATTATGAGTGATACATGTACAGGTAATAGTGACAAAGAACTTATGGATATATTTATAAAATAAAAAAAACTCGTGAATAGAAGCATTCGAGCTACAGTGAATGTGCTTTTACATAGAAGCTGTGCAGCATTTTCACCAACTAGTTAACTGCTATAAAGCCTTCTAATTTTCATACATATAACTGATACACAGCAAACTGTGGAGTTGGATGTATGAATGCATTTAAGTTTTACTTTAATTAAATAAATCACAAAATAATAAGGCAAGACATATCACACTACACAATACATAACACAATGCTACGAGTTATTTGGACTGGTTTGAGCTTCAGTATATTAGCACAAAATATACTCATGTTCATAAAAACAGAACGGCAGAAAGGAATTGAGTTATTATTTTGATTTTTATAGAAGGACATGTTTATTAGCTGGCACACTTTCTAGTCGCAGCACCCATCATCCGACCATATTAATTAAGATTTATTATCAAAACATAAAGTTTTACATCATCTGTTAATGACGGTCCTATCACAATATCTCATATAGTTTCTGTGGGTGACAAATTTGGTGGGTGACGGTAGAGTTGGAATATAGTTTTCATTTAAGAAAGCTACAGTTGTCATAGTCACATAAGGTATCTTGGTGAAATATGGCCTTGGTGATGTGGGGATGTCTTGCAAGTACAGTGTTTTAATATTCAACAGTTGCTACACTAGTCTTCCATTCAGGTGGCCTGTGTTCGATTACCAACTTGGTCATGATGGATAAAGCAGAAGTTATAGAGGGTTTTCTCAGGGTATTACAGTTTCCCTCTTTAATTCCAGACACATATTCCACATCCCATTCGTTTCATCTATCATCTGCAATAGTTAAAAATGGGCTGGGGTAAAGTTTTGGGGTAGTATGGGTTTTCAATGTTGGTACAGGAAAGACTTGCAGATCCGGTTCTTGGGACTTAATGAGCACTCATCTGGGAATGGAACCTGGCTCTGTCAGGATGGTCTACCTGTCAGCATTGGATTGACGAATGTCACCTGGCTCGAACTTAGACAATCATCGCATATACAGGGTGTCTCCAACCTTCAGTGTCAAAATTATACAGATGTTAGAGGACTGAGCATTTTGACATAAGGAACTAGTAGTCAGAAATGGATATATCAGATGCCACGAGATCTAGAAAGTGTATATGAGGAACGTTTCTGTAAGCTGCTTTAATTTTCATAACAAAAAACTGCCTGGTGCTTCCATGGTGATATTTGTTATTGCTTACAAAATTTCATGCGTCACTGTAATGCATGTATTGAGACAGGTGATCGTCACTTTCAACAATTGCTATGAGGTGTACATTGTTTTGAAAATAAAACATTAAATATCTTGTTCTTTGCAAGAGAATGTGGTTGTAACACTGCCCACTTCATATCCATGATTACCTGGGCAACAGATTCTTACCTGCCTGCCTCATTGTGCAACAGACACCAGAGAGTGGAGCAAAATGTCATGCATTGTTCTGGATGTATCAAGGCTGGTGATCACCACTTTGAACAGTTGCTATGAGATGTAAGTTTATGCGTGTAAAAAATTAAAGCAGTTTGTAAAAATGTTCAAGCTTATTACTTGTTCAAGACCTTAGAGCCCCTGCAATATGCATTTCCAACCACTGGTTCCTTATGTCAAAATGCTCAATTTAGAGTCCTCTACCATCTGTACAATTCTGATCCTAAACGTTGGAGACACCATGTATATGGCGCACAATGGATCGTAGTAAGCCTAAGTGCATGAACCTTTGAAAAAATTAAGCCATACTAACAGCATCCCAGACCATAATGCTAATTCTTGGTGTGGTATGTCTGTCTGAATACACTCTGGACAATGCCTCTCATCCACTCATGGAGGATGACGATCTAGAATTTGTTTCGAATAGACAGAACCGAGAATCATTTGAAAAGACCGGAACATTTTCATATCACACGTTCTTCTTTGAAACATTCTCTGCATTAAAGAATCAATGCCCCATATGTGTGGCAATTTCGTGAAAAGAAGCATTCAAATCTTGTGTCAAAACGAAACTTCTGTCAAAGTCATTCTGTTGAACATAAGGTTTTTCTGCTCTCCTACAAGGCATGTTGTGCTGTAACAGGTGGTCAATGACATGACGAACTAACCTTGCTTCGCTTCTTAAGACAACTGCAGAGAGATGTGAGTTACGAGACACTGCGAAGTGGCAAGTGAATCTATACCATTGTAATTATTTCTTGAGTACTATCTACTAAACATGTCTTATAAACATCGTAAGCTTAACTTGAATCTTCCTTTGTGTCGTGTTTCTTATGAACATGACAGTACATGTTTACACCAAATACTTGTAAATTTTATTTTATCAGTTATATCATATAAACTGTGAGACTATTTTACTAATTCTGAAAATAATACTCAAAAATAAATTATAGCTTGGAGGGACGAGAAAACTTCGCAAAGTAAGAATAATTATACAAGCAGTGATATTTATAAATATATACATTAAAACTTCTGTCACGAGAATATCACAGAGCTCTTAAGAAATTCTCATCTTCCCACACCCATTTTACATGCAATTTTTTTATTAACAATTTTGTTATGTTCTATTTGTGGTAGGAATAAAAATTTTACCCACATGTAAAAAGCTGTTACCGTATTTGTCGGTGTATAAGATGCACCAGCTTTTTTTTTTACATATTTTTGAGGAAAAAAAAACTTTCATCTCTGAATATTTTAATGAATTTATAGTATATAGTATTTAAAATATACAGTAATACATAGATCTAATTCTAAGTAGAATCTTTTAATCTTCTTCGTCAAAACCCAGAAATTCATTTCCAGATCAAATGAAGAGTCACTCTAAACCTCTTCTAAATCAGAATCCGAGTCCTTGCACAACAAATTGTCCTCTGCACCATTCAGTGCATTACTAATGCCACTGTCTCAGTTTTCAAAGTATCTCATGAAGCTTTGATCTATTCATAAGCTCGGTATTAGCGTATAAGATGCAACATGTTTTTCAGATTCATTTTCAAAGAAAAAAAGTGCGTCTTATATGTCGGCAAATATGGTATGTGATAAAAACACAAACTGCTTCCTCGAACATCTAAAGATTTCGTTAATACTTCGTCTGTTCACATATAGATTGCTGTTGCCAGATTCTTCCCTGTGTTTCAATACCTATGCAGTATTATTACTAGAAGATACAAAGACAAATAGAAAGCTAAATTTTTAATTCTTTTGATGGAAATTAAATGTGTAAAGAGGTGAGAAAAACATTTTCATATGATGAAGGCTGCAGGCAAAATAATTCCATTACAGACTGCATCATTATAAAATCTTCACTGAATCATACGTAACTCAGGCAATCTAGAAACTAAATTCCTATATATAGCAATGTTAAGATGAAAAAAGTACTCTAAAATTATCTTCTTTTCTCACTATGGTATTCATCTCGTGTACCTTTGTACTTGGTATCAGTCAGTCCCAGTCTCCTTCCCCACTCTTCACAAATATTATACTATTTTATATTTTTTAACACAGCGCACATTGGCATGTAGTCATTTGCGCCTCTGCCTACTTTTATGGCGATTATGATGAATCTATTCTGAGATTGAGGTATCCATTAGGTCGAATTCTGTTACCTCTCATGATAAGATGACATGAATATAGAAGCAGGCAGGATGGATGAAATGGAAGGTGAAATGAGCCCAAGATCCATTGCCGAAAGTTACCCAGTATTTGCTCTTAATGGACTGAGGGGAAAACCTGGAAAAAACCTCAACCAGCCAATTTGTTCCAAACAGTATTCAATCCTGGGCCCACCAATTTCGCAGTCAGACACGCTGATCGCTACTCCAAAGAGGTGGACCTCCACAAAAATATTGAAAGTGTAGTTGCAACTTATTTCAGAACACTTACAATGCAATTGACTCAAAACTCTATATTATAAATCATTCGTATATTTTTCTCACAACTTCTTAGCATTCAATTACTTGACAGCTTCATAAACAGTTTAATTTGTTAAATCATTTTTAAATTTTATCTGAAATTTCATTACTTTTTGTTTTGCACAGAGGTGATCTGAAAATGGAAAATTTTACATATTCTAATCAGTACTAATATTCAATGTTGTTATAAATATTTGCTTTAACCAGTCATAATTGATTCCCACAACAATTTCAATGGTGCAGACCACAATAATAGTTGAAGGCCTTGTTAAGTTCTGCCCACAGTGCTGGTTAACTAAAAATACTCTCGACACTTTCTCATTACGTGATATACAGGAAACGAAATTACTGCCCAGACAATCTGTCTCCCATCATAATAATTTTTCCTTGGACTAAGATCTGAACTCATACCTACAGCAGGAAAAGCTTGTCATAGTGTACCACTAAAATTATCTAAAATCAACAAATGTAAATTTCTGCATCCCCTGAAACTCGACGAGACTGAAGTTTTATTGTATATACATAAGCACCAAAAACTTATAGATTCTGCTATTTACTAAAGTCTATTTTCATCTCAAACACTATGGGCACAACAAACAGTAAAGAGTGCAATGCTCACAGCTACTCAAAATAAAAGACAAAATCATGAACATGGTGAGGTAGTGAGACTTGCCATCTGAAACTTCAATTTCTTTATTCTGATCTTGCTTTCTCTTCCTAAACCATGTGTTTTTATAAGCATCCAATTTCTTTCCCCTGTACTTCACCTGCATTGTAAATGAGGAATTACAAAACGACTTACTAATTTAACAGATAAATAAGATCTACAATTTCGGGCATAATAAATAATTATGCAATATAAACTGTTAAATATCCAAGTGGAGTGGTTTATTTTTGTGTCATTACAAAGTACGACAGTGCTTTCCAAAGCAGTGTATCATCTACAATATATTAGGAAGAAAAGCAACTTAGTGAGGAATAAATTGTTCATCCTGTTCAAGTTGTTCTTCATACTGTATATTCCAAATAGAGAACGAAATCTAAATGACCAGTATCCTTATTAAACAGTGAAGGTTGCTTTTTGACAGACAGTGTGTTTGATTTTTCTGGTTAGTTGTTTTCTCTAAGCCTGGCACAGAACACAAAACATGGGGTTTCTTTTCATTGTTACCGGTAATTGTTTGTACTAAGTTGATGACAAAATTCTGCTGGCATTTTGCATTGTCATCTCCATTCTATTCAATGTAATTATTTTTTTAATAAAGTTACTACTTGAGAAACGTTCATAATGTTCAAAATCTGGAAATCACTGACTTAAAGTATTAAAGAACAGATCAACATATTATGTACGTATGTAAATAACGATTCAGACTTCTATTTTAATTTTCACATTATAGAATCCACAAAATGATTCTACTATTGAAATTTTAGAGTTAATACATACGAGCAGAAATTAAAATTGTTCTTGGTAAGCATTGAGGATATAATTTGTGTCTGTATTGTGTCTAGTTAATAGAAATAGATTGTTAATTTATTTTGTAGGGAGTGTTTAACAAAATACGACATTGTATTTAATTATAACAGTCTTAACTCATTCCTCATTTTTTAAATATATTATATGAAAGAATGAATTCAAGATCGTCAGGCTACTAACATTCTCATTAAAGTTGTTGTTAAATAGAATTGAATATGAAAGTATTGGCTTACTGACCATTAGGAACCAGTCACATGCCTGTGGGCTCTCTTATACACTTGTAATAAAACATGAAACATTTGTGGAAATTGAATTCTCAAAATTTGAAAAATGAGAGCTTAATCTTAAAAATTAGAAACGAGTATTATACAGTTTATTTAACTATATCCTTCTGGTTTAAAGATGTGCTACATGTGGCACTTTCGAATGAAGCACAGAAAAGTAGGGCGGTACATGATACATGTTCAGCAGTGATGTCAACTGCGAGGTAATAAGCGCTCTGCAGAATTTAAAAGGCTAAGAATTACTGTTCTTAAATGATTTATGTATTTTTCATGGCACATGATTACAGGACCAGTTCATTTATTTAAGTGTAATTTATGTAATCTGTAAATATGAAACATTAATAAGGATGAGAGTGAATTAAAATTAAAATTTATTCATTTTAAGTAAACAACTTTCAGGCATTAAAGAATATTATACAATAACTATCTGCACTATCTAATCTAATATTCTTCCAAATGAAGCGCTGACTTATTACATATGAGTAGATTATTCAATGACACTATAATTTGCAGCAGTTATGGAGCATTGATTGAAAGCAGTATTTCATGTGAAGTAGATTTAAAATGACCTAATTTAAATAGTTCAAAAATATTTTGTGAAATGTTACTCTTGTCGGTTCATTTCAATGTAAGTTCATCCATCTTCAATTTCATGCTTAAAAATTTGAAAAAACAAAATTATTAGATGCTTCATGAAGACGTGCATACTAATAAAAGCATAGAAGCATAAACTAATAAAGTGAATAAAAAATTAATTAAAGACGTAATTTCATGCAGATAAATACTATATTTTATCAACGTAACTTTCTTGTTATAAATATTTTATTGTGCAATTTTTTTTACCAATGAATATTGCTGTATAGTGAATAGCAGGCCTGCTTCTTTTCGAAAGGCTTTAGGTTCAATCCAAGACGCTGGCCATGCAGACAGGAGCTTTCGAGATCTTTCAGTTCCTTTAAGAAAATCATGGCATAGTACCATAAAACTGACTACGACAATTTTATGATATTAAATATCTGCAACATTTATGTCATTTTTAATTACTCCAACGTTATTTCAATACCAAATAACTGCTACATGGTACAGCATCATTATATAAACTACGTAATAATGTACTATTTAATCAACTTAAATTTTCCAGTACGCTTCTTGCCTCCAGCAGTTAAATATCAATAGTTCGGGCCTTGCTACAAAGTTAAGTTTCATATTAATTCTACATATTACAGTCACAAGCGAGTAGTAATACATTGTGTGTGAGATTAATAGAATGGATTTTAAGTGCTACAGCCTGACAACTTGAAGTAAAACCCTGTAAAATAAGCCAACTTTTGTTATCTTCTCTCTTTTCCTCTTCCTCCATTCTTCAGACCCACTTTACATAGGTATCTGAGAGGATGAGTGCAGGGATCACAACCAATAGAAAAGACCATCCCCTAATAATGCCACAATTCGAGGGCTTAGTGTGAAAGTAACGTAACTACAAAAATTGAAATTCTTAGGTTTTACAAAAATTGAGATTTTTAGGTTTTTACACAAATCAATAGCAAATTCGTTCTTCTACTTGGCGTGATGACGCCACCACGTAACGAATATGGCTACTAGGTCAGGTGGTAAAAGTGATGTGGATTTGATTAAGTTGCGCAGTGGAAGCAAATAAGCAATGCTGGATATTAAATAATATATCATATAATTAATTAAATATGTAAAAGAATATAAGTATGTACAGTGAGGTTAATTGAATGAAAGAACAAGAGTTAATAATGGAAACTGAATAACAATATTGAATTAAATGAAATAAACAGAATGAGAGTTAATGGCCACTAATCAGTACAATATGCTGTAATACACTGCTTCAGGCTCAAAGACATATTTAATCTTAACTCGGCTACTAATAAATTATATACACACATTTGTACAATATTAAATTACTACAAATATACAGCAGACTGATGAAAGGAGGAAATGTCTCAAAGAATTTAGAAAATACCAAACTAATACTTTATCAAACAGTCGAATCTCTCAGTACTCAATACATGTAACTACCAGTATAATCTGGATCCTTCCAGAATAACCCATAGTAACCAACATATAATTTCTATGTTGTCGAAACTTCAATACAAATTCAATATTAATCTCCACAGCACAATTTCAATCCATTTCGTCTACATCTTTACACAAAGCCAAATCTCCAAGTAACGATAAGTAATTTCTCTAAGTGTAACTTGTCTAAATGTCTAGGCAAAGAACAGTTTCCTGAGTTTAACTATCTACATGACTAGGCTGAGGCGAGTTTCCGAGTGTCAGTACGATACTACTTGACTTACTAGGAAACCTCTTATTTTCCCCTCTCTTGTCTATCCACAAATCCTAATGCTAACAGGATATTACATTCGAGAATATGGCAATAATATAGGTAGCACTAGATGCTGAAGAGCTGCCCCTAGCGATCGAGCCAATGTGCATGGCGGTCACAAAAAAATCGTAACTCAATTCCAAAGTCTTGTATATAATACAATTCGTAACTACAAAACATGATGGTATAGTTTCATGTGAAATAAGTGTATTGCCTGTTAAGAATTTTGTTGTGAATAAAACATGGACTGTAGTAACATTAGTTTCACAATAAGCCCTCGAATTACGGATTCTACATTTCTGCCTTGACTGTAAGCTAGGAAGGTTTCATAACATTATCACTGCATGAGAGGCCAGAAAATTTACGTCTAAAGTTTTCCTTTGTTCTGCCACACAATTTCCTTCTCCACATGTATGTTTTCAGAAAAGTACACGTTCATGCACTGAATATGTAACAATTGCAAAACACAACATAATGTAAAAGAATAAACTGTATTTATTCTTAGCTGACTCAATGCACAACTTAACACATGGAGCAATCAGACTCCCAACCTGCAGTGAGTCCCTGCAGATGCAAGTAGTGGCAATAGCAGGAGGGACCTGCACCTGATCGGCCAACACAAATACTATAATGAAACTCACTGTAGTTGTAACTGTAGTTGAGTTGTATTGTGTGATTAGGCATTATATCACAGTAAAAGTTTCGAAATATTAAAATATTATAAATTATTTATTTCACACCAAATACAGTGAAACCTCTCATTTACGGACATCGAAGGGACGTAACAATCTGTCCGCATCTGGGAGGTGTCCTTAATTGAGAGGGAGGCTCCCCAATCTAACAGTAAATTTATAATATGCATTATGTATCCCTTCACGCTTTACTGTAGTTTAATTCTAAATACAGTATACAGTACTACAATAAATTCTTTGCAACTTTGAACTACAGTACATAAGACCGAAAAAGGAAAATACAGTACTGTGCCATGCAATTTTTTTCTAGATCTACAGTTAAGCAGTATGTAATTTACAGTTTTCAACTTAACCTTTACGTTCAGGTTTCTCGAAACAGAACAACTGATTGAAGTGAAGAGAATAATCCTACTAATTCTATCATGAGTTGAATACAATTTCACAGGAACCTTGGACCCATCAGGCAGGTCAAATTTTATGACTTTGTTTATCCACCCGCTTCCAGCTAACAAGGGGTAGCCAGCTGGGTTAGTAGTAGCCTACGAGAACCTTATTGTCTTCTTTCATGTTAAGGAATTTCTGTACAGTTCTCAAAACTATATTTTCCATTTTTGTAGCATATTAGGTCTTGAAATCCAAGTTCTGTCCGCAGTCAGGAGGTAAAGCAAGCTTTAGGACTGTGAAACAGCTGTCCGTGTCCGAGAGTGTCCGTAAACGAGAGGTAAATTTATCATTGTTTCTATATTATTTCAGTTGGGACATAAAAATCTGTCCATATATGAGGAGTGTCTGTAACTTGGGGGTCTCCATAAGGAGAAGTTTCACTGTATAGCGGAAACTATATCAGCCTGTACAGACTGCAGCAGATCAGACAACACTGCACTTGTACCTCAGCCTCTCCCTCTCTCGCTTTCCTAGCTACTAGTGTTCGAGATGATCAAGCTAGCGTTTTACTTCAATTTGTCAAGCTATAGACACTGAGAAGTGTACGTAAAATCTTATAATACTTAAATTTATTAGTATTTTTCTGTATAAAAGTTTCATGCTTTTAATAAGTTACATATAATGAAACCTACAGATGCCCAGCCACAACCAGATTTCTTTTCTGGGTTTATGATCCTCTTGCAGTGGATAGCCCATGCACTTGGAGATGCAAAAATAATGTCTGTTTCCTGTGATTTTATTTTTCCATCGGGAAGCAAGTCTCCTATAAATCTCTGACCCTGAAAAAAATTACAAAAGTCTGAAATCGTATCATGGTAACAAGACAGAAAAAAGTGTGCAACAGGAACATTTTATAAATTGCAGAGATGATTCACTGATGAGTTTGCCTTCACTCGGAAATAAGAGAAAAATCTGTAAAGAAAAATAAATAAACAAAATAAACGATAAGAAATACGTAACATAAAGCACAAGACATGATATTTTCTATAAATTGCATACTGTTTCAAAAAGAAAAAATTGCCGAGACAATAAGCTACTAACTAGACACAAAGATGTAAGCTCACCAGGTACTCGATGGCCATGGTTCCCTCACCAGGCTCTAGAATGCCTGCTGCAAGCAACATCTGCAGCGTAACAGTGCGCCCGCTGGGGCCTGAGCCTGAACGACTCCGGCGCTCACCACTTTCCTCATAGTCCTAAGAAAACCAAAGCTTTAATATAAGAAAGGAAAGCATGCTACCCAACGAGGAACTTAGCATTTCTCCCAATAAAGAAAGCAAATAGTGGAATCATTAATATTTAGGTATACTGGTATTTGATACTATTAGTTGAAATAAGTACAGAAGAAATGTGCGTCAATTTCAACATTCTTTTGTGAATAAGACTTCATATTTGCTAACAGGAAAGCACGAAGGGATGTTTCTATAATTATTAGCCTTGTTAGATGGATATGTAAGTTTACAAGTAACGAAATAAAACTGACAAGTTCTAAGTCCTTAGAACAATTTTCTGTGCCAATCTGGGGATTTTCAGTTGCATCAAACTAGAGTTATCGTACATCTCGGATTTTCCAGGATCATATTGGATTCCAGCTATGAGTCCCAATATTCTAAAAAATGTTGCTACAATTAAAATTATCTTGCTGTTTAGAGTAAATATATGCTCAAGTAAGACATAAGTACTTTTACTTTGAAAAGAATTCGCAAGTATTATCATTCAACATTACAATTTTTGTATATTTCGTCATGAGTAAATACACCGTGTTCCGCTTATAAGTATAACAAAAGAAATAGCTATAACTTCTGAATTAATACAAGTATATACTTGAAACCAACTGCTACAAAGAATGAAAACTGGGAATTTTTGTTACCTTATGTTCCATAAACCTCAACATGGCTTCCATTGGTGGCACGGGAAATATCCAACCGGTATTCAACCTCGACCCAAGTGTTATGAAGCATCTGTGGTGTAACATTGTTGACAGCAGCATAAATTCTTTCTTGTAAGTCTGCCAAATCACGTACTGGCGTCCTGTAGACCTGGTCCTTAACAAAACCCCCACAGGAAAAAATCAGGTGGTGTTACATCTGGTGATCTGGCAGGCCATGTGATGTACGGTGATCCTCTTCCGATCCATCTTGCAGGGAATTGTTCGTCTAAGAATGTGCGAACCATGTTGGCAAAGTGTGGTGGAGCCCCATCTTGCTGGAAAATTGCTCCATCTGGGAGTTGTGGCACAGCATACAGTTGCAACATATCCAGGTACGTGTTTGCAGTGACTGTCTTTTCAGCAAAGAAATAGGGACCAATGATTCTGTCACGCATGATCCCACACCAAACATTCCATTTAGGGGAATCCCGTTGGTGTTCAATTACGACACTTGGATTTTCCGACCCCCAGATGCGACAATTGTGTCGGTTTACTTTTCCACTGACGTGGAAGGTTGCCTCATCTGAGAAACAGACTCGAGTTAGAAATGTGTCGTCATCGTCCACTTTATCCAACATTGTTTCTGCAAAGCGTTTTCGTTCCAGTTTATCATTCGGCGTAATCATCTGATGAAGTTGCAGCTTGTACGCTCGCAAACGCAATCTTTTATGGAGCACTGTATGCACTGTTGTTGGTGGGATGTTCAACTGCACACTAGCCTGTCGAATGGATTTCCGCGGGCTTCTCTGAAATGCCTCGCGAATGCGTTCGACATTTTCGTCAGACACTTTACGCTTGGAATGTTTACCTGCATTAGACAACAAACTTCCTGTTTCTCTGAGCTGCCTATCCCATTTCATTATTGAGACGTACGTCGGTACAGCTTCCCTCGGTCTAAGATTGTACTGACGGCGAAACAAGCGCTGTACACGAATTATGGATCTATGTTCTGCTAATGACAGCACACAAAAGGCTTTCTGCTGTGGCGTCCACATGCTGACTGACTAAAGATACGATACGAATTCTCTTATTTAATGATCTGCGCATGCGTGAGTCTTCTAAAAATAAGTAACAACAATGGATTAAAACTTCCCAATTTCCTCTTTACAATGGTACCAATCTTAACCCATTTGCATGCATTGTTATGAAATTATAACTATTTCTTTTATTATACTTATAAGCGGAACACGGTGTACATGCACTCGAAGTTTCAACAAACAAAAGCTTCATATTAAAGAAAGAGGATGTTAAAAAAAAATTAAGCAGGAAGACTGGTCATTGTGATATGTGCCATTTGCAACATTAGTATATGGAAAAACAAATAAAATTGTTGTCTTCTTTAAATTGACAACAGAGTTGTAGTAGTAAGGCAGAGCAGTGGCGAACAGAATAAAATAATCCAACAAAAACTCAAAACGTCTCCTCGAAAATGTCCTCTCACAAACTGCGAAATGATTTCTTTTTCATAAAAAAAAAAGACAGCACATTTACTCAAGTGTTACTATAGAAGATTTTCTTTCATTTTTTATGATTGCAAATATATAATTAAGTATTAACGAGTGTTTCTTTAACTTCTGATTATTTTCTGTATGTATAATACACTATCTGATTTTTTAAATTGCTATGACAAACTCAGAATTTTTTTATTTCTTAGGTAGAGCAACCCAACTTCAAGCTGTGAACTGTACGTTGTTTCTGGGAATTTCTACCATTTGTTGAAATAACTCTACAACATTTCAGAAACATTTACGAGCACTGATCCCAACTAAAGGAAGAGATAAATATATGTTGATTGATTGAAATTTTTACCTAAAAATGTTTAGAAGCATGGCTAATTTAGATGAGTTCCTTCTGTTTGTATCTTAAGTGAATTAATTATAATCTGCTTCTTTTATAATCTTTTCAACTGTAGTAGCTGTTCATCTTTGATGTGATGATATGAATATGTTTCAACAAGTAAAATATGATTTGGAAGGAAGTAATATTAACATAGAATCTTTGTAGAGAGGCTAAAGTCAGAGTTCAGTGTGCAATTGTCAGAAGGTCTTGGAAGATCCTATAGAAAAGTAGATATAAAGAAAAATAGAAAATTAGCATCTGACAGATACCTCAAATACATCTGAAGACAATGAATTAAATTCAGAAATGTTTAGTTCGTTAATGTTTAGGAGTAATAAAGAACAACAAAACCGTGAAGTCTATTGAAGATAGAGGACTTCAATATTAATGCAAGTTAAAGCATAGTCTAAAGGCATTTAAAGCAAGGCATGCAAGTAACCCAATGACTTATAGTTAAAAAAGTGTAAGATTTTGGTCTTTTAGTCTGTTCAGTCAAAATGGTTGAATGGATATTATTTCAGAACAAACTGATAATATAAAGAGTTAAAGTAAATTTTGATGCACTTATTTATTATATCTATTTTCATTCCCTTATGTATTTCACAACTCCTGTGAACAATAGCATTTATCTACACTGAGATATTTAAACCCAATTAGTTCCCCCACTGGTAAGACTTCAAACAAATACTATTCAAGCTCATACTGGGATTCTGAGAATCGAAATTTTTTTTTATTCCATGTGAGTGATAGTGTAATTTCTTTTTACCGAAAAGTTGAGAAGACCAAAATTTACACATTCTCAACTATAGGCATTTTTGCACCTCATCAATAAACTCTTCATCTTCTATATCTTCGTCTATATAATCCTTTTCCTCTTGATCATCAATTGTTTGTGGCTGTTGCTGCAACTGTTGAAATGTTTGATGTAACTGTTGCTGGTTAGAATGTTGCTGCTGTTGCGTTTGTTGTAGTTGTGGCTGATGTAATTGTGGCTGCTGAGGTAGTTGCTGCTGTTGTGGCTGCTGTTGCATTCTCAGAACCTTTCAGGAAGAAATTACTTCGAAAGGATAGGCATAACTAAAATTTTTCCAGTACAGAACCTAGAGTATAATATAATAATATTATCAGAAAATTTAAATGTTACAATTTACTATATTTGCACACCTTTTACAAATGAGATAATTCTGTATTAACTGCAAAATATATCAACTTATAAGTAGCTCCAAAAAAAAAAAAATTCCACCAGAGTTGGGTAAATAACTAGAAACAATTTACAAATTTCACTCGCAGGAGAATTGTTTATGAGCTCATGTGGAAACCTCCTATCATACAGTTATTTTATTATCTCTGCCAGTGAGTGACCAGTAAATTTCAAACGGCTTATCTTAGTCATGGGCGTCAGAGCATTAAAAAGCAGTGCAAACTTCTGTTTATCTTTCTTTTTCCTTACCACAAACGTGACATTGCATAGAGATAGAGATATAATACAAGATCTGTACTGTACACAGTCAGAACTCCAGAGCAATCAACAAATATAAAAAAAGTTGCACATCTTAATTGTAAGCTTGCAAATTGAAGCTTGAGTAGAAGATAAGTGGAAAATAATCGAAAAATTCAGTAGCCTCCAGCTTCGAGTAGATAGTCCTCACTCAGCTGGTGCAGTACATTGTGTAGATATTGCTTCGCACATGGCAGGATTGGAATTCACGCAGAACAGAAACTCGACTACTTTCTTCAAGTATACACGTTGTTTCTTAATGTAACATTCAAAGCAATTTTTGACACCCTTAAGTTAGTATAAGCAACTGATTTTTTTATGTCTGTCTGCTGTGGAGATTTAATTATGCACGCAGTTTGAAGGGAGGTTTCAACATGAATCCATTCACAGCTCCCTTATCAGGGAGAAATGTTTGTTTCAATATTTCGATATAAAAATTAACAAGTCATTAAATTTAATCGAATCTACTAACCCAAGAGTGTTTAGCCTCCTTATCTCAATAAAGTAACAAAGAAAGTAACAATGTTTTAGCAAAGTAATATAAACACAAACAATTTTCTTTCTCCTGTAAAATTGACTTCAAATCACATAGTCGTTTTTACAGGCATAGCAAAGTTATGCTTTCTGCTGTCTCTTGTACATCACAGTGATGGTCTTGGGCTTTTTTGATTCATCTTAGGATGTCCTTTTCTCCTATTGTACTTGTCTCTAGTTTTGCGTTGTCTTCATGTTAGAATTTTGAGGCATTTTGAAAGTTCACAAATTTTCAAGACTATTTTTTGAAGTTGAGAGTCCAATTTACCCCACACCATTTTTTTTTTCGCGTTTATTCAGTTAATCCCGTCACACTAAATCAATTGACACTTCAAATGTCCAGATCAATTAAGATCTCATGGAGGTATGCACGTAAAATGGCCACTAGAATTTTTGACACGTTTTGACCCACCCTTCTCATCAATCTTGAGAATCCGACCAGTTTCGTGTGGATGTTTATGAGATTCCTTTGTCTACAAAGTGGATATACTTTTCGTTTCGCTATATTTATTTCTTTAAAAAGTTATAAGCAATTCCAATGTAACACTTTTTTGGACATTGTTACTGAGTGGTTGGGTTGAAGAGCTACCATACCAAAAAAAGACCTAGTTCTACGTCAAAAACTCAAACAGACCATTAGCCCAAGTAGGATTCGAACCCACGCCTGAGCACAGTCTCAGGTTACACTTATGGTTTTGAGGAATCGAAAACCATGGTGATACAAAGAGTAAACTTTTAGCAGAAATAATTGTTTTGATGAAAAATAAGTAAGAAAGTGGATGTATGGAGGGAATTTTATACTTATTTTCCTGGGTGCAATTAGTTTTTCACCCTGTAGGAAATGATTTGGAATGTAGCCAGCTGAATGATTAAAACTGTAGTAACTCTGTAAACTCAAGGTCAGCAAAAGCAATGATATATATGAACATTTCCTCAAAAAGTCGAAGAACTCTTATTTCTTCTGGCATTCCCCATTATTTAATTCTTGCCACCCTACAAAGAAATGCCTGGGCTTGTCAGCCAATGCTATAAAAACTTTTCTGATAAATGGGAACATACCTGACCAACTAGTTCAGTAGAAAACGACAATACTGTGATAGAGAAAAATAAAATGGCTTATTTATACATATTTCATTAAGAAAAGAAAGAGTTTTACACATTATATTTCTGATTCCATTGCATAATAATGCATCTCCTTCCCCGAATATCATATAACTTTTATAAATTCTTGTGTTTACAAGAAAAACACATTGTCAAAAATATTACTTCTGAGAAAAAGACTTTGAAAGTTCCTGACAAAACTGAATCCTCAAAATAATATTTTCAGTAAGTTGTTTCTCTTATGTGTATTTCATTTTCCAATTCTAAGTTCATGCACTTACATTATATAAATTATATATGCCTTTTTCTCAGAAGTAATATTTTTTACTCAATGTGTTTTGCTTGTAAACCGACGAAATACTAGACAATCAGGAGTTTGCTGTAATTAAATATATTGCAGGAAAATGAAGGCACATGTAAAAAAAAAAAAAAAAAAACTATGCAATCCACGAGCACTATTAAGATATTCGAGCTTAAACTGAAATAAAAGTTACAGCAAAATGTAACATCAAATTAATACAAACCAAACAGAATAAGAATTAAAAATTAATTAAATATATAATCCTAAAAGAAAAATCATGTAGGTACTCGAAAAGTCAAGCTCCCAGTCATTAACTATTAGAATGGATTTGCATGCTAAAAATGCATAATTATATGAAACATTTAAATTTGAAACACACTTCATCTCTTTCTCCTCTCAGGAATTAAGTCACACCTACATGATAGGTGTTCAATTCTATTTATGCAAAACATAATCTAAATATGACTCATAATGCTAATGAAAAATTACATAAAATAAATTAGAAAATTAATGTATAATACGTACAACAAAGTAAATCATATATGCTCTTACAACTAAACTACACATTTATACAGTGACCATACAACAGTCATTTCAAGAAAATTTGCTACTAAAATTGTGTGAAGGAAGAGAAACAAGTACTACTAACAGACTAAGTACTGTAAAGCTGTAAATCTGGATAATGTAAAACACAAAAGTTTACATCCCAAGAATGGCAGCTACATTGTTCCTCTTAATCTGTAACTTCAACTTCACATTAATATGTATAGTTATTTTTACACTGAAATATTGCTGATTTACCATACATCTGTTGGAGAGACTAGCTTTCTGTCATCTGATTAATCTACAATTTTATTCTAATCTCAAAAGTTTTAAGATTGGAGGCAACATGTAGCATTTATTAATTCACTATTATACCGAACTAAAAACTGGCAATATATGGTACAGGCTCCTCCATTTAATACAATTTCTTTGCAAACAAAAAACGGAAAATAAAATGTGTCGAGTTGGTTTCTAGCAAATCTTTACATTTATAAAACTTGATTTTTCTTTAATAAGACTTGAATAATTTACTTCATTTATCATATAAAAGTATCACATTTGAGGTTTTCTGTTGTAGATTTACATACTTCATACATTTTATCCTTGTTTTATTTTTATTAAATCGCACACAGTTGTAACGACAATCTCGTATTCTGTTGGGAGATAAGCCACACTTTCTCCTTTCCCAAACTGCTCAATTATTTGCACTTGATAAATATCAAAACACGTTTTATTTTGACACCCATGTAAGACATTTTGCATAGAAGTTACACAGTATGACTACTCGAACACTAGAGCAAGGACTGAATGATGCATGGGTTTGCTATAAATTTTGCGTAAGTTCTTGGGACCATTTCTTTGAAAGCAGATAGTGGCTATTTTAAAAGTTGGGAACATCTGGAAGTAACTGTTCCGTTTTCGGCAGCAGCAACAGCAGAATCTGTACTGTGTAAAGATAAAGGTCTGTAATAGCACACTCTAGGAAAGATATGTACTACGATTTTTTTTCTGAGACAAAAAAGAAAGAAAAAGAAAAAAAAGAGCAAAAGAGTGACAGTCAGATATTCCATCAATTGGTTAAAAGGGTGAAGGATAATTGGAGTTCTACTAATTACCTACAACTTCGAGTTAAACCTATTATAAAAGATGAATGTCAATAATACATATAAATATAGAATTATTATTAGATAAATACAAAATTATTATCGGTATTCGAAGTTCTAAATGAAAACAATTAACTTAACTAATGAAAGTTCAGTTTAAATATGCCTACTTCAATTTCGTATATGTACCAAAGGCACACTTTTAACTAAAGGCTTATAACTTGCAGGAGACTTGTTTCAAATGCCAGCAATTCAAAGTGGAATTTGTGCTAATTAGGCCTATAAAAAGATGGAGTTGAAGCAAGCTTTTTCGAAGTTCTTCCTTTCCCATTATTATTATTTTACTGTTTTTCCATGCTTCGTAAAAATCCATAACACAGATACAGTAAGAAATGTAAAATGAGACTAACTTAAACAGATTTCTACAGCAAATGTTTTACCGACAAGATTTCCATAACCTGCATGAAGAAAACCAGGATACAGAATGAATTAACTTGTGAAGCATAATAATAGGAACATGTAATCGTGCCTAATATACTATATTTTTAAGCAAGAATAATTAATCCAGAACAAATAATAAAGGTATTGAAAATGTAAGTTACTGCTTCATGCTTATCAGATTTACTAAAATGAAAGCAGCATGTTGTTCTATAATCAACCCTTTTTGTTACCATAGAATGGCACGATATTAAAAGTTCGTTCATCACTGTATTTAAGATTGTTACCAGTATGTTTAAAGAACGAGTTTTATGGAAGATTTTGGTATAATTTAACAGTAATAATGATTAAAAAATTAACACATGAACTGATTGCTGGCTCACAAAGAGACATTTAACTCGCATGATCTTTCAAGGTAAGTTTTACTATACCATTTTTGATAACTTATTACCAATTTATCACTAGCAGGAAGCATTTTGCACGAAAAACCCTAGTAATTTTTTTTCAGTTCTTCCTTACTGTGTTGATGCTATTCGATACTCTTCTAACTCACACTTTCTGCTCGCACTGACTTCCCATTTCATTGATTCAAAATTGTAGTTGGTGAACTATTTTTGTGAAAATAAGAAATGTTAAAGAATTGACACTTCACTTAAAACAACAGATATTTTTACATGAAGGCTGACATAATGTTACATTCTAAATTGTAACTGGGCAATGATAATTTCAAGGTAAAAAGAACATTTTATTAATAGGAATATTAATATCTGCGATTAAGGAAATATTAATGTCTAAGACATGTAATCTATGATGCAAGTTCTACACTTCCAGTAAATTTTCTGATCAATCAGTTACTATACTTACCATTTCTGCCTATTAACGTATTTTAAACAGATATTAACATACTGCCAGACTGATAAAGCATGTTCATAACAATACAAATGACAAAGTTTTTTTTAAATCGAACTCCTAATACAAAAAATATTTATAGTGATATCTAGCTATTATTTTACATGGTGCAAAATGTGCAAGAAACTTCAGAAAAATAGTAGAAACACGAAATTATGGAAGCTAGCAATATAGGCTGTATTTCTGAATCCTGTACAGAGTTCAGAAGCTGATATTCTCTCTTACATTCTCTACAACTTGAAACAGCTGACATCCTTCATGTTGTATTCAATCTGTTGGTAGTCTATAGTGAATGTACAACTGCCAATCATCCAAGTACCATGGAATCTAGTAATTTCAGTGAAATTGAAGAGCTTCTAATAATATCTTTAAAATACTATATGATGTTGCTCTCTATATTGGAAACTGAACGAAATCCACTATGTGGTGATTTTAAAATTAAGTCTTTGTACAAAATCTGACTTGGCCTACTGACTGTGGGCTATTTAAAATAATATAGGAGCTTCTAACTTCGTCTTCCAATCAGCCAGGATAATATTTAGCCTATTCGTTTATAATTGTAACATTCCCAGTTTCCAGGGTATGACAACCCTAGCATGTTATAATTACTGGCACAGAAATTTCTACAGTTGGCACTAATGCCTGACTCAACAGCTATGTCACAATGATGGTAGATGATACTGCCAAAAAGCTTAATATTAAACGAGAGTACCTATATGTATATACAGCTAGTGACTTACTCTCAAATCACAAAAATTGCTAAATTAAGTTTCATTTATGAAAACAATTCCATTTTTGTATACAAATTCTTAGTTGAAATGCAAACAGTAAAATAGGCCAACACCAATAATAATCACATGATATATTAAAAATTGATCACTTACCACAGTTTAACTCACCAGAACATAATGAAAATGCCTAAACTTTGCTGCTTGACTGCAGTGATGCCAATAGTCTTGTTTCGAAAATAGTAGACAGTTTTACTTCCATAATTCAGTCATGTCTAAAAAAAAAACAATTAGGCCTACTTATTAACTTCTATATAAATATTTAATATTTCACTTGAACTGTAAACAATGAAAATATGTTTTTATAGCATGCTACACTGAAGATTTTTTTACGAAAAAAAAAAAAAGGAAAATGATTGATTTTCAGAGGAAAAGTAGTTTGGAATGGAAGGAATTCATATGGGACGTCAGTTAACTTGAACACATACTATTAGAAAATTGTTAAAAATTGGAAATAATTGATCGGTGTAAACAACCTAAAAGTGGTTATTTAACACGTGAAATAAACAGGTAGAACATTTCAAAATGAACGCGAAATACATATTTCACTTCATTTAGTATATGCAAGGCATATCAAAAGCCTAAACTAATCTAATCTGTCACAAATTTCCGCACTGTAGCCTAGAACTTGTTTGAAATTGACCAGGTTACTTCAGCTGCTTGTCTATGTGGATGACATGAATATGTTAGGAAAAAATCCACAAACTATTAGGGAAAACACGGGAATTTTACTTGAAGCAATTAAAGATTTAGGTTTGGAGGTAAATCCCTGAAAGACAAAGTATATGATTGTCTAGTGACTACAATAGCCTATAGTACGAAATGGAAATATAAAAATTGGAAATTTATCCTTTGAAGGTGGAAAAATTCAAATCTTGGTGCAACAGTAACGAATATAAATGACACTCAGGAGGAAATTAAACGAAAAATAAATATGAGAAATGCCTGTTATTATTCGGCTGAGAAGCTTTTGTAATTCAGTCCGCTCTCAAAAAAGATGAAAATTAGAATTTATAAAACAGTTATATTAACCAGTTGTTGTGTATGGTTGTGAAACTTGGACTCTCACTTTGAGAGAGAAACAGAGGTTAAGGGTGTTCGAGAATAAGGTATTTAGGAAAATATTTGGGGCTAAGAGAGATGAAGTTACAGGAGAATGGAGAAAGTTACAAGATGCAGAACTGCATGCATTGTACTCTTCACTTGACGTAATTAGGAACATTAAATCCAGACGTTTGAGATGGGCAGGTCATGTAGCAAGTATGGGCGAATCCAGAAATGCATATAGTGTGTTAGTTGGGAGGCCGGAGGGAAAAAGACCTTTGGTGAGGCCAAGGTATAAATGGGTAGATAATATTAAAATGGATTTCAGAGAGGTGGGTTATGATGGTAGAGACTGGATTAATCTTGCTCAGGATAGAAACTGATGGCAGGCTTATGTGAGAGGTGGCAATGAATCTCCAGGTTCCTTAAAAGCCATATGTAAGTAAATCTAGGACTTAGAGAAATGCAAGTTGAAGTTCCAGTGTCGCGTGCTATAGAAAAGCCAAAATATGTAGTTATTCAAGTTGTGACCTTCTAAAACAAGGCTGAAATACAACATACGCCTCGAGCAGGACAGGATAGAACTATGACCAGCCCTCAAAATTAGGCGGTAGTCAGGTATGTCCATCCGTTAACAATGTAGATTTAATTCATGATTTCTATATAGGTCTATTTTATTTTATTGTAGGATAAACTTAGTATTTTCGTAAGAGTAATGATGCGCATTTGACAAACACAGACAAAGCTGCTCTTTTAAGATAAATTGTTGGCAGTAAGGAAACCATACAGTAAAGTTTTCCCTTATTCTGACACAGGCCTATAACACTGAGGATTTGGTTATAGGTGTGTCTGTGCTTAAAGACCTCTCAACTGAAACTACAGGACTACTCATTTTCATTTCATTTATTATATTTCATAGATCTTACATCAGCATAGGTCGATGGCATTTAAGTGTGCTTAAATGCGACAGACTCATGTCAGTAGATTTACTGGCATGTAAAAGAACTCCTGCGGGACAAAATTCCGGCACATCCGGCGACGCTGATATAACCTCTGCAGTTGCGAGCGTCGTTAAATAAAACATAACATTTTTTTACATCAGCATTGAAGCGTTAAGCTGTGGAACAAAAATATTCTAGTACGTACTCAGAAATAAAATCAGCCTCCTCATATCATTCTTAACTGCCTGTTGTGATGTCCCAATGTCACCAAAGATAGCATGGCGCAGCATTAATTCCTGCATATTATACAGAATTCTGGATAAGAGTAATTACCGGTGGTTTCCTGTTTTCACTCATACGATTCTGAATTATTTTGGGATATATCGTATTTATAATATGGATGCACTAGCCAAAAGTATCATTTGAAATGCTGAATACATAAAATGCAAAAAGATATTATTCCATTTCTTTCAACCATTAAAACTTACAAAGAATTAAGGAAACTCAAATATATTATTCCATTTCTTTCAACCATTAAAACTTACAAAGAATTAAGGAAACTCAAATTGTATAGCCGCTATAAATTATATGTACTGCCCTAATTATGAGCGCTGCTCAAGCGTCTTGTAATAAATAAATATGTAACAAGATTTTTCTAACCTAACTTGAGGTTATTTCGGGTTTGTTTATACGCGATTAAGTTGGCAACATATGTATTTTCACATATTATTGCGCAATATAACTCACAAACAATATTGTATAAGAAATTCAACATTATGTTTAGAAATATCTTCATCGTTAAAACAATTTCCATAGATTAATAATTACTCTCTATCTTAGGTGAAATAGATGTGTATTGATTTATAGCATGCTAGCCAACTTCAGTCGCCGTCCTAAGTTTGATTTCAACATAATTTAAATAAAAGTAGAAATTCTACTACACTCACTAGAATTTATTAGGCACATTAATTCACGATAAAATACCTGACATACAATTTCTACAATTTAATCTTTGTATATGTGACTACTGACCATCATAAACAAATATTGTTTTCCTTGTTATTACCTAGACGCCATGACTGAGAGTATAACAATCATAATAAATAGAATAACTGTGTTACTCTATGTTTTCAGCATATGAGACAAGATTATGATTGGAATAATGTCACGTATAATAGTAGTGAAACTGTTAGTAAATTATGTTAAAACATCAACTTCATTTACGCTCGATTTAATACTCCGCGACAAATGACTTGCATATTGTTTCCGCTTTGTAATTCATTTAAAGACGAATCTAGGCGCGACAGTCAATGTTGATATTGCAATGAGTTCGAATCTACTGTACGTAAGTATTAGGTGATATTCATTTCAAGTTTTATTTACTTAAAGTATAATTGAAGAGCATAATCCCAAAACGCGTTAAATCCGTTTTTATGAAAGGACTGGGCTAGTTTTTTTTATCCACCGCTACGAACTGAGCGAGTTTTCAGTGACATGCACAATAACACAAACTTTTAGACAAGTGTTGGCGTTGTTTTGGAAGAAGACACGCTTAAAATATAATGATAGAGAATCTTATACATGTATATAAATCACAAAAATGGCCAAATGGACTGAGCGAGTTTTGGGATCACACTCTTAAAATTTACATTATGTTTTACCTATTTAACGACGCTGTCCCGCAGGAGTTCTTTTGTAAATCTACTGACATGAGCCTGATGCATTTCAGCACATTTAAATGCCATCGACCTGGGTCGGGATCGAACCCGCAACCTTGGGCACAGAGGCCTAGCACTCTACCGACTGCGTTACCCAGGCCGACATCATACCCATCAATCGAAAACCCTCGGTTATTTCAAAGCTTTTAACTAGTAGCCTATTCAGGATTTAAAATTATGAATCTTAAATATAAAAAGTAATACCTTTGAAATATATGTCTTAAATAAAAGTAGGCCTAAGTAGTACCTAACTATTATTACGGGTATTTGGATAAACATATAGGTACCTATTATTTTCTATAGCATACGTATTTCCTGCTTGAATTAAATTGTAGATAAGTACGAACGAATTCCATTTAACAGTTTCAGGAGAGAACACAATATGTACAGAGAAAAACACTACCGGTAAAGGAATGTTTAAAAGGCACTGAAGATGTTGAAAACGAGTATTTTCGTTAAATTTCGAAGAACCGTGTTGCATGGTTTTCTTCAATGTCACCAAGTTACTTTCTTTGTTTTCGTGTATGACAATATATCGATGGTGATCAGGTAAAAAGGCTTATCTCACAAAAGAAAAAAAAATCAGAAACAGCTATAATTAAATTTTAACACATTAATTTATTATTAGTTACTTTATATGAAGGAATGTAAACACAATTGTCTAAAAACATATCTTCACGTTTTGTAATTAAATATTAACTAATTAGGGGCCTACACTAGTTAAGCAAAAAGAAATCACCTTTAAAAAATCAGGGTTAAGCTCTTTTACCTAAACATCGTCGATATGATATGTTTAAAAGTGTAAATAATAAGCATAAACTAATTTATGTAACTACAATTTACACTTGATAATTTTTTCTGTTAAATAGAATATTCTATTACTTTCAGGTTAACTTTAGTTCTGATTCATGCTTACAATACAAGGGAAGTGGAGGAATGCAGATTCTTGAACGCATGTGGTACCGTAAGTAAAATTGAAATATATACATGGTAGATGTTCATTGATGGTGGTTTCACAGAGTAAATCCCTGAGAGAAAAAAAAAGGAATCGCAAATTTTCTTTGTCATTTAGCTGAAAATAGACTTTTGAAGGTCCTCAAAGTAGCTACCCAGTATGGAAGGGCATTATTCCCGACAGCTTGTACCAACCTATCAACTCTCTGTGGGCATTCTCTGGTATTCCTCCCACGGAGAACGCTATTTTGATATACGAGCGTTGTTCAATATGGGTTACATCCATCCTGCATGGCACTACACTGACAATTGATTTAACATTACTCTCTGTAGGGAAAAAATGGAACTCTCTGCATCAAAATCCACAGTTAATTCCTGATTTACCACGAAAATCGTCTGTAGCTGCATTTAGATTGGCAACAGGCCATGATTGTTTGGCTAAACACCTGCATAGAATTGGAATATATCAGTCCCCTAACTGCCCATTGTGCAACTCAAACCAAGAAATGGATTCGGAACACCTCAAAATCTGTGCTTCATTGGCTGATCATGATAATATC
The DNA here is from genome assembly GCF_040183065.1 of Periplaneta americana. Classification (NCBI taxonomy): domain Eukaryota; kingdom Metazoa; phylum Arthropoda; class Insecta; order Blattodea; family Blattidae; genus Periplaneta; species Periplaneta americana. Next base: position 106,443,532 of record NC_091125.1, on the reverse strand, counting down.
TTTGAAAAATATTGGAGTGCAAGAGGTCAAATGACTTTGTCAAACGCCTGGCATTAGAAAACAACAACAACAACAACATTACTCTCTGTTCTATTACATACAAGCACAGAGCCATCTTGTGTTGTGGACACACTCTGAATGCACAGCTTCTGTGCAATATCCGACATTTTGTGATATCATCCCTTACCTTTGAAAAAAAATAGTTGCCATGACTTATGTCCCAACCCTCGTGTGTGTGTGTGTGTGCGTGTGTGCGTGTGGTGTGCGTGTGTGTGTTTTTTTTGTGTGTATTTTTTTTTCTTACATACAACCTGCAAGAAGTAGAAATTAGATAAATGGAAAACCTAAGAGTGGCTTTTGCTGCATCTGTGGGTCAAGCTCTAGCACGCTGGTCTTTCATCCATTTGTGATGGACAAAACAGACGTTGCAGAGGTTTTTTATCTTATTCCACCAACACTTTGCATTTTCTTCCGATTTAATCTATTTAAAATAGTTCAAAATTGACTTGGGTGAGGTCTTGCTGGTATTATGGGTTTGTGATGCGGCCACTCGTTTGAGGATGGGACCTGACTTGGTCAGGAACAAGGCAGGATGGCTGCATTGGAGTTAAGATTGTCACCCAGGCTACCTGTCAGACTTGGACAGTCATCGCATATAAGGTGTATACAATGTGTCAAAGCAAGCCTAAGTTCTAGACATGTTCGGGTCCAGCTCTCGAATAGCCAAGTCAAGGGCGATTTTTCAGATCCAAAGATGTCTCAAAAAGGTTCCTAACCATCACCAGATATTACAGACTATCCCTGATTAGCAGCAAGACACTGCTTATACGAGCTCCGACTGACATTATTATTCTTCAGATGCTAGTGAGTTTCACTGCAAAGCGTCATTTTTCTAGCATGGCACAGTGGTCCAGGAACTCTGAGAACCTGGCCAAAACCATTTTCGCCTACAGTGAGCTAAATCCATCAGTTTTTTCGAAAGAAGAATAATATTTCAGGACAAAGATAAGAAAAAAACTTGCATGAATAATGATTGTAAGGGGGTACATACAGCTTCAAGCAGTAAAAAAATTAGCATTTTGTTTATTTTTTTTCTCAGTGTATATGGTTTACAAGATTATAAAATAGGCATCTGGAAGTCCCATCATTCTACTTTATATGAAGACTATTATCCATTTTCAACTTGCCTATTTAATACATGTTGTAATTTTTCAAAATGACGAATGCTCTCTGTGTCAAAGTTCAACTTTCCCATATTCTGTTTTCTTCATTTTTAAGCCAAAAGATAGATCTACAAATTAACTATTATTCAGGATTCTAGATAATATTTTTAATCTACACTTAAAATTAAGGAACTGATTTTAAAGGTACGTATTTTTGTTAATACATTTTTTTTCTAGGCAATTTATCCAACATAAGAGCATGATTTTGGTACTGATTGTAGATAGTGTTTGTGTTAACAAAGACAAAAAATTCAGAACTTTCACTTAAAAAGTTTCAGAGATATAATTAACAATGGATTTGAAAATTCCAGTTGTCAGGAAAATAGAGTAAAATCTCTCCTTCACAATTTTTTAAAACAGTGCAGCATTATGCATAAAAATCGTAACTTTGAAAGTACGTAGATATGTAAATAACTTTTAACAAAATGTAACCGAAGAGTTGGGCCACGTATTAAAAAATTATTAAAAAATAATATATATTTTAAGCTGTAAATGTGTATCTACCTCCCTGAATATATTTACACTTTATATACATCCATTCGGAATCATCTAACTTAGCTCCTCTACCACTTTCAGGAGGCTAAGCAAAGATAGAGATAACTTATTTTTCTTATGTTTTTTGGCCATTGGCACTCTATAAATGGAAATCTTTGGGTCGCTTGAGACCAGCAGCTGAAGGAGAACATCTCACACAGTGTTCTCTCTTGAACATTTTCGAGAATGGTGCTTTTGATACCCTTTTATGTGCTTGTTTCTCGCTCTTGGCCTCTTCTGACAGCTGTCCAATCAGTAAAAGACTGTGAGAAATTGTAGATGACCCATGGGCCACAATTTTATGTACCGAGGTAGGCCTACTTTGCTTCTCCCTCCAGCTCAGCTTAAGGAAAGTCAAGATATGCTTCTTTTTTACATTTCTGTCTCCTTTCGCCTCCCAGAGAATTGGTAGTAGCTTTCTTCTTGTTTTATAGGAAATTTCGGTAAAAGAAACGAGAAACTGTAGGCCTATAGAGCACGTAAACTGCGTGCTCGATGACGAGGCTCCGGAAATATTCTATTTTCTCAAAAAGGAGCAAATATGAGCAAGTTTTGTTTGCTGATTCTAAAAAAGCAGGAACTGAACTACTTTTGGAAAGAGAAACCGGAGCAGGATAGGGTGACAGTCAAATTAAATCTCTAATAGAAATGACAAAATTACATGGAGGAATTTTTGGCCACAACTTCCGTGTAATCATTTATAGAACAGTAAATTTAAATTGAAACAATTCAGGGCTCTAAACAAATGTATTGAAAAAGCACTTACTGGCTTTTGAATCTTGGAACTTCACAGTTGCTAACTTGAAAAACGCGGATAATTGTTGCACTTGAACGACTTTTCACTTCTGAAGTCTCTTTCGGACTAAGAAATGGGAATTTCATGACTATTCTGGCAGTTTAGAATATCCCAAGCCATTGACTCCTTGATTGTTAGCTCTGTAACAGGATCTATCACTTTCGTATTTTGAGGTTTTGCCCAGGTTTTCGGATTCTCTGGACCAATATGCATGGATAGATATCGCCGAATCAGCGTCATCATCTGTCACAGATACATGGTCGTGAGAGTACTGGTACTAAATTATTATTTATACATTGTTAACTGTTTCCTTACGCCTGAGTCACTTATTCACGTCAAGACAGTTATTATTTCTAATGAAGTATTTTGTGTGCACAATACCACAAAACACGTGTAAACATATTGTGAATTTTATTAGTTACAACAATGTAATTTATTCGTCACAACAATAATTCCTTTCTACAATTCACCTTAAACGCTCTCGTCAACAATTGGATCTTCACTCAACACAGTATTCGTTATAGCACTCCACCGACGACAATGACAATTTACTTGGACTATTACGCACAACAATGAACTGTTAATCTTAACTAATATTTACAAAGCACTATTTACAAATCAGAACTACCAGTTCTCAGTTCACAGTTCTTCTATCTCAGTCACTCGAGTTCACAGTATCTCGAACCACAGACCTTCAGAGACAGTTCACTGTACTCGAACTCAGGTCCCTCCAACTGCGGTCCACTGCACTCGAACTCAGGTCCCTCCAACTGCGGTCCACTGCACTCGAACTCAGGCCTTCAGATGCTGACGCAGTTGCGAACGCACACTCGAGTCGAACTCCGGTACACAAGACTGGCTTGCTTGCTCTGGCTTTCTCACTGACTGGCTCACTAATCAACTGAAAACTGCTGTCGTTCCTTCGCGTCCGTAATTTATAACCACAGCGACGTAGCCTCGAAGGTTCCACGCGTCTCTAGAGATGGCACTCCAGAAAAAGCCAGAGCCCTCTCCCCTCTACCAGCACCAGATGCGCGCGCACTCTCGCTCCACTCTCTCGCCGCGTTGGCCCTTTCCCCTCTTCGCCGCGCGCCATTCCTCCGTGCTCCGCGCGATCTGCTTTCTTGCGGGACGCTGGTCGTGAGTTCGAATCTCATGTCGCTGTCACAATATTTAGAGAGCTCATTCCTACTTCTAGTTTAATCGAGTTTTTTTTTACATGAAACGTCTCTACACGGAGAGAAAATTGTAACTTTTTACATGAAAGGCTTACTCTGATGTCATTCGTGGCACCATGGAAAAACAAGTGTAAGATGAACTTTGTGCTTCGTGGCTTTCCATCTTGCTTCATTCTCTGTTTAATGTTCTTCGAAGTTTTCCCATGGTGGTCTCCCTCATGTGATAGATACTAGGTTACGTCAATTTTTGGCTTTTCTCCTTCAAAATTATCACAAGTTCCTTCAACAGAACTGTGAAAAACAGAGTGAGACGAGTGACCAATAGACTCGAAGCTCACAAAGATTCTTCTTCACAGCCCCAAATTCCCTTCCAAGGACGCGCGATGGCGTACCTTTTAATTATTTCTCCTCCCATTTTTAATTCTTTCATTCCGTCATTCGTCATTCCACAAGGTCTGTCTTGCTCCATTATGTAGTAGCTAATTATTGGATAGGGTGTACTCATCTTACCTTTGATAATATGTCTGTTATCTTAAATCCAACCTGACCTAACTTAAAATTACACACCAATCATAAACCCCTGTCACTTTTTGAATTCTTCACTAAATACTGTGTGAAATAATTAACTGTATAATGAGTTCATTACACCTCAAACTATCACTTGGATTTAATACCTTGCTTTAGCGCATCTTAAATTATGTTATACTCGTATCTTCCGCAGTATCCTTAATAAAGTCGTTATTCCTCAACACTGCACCGCAACACAGTAGTAGAACATCTAAGTTTTCAACGAAATTCTCAAAATGTAATAATGAAGAAGCAAGGTGGCAAGAAAGAGAAGAAAGCAGTTGTGAATTTGTTTATTAGTAGGAATTTCTAAACCATTGCATTTCTACGAATATTCACTGTTTTCGTTTACTTACAAATGTCGTCTAATTTGATAAATCTACTCACAAATGGTAACTCCAGATTAAAGCATTGATAACGAAAAATATTGCAACGGAAACAAATTACATTTTCCATTTAACGTAAAATTTGCAGATGTAGAAATCTTAAGTGAAAGAAACTTCAACCGATGCAATCTGTGCTACTTCTCGATAGATTGCTGAGAAAATTCTTCTGATGTTTGCATCAAATGCAGTTCGTAACTTAGTATACCTGTATATCACTGAGATGTGCTTTGTGTCGTTCGTGAAGAATGTAATTCTACATTTTCCTCACGTCTTAGACAATTCCAAATCAAATACTTTTTGAATAGTTTCCTGAAAATGCTGCTTGCTATATACAGTGCAATTGGATTCATTGCCGAATTGGATAGCATGAGATAATTAGTTATTTCATCAATATATATTAACTTTACATCGCAACGATCGAGCTCAAGGTACGATACAAGGAAGAACCAGAAACTTCTTGGAGTATGGCTAATACTATATGCTATGGTAAGAGCCATTACTACTCTCGCACTCCTATACCGTATTATTTCCTGTGTGTTGTTAAGTCTTTCTCCAGGTATGTTTCGTACACTATTCCTTAAACTTCGAACTGTGACGAAGCTAGATAAAATCAGAGGCACTGGCAGTATGAAGCCGAAAAACACAAGATAGAATATGTCCAGAATCGTAGATACATTTTCGTATTTCGCTATTGGAAAGCATAGCCCATGTTTAAAATTGAAGAGCATTCCAGAAGGTAGAGCGAAACCCAACCCTAAAAGCCAGATAGTAAGAACATAAGTAAATGTTATCCATGGCTTTGAGACAATGCACTGAGTACTTCTGTCAAAAACTGAGGAAGCGGCACAACATCGTTGAACACTGAGAGCAACAATCGATAGTTCGATAATCGTATGATTGAGAAATCGAAATATTACAAAGATTCGACATCCGTTTCCGTTCATAAATATCAGTTGGCTATGGTATTTTGATATATAATACAACGGAGAATTGACAAAAATATTCAACACATCGGCTACTGCCAAATTGAAAACCATTATATTCTGAGAAGTACGAATTTCTTTGTGTCTTGCAAATATGACTAACAATACTCCATTCCATGTTACACCTATAACAAATAAAACTGAATAAACTGCTGGGTATACATAATACTGAAATGTCAGCACTATTTCTGATTGTTTTGTCATGCCTACAGTAATGCTCTGAATCAAATGATCCAAATATACATCTATGCAAGCCTACTTGTGAAGTACCTTATTTTCGTTGAATGTCTTCACATTGGAGTTGTGTATGTACTAGTATTCGCACACAGAAACTGGCGCGTAGAGAGAAATTACTTGTAAAGAACATTCAAATAATATTCGTGTCACTGGAGAACATAATTGAATTAACAGTGTGTCGCTCTATCTTAGAAATAATCTCTCTTTGCAGAGGTTTGTTTTTTTGGTTATTACTTCAGTATTTGCACCAGGAATTCCTGAGTTATATTTCGAATTCTTATAAATGAATAGTCTATATAAAAAAGCTATGGTGGTTTGTAATACATGGGAATTGTGCACTACTGTTTCTTGAAAAACTTGAAGTTTACATTTCGATATACTTGTAGTCAATATAATAGACATACACACAAACAATTCACTCAGTAATCCACTTGCATTTTAAATACATTTAATTTTGGCGCCATGAGTCTCCAAAAACTTCCAAGTTCATATTTCACAATCTATATCAATACCAATTAATCAAGCATAACTAGAGCAAATCACTGATTAAGAAATATGCTTTTTGAAGATAAATATCACTTATGATGGTGAATATTTACAGTGGAACACTTGACATGTACGTTGTTATAAATCATACACTTCATATGTAAGTAGTCACAAATATGTATTATTAACGGTCACATTTAACGCATAGACTAAACTTCAGTACACAGAGAACTATGTTATTCTTTTACAAGAAATGATAACGAAATAGTTCACACGAGTGACACTGTTAGAATAGTAGACGTCTTCTGTAATATTCGTACTGTCTGAGATCAACTTCTTGAGATAATAAAAACTTCACGCACGAAAGTCTTCAAAGAAAATGAAAATATTATCGCACTAATGAATGTCTGTTTTCAAGTACTAAGTAATACACACTGAAGGAAACATTTAGCAACCTTAATACATTGAGTGACACTACTGGGGTTTTAATTTATTCTTGTGCAAATGATAAACTTCGATAAACCTAAAACAAGCTTTTATCTTGCATGTCTTCTTTCGCTCTAATTTGATAATTTACTTTTAAAGCTTCAGAATTCCAACGTAAAAGCACTGGTGCTGGTCTCATTTAATGACGCCTTCAACTGAAGAGGTTATTCAGTATCCAAATTCAACGTTGGTGAGAATTGACAGACGAATTTTGCCAGGAGCCCACAATCAAGAACAGGGTTCTTTTACATGCCGTAAATCTATGACCAGGGATCCACAGCTATACTTCTCTCCAATAGGAAAACATTCTAAGAATGTTGCAGCCCTTTATAATCCATCGGCCACGCCTGGTATTGGAGCCACTATCCTCGGATTCAACAACCAGCATATTAACCGCGAGACTGTGAAGGACGTCATGAAAACCCACGTCCACAAAAACATGTAACACTCCCACTTCTTATGAGAGGGATAGTCGTTGATGTCTTGTCCTATATTTGTGTCGAAATTCGACACACTTTATTTACAAAAATAGGGTCTATAAAAGCAAAATTGTCTGAACGCTTCCATTTCTTTTATAATGCATCTGATTGTGAAAACATAACGACATCTACTTTCAGAAAGAATTGCATCCATAAGAACACGAGTGCGGAAAGTTATTGATTACCTATACAGAGTGGTCTCAATGAAAGGGAAAACTTTAGGAAGTGAATAAATAACTTAAATGCAAACTAAAACGTTCATATACAACAAGTGGTTTATTTCGCTTGGTATCAAGCTGCAATTACTCATGTATTTTAGAAGTCTTCATAGGTAGAGTTCAAAATGGCCAGCACGGAATCTAAAACAATAGGCCTATTCTCAGTAGCGGCTGATGACCGAAATCCCCGGTGAGGGCTGTAGTAAGTAGTTTAAGCAGGCTACCTTCCATACAAAATGTTTATTATTGATGATAGTTTATTATGATTGACATTATTATTATCATTATCATTAATGAAAAATAATAACATGCGAATCTTCAAATAAGTTGTTATGCTGTGAGTTGATTTCAGTAGGCTTAACTATTTAATTTTTATAAAGCAACGAATATTATGATCAACTGAAGAAACATGTGATGAAATTCCCCTGGAAATATGTTTCAGATCTCTGAAGTTTCAGTAGACACACTGTTCTAGCTTGTTTTGTTTGTTTTTGTTTTGTTTTTTGACAGCAACAAGCACGACCAACAGAAAAGTTTATTTCGCACCACATTACCAAAGACCCATTTATGTTACTCACGCTAGGATGCATTGAAAGCTCGCGTTTTGAGGTTTTCTTTCTGAAAAATTGTCAGTGATGGCGTAGATCTGTCTTAATTTAAAACTTTCCTTTCGTCGATATTATTTCCTATCGATAACGATACTCTAACAATGAATTTATTATAATTATCATTATTTCTCGCATTTATTTCCATTTCTGTTTTCCCGAAACACATACAGTAATCACAATGGACCACACGACGATTCACCACTGTTATTCTCATCCCAACAGACACTTGAGACCGGCATTGACAAAAGACAGAGTTCTGAATGGGAGAAGTGAAGGCTGATATGTGGGGGAATACCTGCTAAGCCACGAGGCCACAAGAAATGTGCCTCAGTTTTAGCTTTCCGAGTGCAACCTTAAAACTCGTGGCAACATACGAAATGCAGAAGCCAGACCTGGCACGAGAGATCCTGGCCTCAGGCTTCAGGCTTCATTGAAATAACTAATATATTATGTTATATACGATTAAAAACCACTAAAATTTTGAGTTTAATGAAGCAAAGTGACTGAGGCCCGGCCTCACTTGCCTCAGCCAATCAGCCGCCACTGCCTATTCTAAGCATCTCATCATTGGCAGCTATCTCTCAAATGTTTCAAGTGTCTGCTCTAGCTGCTGACATCTTTATTGAACATGCCCACGTAATGTTTCATTGTTGCAATCAACAGTCTTGAATAGACGATGGACTTCAAATGGGCCCTTAAATAAACTCCAATTAACTCAGGTTAGAACGAGCAGACAGGACACTTCCTCCGTGTTTTGGAATCGCTAACTTAGAATGTAACTAGCGGCAATAAAAAATGAGACAGTTTTTCGTCTTGCGTGAATCACGTTTGGCGAGTATCAACAAGTGTAAATTCCTATGAACACAGTAAAGTCACCCTTTAATTTTGGTAGAGATCCATATTAAATTTTCCCAAATTATTTGTTTGTTAAATTTACCCTTCTAGATACGTACCGGTACCTAAAACACCATATTTAAGTAAAACAAACTTGTGAAGTAACGTGAAATTTGGATCATTTTACGAAATGTGTCACTATGTCAGTAACTACGAAATATGAACCAAAATGCAATTCAGCATTGTTAAAAAACATGTCTCTGACTTTTGCTTCAGTTAATTCGTTTAAGTAGAAGCTGGCCTATTAATTATGTGAATTAAGTGATTTTCACACTTTAATGCACGTTCGTGTAATTATAGGTTCACTTTTACTCCGATACTGTGTAGATAAGCATTTCAACACGGTATCCTTGTGGTAGTAAAATGTAAATAATCTGCTATTTATAGTGTCGGTTTTATTATTTCTCAATTAATTGTAGTTATTGGAAGTCGTATGTAGTGGCGATGGAAATGTTATGAATAATTTCGAAATCCGGGGAGTTTATTACACAACATGAAATAACCCGAAGGACATCTTATCATGGATGTTTAGTTGCACGTCAGGGAGGAAAAGTCATACGACTTGCGGCAGTAAAATTAAGTTAAAGTGAATTACGTATTACAACGCTAAAAGTAAATGTGTGTGCGTGCGCGTGTGTGTGCGCGCTCTTTCCAATACTGTTAATAACTTCATGAGACTCACCATGTCCGTATCTGAATTTTTCTCTCTTTAATACAAGTTGGACACACAATGCGACTCCGCGATTTGGGGTCGACACAAAGCCGTGCCTTCACAACTTTATATGAAATAACACAAGACGGAAAACGTCGATGGTGTATGCAAGATTATCTATGGTGCCTTAGCCGTATTTATTTGTATTTGGCCTTTGTTATTAAGAGCGTCACTAAGCAAACAGTTAAAATATTGTTATAAGCACAATATTTAAGTTTGAATCTTATTAATTTCTATATAAAATTCACGTAAACGAACTTTTCGATTTTGATCATTTCGTGCCTAACGTAGATGTATAGGCCTATTTAGCACCGTTCAGGTTCTTTGGAACTAAATATATGGGAAAAGCTGTGAAAATCAGAAATTAAATTAGAAATAAATGAATTATGAGTGGTGGTGGTGGTGGTGGTGGTGACGACACAGGGTAACCGGAATACGCGAAGAAATTCCCTGTGTTGCCTAGACAGCTTGGATTAGTGTTGCCCAATACAAGTTATAAATTCAGTGTGAATCGACTGGGATTTTGAGCCCGGTCCCCCATAGCTTGTACGTCCAGCGCACTAGCACTGAGTCTACTATTATTATTATTATTATTATTATTATTATTATTATTATTATTATTATTATTGTATAAAAACAAAAAGGATATCCCCTTCTAAATTCTCATCTTCCAATCATCTCTCGTAGGTTGGCAGATCTGAAGTTATATGCGCTATACAATTGTCAAGAATGATGTAAAACGATTATTGAAGTATATCGCCGATACGGCCCAAATCTGAACTTTTGGTCGGATAGTACAGTGGGTTTACTTAAAGTTACAAAAGTCATAATGTATGACAGTTAGGCCTACCTGCCCTTGAGCGTTATGCTGAAATTTACCTTATCTTGAACAACTAATAACATTCAACCTCTGTATATGCCTTCCGTTCTTCAAGTAATACTTATTATTTTGCTCAAGCTATTCTCTTGACAACAATTACATAATAAGCTGCACGTACTTTCTCGTATTTCATTTAATTTTATCATTTTGAATCGGTTCAGTTCACCATGATTCGATTTGCATTATTGCCGACGCATCTGGTATAAGGTAGAGGCAGCGATTGAAATTCTTGCTTCCTGGCTGCGATCGGGCATGATTTGAATCCTATTAATTACTATGTTTGGATATGGTTGCGTTTTTCCGAGTTTTCCATAACTTTAAGACGAAGACCTCGAAGTCAATTCCATTGACGGTAGAAAAAGACGTGGTTGATACAGCGTCGTTAAAGAACCGATCAAAGTATACTTTGCATTCCCAAAGTGTACAGCACGCACAACTGTGACACTTCTAACATTTTGCTTTTGATTTAACTGGAGTGAATTTTTTCTTTGAGCAGTAATTTATGTATTACTTTTGATGTGAATTGGAGGTTGTTTTGAGATTTTCTTTTAAAACTTGCACCGTTTACATTACTAAATGAAACTTTTATCTTGTTATGGACATACTGTTTTCCGCACCAGCATATAAGAGTTTAGGTATTAACTTCTCTTAAATTCCTTAAATGAATGTTTATCACACAGGTGCTAATAGTAGGCACTAGATAAGTTTATCATTAAATGAGTTACCAACCGCTCGCACCCTCCCCATGACGCGACCTCGAAGTGCAACATTTTCCTTGTTAGACATTTCCTATAGTCCTTGACTTACAATAACTTCCTAAAATATAGCGGAAAATCCACAATTATTATCATTCAACTTTGATGTTAAATTTCATGTCGGAAGGTCACAAATTCCATGACAAGCAGGGGAAAGTGAATTTCTTCTCCCCTTCTGAAGAAACCAAATTGGTTCATGGTAGACACGTAACAGGATGCTTTCTGTCGGGCATAAAATTTTTTGACCGTTGCTATCACAATTTTCAATGAAGATTAAAGTAAATAATAATAATAATAATAATAATAATAATAATAATATCTGTATTAGGTTTTACTAAACAACGGTTCATGCCTTAGTTTGAAGACTGTAAGATGAATAACTCGACGTAGGGAAGTTGCGATCCCATCGCCCAGTCGGAAACCATTGCAGTCAGCCATCCGAGAATTGGCGGAAAACCACAGCGATTGAGATTGGGAGGAAATGCCAATTCCACCTCAAGTCCAGAGCAAACAGGGAGCACACCCAGACAAAGCACCTTGAGTTGGGCTAATCATCCACGTCAGGGTAATTAATGATTCAAAGGGAAAACAGAAGTCTCGGATTGGACGGATCAACACGATGACGACGACGACGACGACGATCGGCTGGAAAAGGATGAACCAAGATCGAGAGGAGTGGATGAAATGGACAAAACGAGGTGCCCCGACACTTAGCGGCATAAGGGGCTAATGAAGAAGAAGAAGAAGAAGAAGAAGAAGAAGAACACTGAATTACTAAGTTCGACGTTTTTAAAAAGTACATTTTAACGACGTTGCTTTCACAGACCTTTCACAACGAATCAAATATGTCGAAAATTTAATTCTTCACTTATATTATAAACATAAACATATACAGTACAGCGTTCGGGCGCGGGTTCGATTCCCGCTTGGGCTGGTTACCTGGTTGGGTTTTATCCAAGGTTTTCCCCAACCATAAGGCAAATGTCAGGTAGGCCTAATCTATGGCAAATCCTCGGCCTCATCTCGCTATCACCAATCCCATCGACGCTAAATAACCTAGTAGTTGATACAGCGTCGTTAAATAACCAAGTAAAAAAATATACAATACATAATTGTAAACTTAACCGCTCAACTTAAATAAGTCTAACAAAAAATTAGTTCATAAAAATAATGGGATTATGTCAACACTTCTCTATTGCTGTAACTTTTTTGTTTCATTTTGTAATGCAAACATGGGCTATTTTGAAAAGTACAGAGTGATTTATATAGAACTGACACATTTCTTTCTTTCTTTATTTCAAAACGAATGATGCTAGCCATAGTTTGTTATGCCTCAAATGTAGAGTATCTTTGGGAGATTACTAACCTCTACAGCATATGTTGAAAATTCTTTATTTATTCGGTTGAAAATTCACTTCATGACCAATTTTTAACGTCAAATTAAGCAGGAGTTTTGATTCCCTGTCCGCGTCTGGCCGCGAAACCAGGTGGCCCAGGTTCGAATCCCGGTCGGGGCAAGTTACCTGGTTGAGGTTTTTTCCGAGGTTTTCCCCTCAACCCAATACGAGCAAATGCTGGGTAACTTTCGGTGCTGGACCCTGGACTCATTTCACCGGCATTATCACCTTCATTTCATTCAGACGCTAAATAACCTAGCTGTTGATACAACGTCGTAAAATAACTCAATAAAAAAAATTGATTCCCTGTCATGAGATGCGCAGATGTTTATTCTTTATTCCTTATTGTTGGCAGCTGTTTTCGACATTTTGTTTTAGTCACTGAAAATGCAGTACACATTAAATTAAAAGCTCTACCTTGTGAAGCAATACTGGATTAGGAATTCAATTATAGCTACTCAAAGGGCTTACCAGAGAGAATTTGGTGTTCGTAATCCCCCCCCCCCCAAAGAAACACAATACTGGGACTGGTAAACAAATTGGAAACAACTGGATCTCTAAAAGAATATGACAAATATACAGAATAAAAAATAAACATCTGCGCATCTTATGACAGGGAATCAAAACTCCTGTTTAATTTGACGTTAAAAACTGGTCATTAAGTGAATTTCCAGCCGAATAAATAAAGAATTTTCAACATTTGCAATAGAGGTTAGTAATCTCCAAAAGATACTCTACATTTGAAGGTATAACAAATTGTGGCTAGCATCATTCGTTTTGAAATAAAGAAAGAAAGAAATGTGTCAGTTCTATATAAATCACTCTGTATAATAATACAATTTTCTTCAAAAAAAATTCTTCAGCACACATGTGTGCAATAAATTATGCTAAGTATAAAAAAATAAGTTTTATGATGCTACAAGGGGTTCATTTGGAAATACGTGTTTCCAGAATCTCTGATATCGAAAAAGTAAATTTGGGCTTACCGTCTGTCCATCCGTCTGTGGATGTACAGCTATTTCTCCTAAACTACTAGAATGATTTTGTTTATATTCAATATCTACCAGTCAATTTATCCGGGAATGATGCTCATAAAATACAATATATTTTAGTAAAAAGAAACGAGTTTCTATTTCAAATCAAGAACACACAATGACGGTTCACTTAAAAAATAGGCACACTGTTTTCTTTATAACTTCTTACATTATATAGAGTAGTGGATCCTAAACGTTTGAGTGTCACAAACCCCTTGAAGCTCATATTTAATATTCGCAGACCCCCAAAATGTTTTGGGCTAGTAATTATGTTCTAATAAGAATAAAAACATTAGAGATTTATATAAGGGTATAAAGGAATTTAAGAACTGATATCAGCCAAGGGCAAACGTGATCAAGGATGAGAATGGTGACTTGCTTGCAGACTCTCCATCAGTCCTAAACAGATGGAAAAACTATTTTGCGCAACTACTAAATGTACATAGGCCAAATAGAAATGATCGGGACGAGGTTGAAATGCAAACTGCTGAGCCATTTATACCCGAACCCACGCTTTCAGAAGTCGAAATTGCGATAGAAAATCTGAAAAAGTACAAGTCTCCAGGTATCGATCAAATTCCAGCAGAATTAATACAAGAGGGTGGAAGTGCATTATATAGCGAAATTTATAAACTTGTACTTGCTATTTGGGAAAAGGCAATTGTACCAGAACAATGGAAGGAGTCCATAATTGTATCTATTTTTAAGAAGGGGGACAAAACCAACTGTGGTAAGTTTCGAGGAATATCACTTTTGTTGACGTCGTACAAAATTTTGTCCAATATTCTTTTGAGAAGATTAGCTCCGTACGTAGATGAAATTATTGGGGATCATCAGTGCGGTTTTAGGCGTAATAGATCGACTATTGATAAGATTTTTTGTATTCGACAGATAATGGAGAAAAAAATGGGAGTATAAGGGTACAGTACATCAGTTATTCATAGATTTCAAAAAGGCATATGACTCGGTTAAGAGGGAAGTATTATATGATATTCTTATTGAATTTGGTATTCCCAAGAAACTAGTTCGATTAATTAAAATGTGTCTCAGTGAAACATACAGCAGAGTCCGTATAGGTCAGTTTCTATCTGATGCTTTTCCAATTCACTGCGGGCTAAAGCAGGGAGATGCACTATCACCTTTACTTTTTAACTTCGCTTTAGAATATGCCATTAGGAAAGTTCAGGATAACAAGCAGGGTTTGGAATTGAACGGGTTACATCAGCTTCTTGTCTATGCGGATGACGTGAATATGTTAGGAGAAAATCCACAAACGATTAGGGAAAACACGTAAATTTTACTTGAAGCAAGTAAAGCGATCGATTTGGAAGTAAATCCCAAAAAGACAAAGTATATGATTATGTCTCGTGACCAGAATATTGTACGAAATGGAAATATAAAAATTGGAGATTTATCCTTCGAAGGGGTGGAAAAATTCAAATATCTTGGAGCAACAGTAACAAATATAAATTACACTCGGGAGGAAATTAAACGCAGAATAAATGTGGGAAATGCGTGTTATTATTCGGTTGAGAAGCTTTTATCATCTAGTCTGCTGTCAAAAAATCTGAAAGTTAGAATTTATAAAACAGTTATATTACCGGTTGTTCTTTATGTTTGTGAAACTTGGACTCTCACTCTGAGAGAGGAACATAGGTTAAGGGTGTTTGAGAATAAATGCTTAGGAAATTATTTGGGGCTAAGCGGGATGAAGTTACAGAAGAATGGAGAAAGTTACACAACGCAGAACTGCACGCATTGTATTCTTCACCTGACATAATTAGGAACATTAAATCCAGACGTTTGAGATGGGCAGGGCATGTAGCACGTATGGGCGAATCAAGAAATGCGTATAGAGTGTTAGTTGGGAGACCGGAGGGAAAAAGACCTTTGGGGAGGCCGAGACGTAGATGGGAGGATAATATTAAAATGGATTTGAGGGAGGTGGGATATGATGATAGAGACTGGATTAATCTTGCACAGGATAGGGACCGATGGCGGGCTTATGTGAGGGCGGCAATGAACTTTCGGGTTCCTTAAAAGCCATTTGTAAGTAAGTAAGTAATTAATTATGTTCTAATCAGTAAATATTAAACATCCTTAATAAATTGACAGCTATATTAAATTTCAGTTTTAGCTTTTGAATATAATGTGATAATACATAAACGCAATTTATTTGCTGTGAAAAATGAAACCAGTTATTTCCATAGGCTAAGGTTATCAGTGGGATTGATGTTGCTTTGCGAGGTCTGGTTCAAATGTAGTTAGTCTAAATCGCAATAGTATAGGTCTGCCTCAACATTAAGCACTTTATTTATAGCTAAGTAGATTTCTTCTTCAAGAAGTCCAGAGCAGAAAATGTTCTCTCATACAAGTATGCTGAAGCAAATAGCTTAACTGTGCATAGTAACTTCTTTATATGTTAGGAATTAAAATGGATTGCGAGAAACTGATTAATAAATATTAATTTCATTATAACAAAAGCCATAAATACTGTTGTAATAATAGCCTACGTCAGTGGTTTTCAAAGTGTGGTCCACGGACCCCCGATGGTCCCCAAGCTCATTCTGGGGATCCGTGAATATATATATATATATATATATATATATATATATATATATATATATATATAATTTCTTCAGAAGGATTTTAATTTTTTTATGCGACAATAGTGTCAGAAGTGCATTGATATTTGTTAGTATTTACAAAGGTTCATTCCTGCCCTTACATAACCCCGCCATCGGTCCCTATCCTGAGCAAGATTAATCCAGTCCCTACCATCATATCCCATCTCCCTCAAATCCATTTTAATATTATCCTCCCAACTACGTCTCGGCCTCTCCAAATATATTTTTCCTCAGGTATCCAAACTAAAATTCTATACGCATTTCTTTCCTTTTTTAACTTAGTTATTTAACGATACTATATCAACTACGAGGTTATTTAGCGTCGAGATGATATTTGGCGAGATGAGGTCGAGAATTCTCCATAGACTACCTGACATTTGCCTTACGAATGAGGTTGAGGAAAACCTCGGGGAAAAACCTAACCAGGTAATCAGCCTAAGTGGGAATCGAACCCGCGCCCGAGCGCAACTTTGGATCGCCAGGCAACCGTCTTAGTCGACTGAGCTATGCCGGTGGCTATACGCATTTCTAGATTCGCCCATACGTGTTACATGCCCTGCTTATCTCAAACGTCTGGATTTAATGTTCCTAATTATGCCAGGTGAAGAATACAATGCGTATCAATATTTAAAGATTTTAATCGTAGTCCATTCTGTCCTTACTAGACCTACTAGTAATGAAATTCTTTGGTAATGTGGCCTGAATACTACAAGGCAATCAGTTACAACTTTGCAATACAGAAACATACACAAGCTCAGATGGTGGATCGTGGACTGTGTAGACTGTAGGCCTACTGCAATTTATAACACAATATTGTTAAACATTTATTTACTCTTTTTTTGAAAGACATAATTATTACATTTTGCGCCAAAAGGCAGTATTTTTGTACAGTTAACAGTAGTTATTTATTTCATATTGTGACGATTGTAGTAACAAAATTAAGAGCTGTGTGAAAAAGTTCGCATAATAACTCAAAATTCAAGCTTAACATATCAACAGGGTGGTCGCTATTTGACTCTAGAAGGAAATATGTTTGTGTGAACAACATAATACAATAGTGTGAATCGGCTCCCTGAGTCTGTACAGAATTTATTGCTAAATTTCATAATACTCTACTTCTGACGAAACAAGCAGTACATAAGTTTGTGAATAAATTTGAGAACTTGGGATTGATGTTAAAATGCCCTAGAAACATCAGTTTCAACAGAAGCTGGATTAGAGGACATCGGCATTATTCTCGAACGTTCGCCACAAGAATCGCTAAATAAATTAACTTAGACTGGCGTGTCATCTGTAAGAAACGCAACGTGTTTATTAAATCTTAAACCTCATCAGTAGAGGTAAGAAGTTCGTACCAAAACTGTTAAGTTATGTGAGCTTCGACTATATATCTACCAAATGAACTGTAGTGATCCATCTTTCAAAGTAACAAACCAGTAAAACAAACATGTACAGTAGTGGCAAAAAAAAAAAAAAAAAAAAAAACCGGACCGACCCTTGTAGCTGATTTCAGAGCCTTGTTCACTCCAAAGCAAGATAGACTGGTAACTAAGACTTTCGTGATCCGAATCCTGCCTGGGAAGAAAACTTGTTCTTCTTTATTCAAATTTATTCCCAATACTTTTCGATTGCTGGTAAAATTCATGTTCTGGGAATAATAAGTTAAGTAGTAAAATAAGTTAAGTAGTAAAATATCGCTGCAATCGAAAAGTATTGATAATAAATTTGAATAAGATACAAAAAAAAAAAGTTTCCTCCCCAGGCAGGATTCGAACCACGAAAGTCTTAGTTACCAGTCTATCGTGCTCTGGAGTGAACAAGGCTCTGAAATCAGCTACGAGGGTCGGTTCAGTTTTTTTTTTCGCCACTACTGTACAGTCGAGTGGTAACCAAACTTGGCTTTGTGTCAATGATCCATGGCCTTAGAATCAGAATCATTCTTAAAAAAAAACAATAATTGGCAATTACGTATATTCTTCGTAATTTTCAATATAACATAATTATTTATTCATACATATAAGAAAAATAAACAAAATACGTAATAATATGTATCTAGCCTTTTTACAATTACCTTAATAATAATAATAATAATAATAATAATAATAATAATAATAATAATAATAATAATAATTTAAATTTTCAGTTCGGTTTATCAAAAATATACTTTTCTGTATTCAGAAAAATAATGTTAAATTTCTACTCTGAAAATGTTTGTTCTACGTCACAAGACGTAACTGGAGCAAATCTGAAATATGATAGTATTCCTTACTGTATTACCAAGTGAACTTGTGAATATATTAGAGCATTTCGTATATGGCACATCACATTAAACCTATAATTTGTTTCTAGAACAATTTTCATTTTTTGCTTTAATGACTATTGGGACTTCTGCGGATTGGTGTATATTATATTTGAACAACAATTATTCTTCCATATCTTGCAGACAATTCTTTGAAGGGATATTGAATCATACCAGCATCATACATAGGTCAAGAAAGCAATATATATATATATATATATATATATATATATATATATACATACAAAGAAAAGTATTTCATTTATATTTCGTAGCACAGCGTCCCTGAAATAATATTCCTTGTTTACATTATGTAGGTATATACATTACATAATTTACACGTAATATGTATTTCCATTTGTTGATAGGCTTTTATGATTACCAATAAATTTTGAAGTTTTGCATTCAACTTCGTGTGATTGAAAGATTTAAATTCTGCCATTTTAAAAACCGCTCACTTAACTGCACAACTCCGCTACAAACGTTAGCACATAATGAAACTGCTTCTCTATTGTGTATATTGCTGTAATGTACAGGGACATCATTTTATTTTTACTTCAATTTTTATTGTACCTGAGATTTTGAATGTACTTCACTCCCACCCCTTCTACTAATGAAGTTCCTCCACACAGATCCAAGACCCGTAGCGTAAACAGCACTGAGTTAGCGAGTATAGTACGTTCCAGAAATATGTTCGTGTTTTCCAGTGACGAAAGAGCTTTCAATATTGAATCATATTTTCGCACAGGTACTATCCGTTTGCCTACGTCGCATCCAGATTTCCCCCACCTGCTTCTGTTGGCCCCTCTGTAAAAGCTGGGCTGTCTTAGCTCTTTTCTGAAAACATTAATTTCTGTTAGGAATTGGACGTTTACGTAATATTATACAACTGTTTAAACTAACAAATATAATAGGGCCTCGTTAAGTAATTAACTGTCACGTGATTTCCTCCCTTTCTATGATCTTGCGGCATAACCACTTGGACGGACAGTAGATAGCATGTCTGAGTAATTTTATCTGTGCGGGTCGGGCAGAAGTGAAGATTTACTTTACAGTACGTAAGGTACTCTTTTATAGAGTAGGTAAAGAATTTCAACATGAGTTATTAGTACGAAGGACGTAATTGGGATTAGGTATAAATCTATAGTGCGACAATATGCACATTAGAACTGAAGCCTGTATCGAAATGAACGGCCACCATTTTAAAAAATGTTTAAATATTCATATTAAGAGTATTTTTTAATTTAACTTCATTCTCTATATTGTACGCTAATGTGCTGCAGACAGTATAATATACACTGCATAATGAATATGTCCGAATGGATAGCTCAGTTCGTAGTAAAAACACTTATTGTTAATACTGTACTATATTTTGATTAAACAAAAACGTAATGAAAATTATCGAACTCAAAATCGCGATATTTCCTAGTTTACGTAAATGGATGAACTACTTTTCTTCCCTCCTATACCTAGCAGAGTGATTTGTTTGTGTTTTACGCCAGTATCATCGAACTACAGTTATGGAAGGGGGTAGCAAACTGTATTTCCGGTTCTCTAAAGGTATAGCCAGGTTAATATTAAAAATGTTAGTAAAAATAAAATGATGTCCCTGTAGTACGAAAGCCATCCATCCACAGTTGCGGATGTACTGTGAATTGTTTATGTGAACAGAGTATAGTATACACAGCAGACAGCTAGTGAGATGACCTATATGCGTGGCTGCACACAACCTGAAATTTGTTTTGATACGAACTTTCTACCTCTACTTATCACTAGTTCCCAGTGCATGCTCTAAAAGAAGGTAATATACTTTTGCGAGTGATTTATGACAATATTGATTTGTAGACTTCGTGAAGGTGACGTAATTGACCCCACATCGAATCGTAGTTTCATATAAACGGCCGTATTAACCACCACAATAACAGACTTCGGTATGCAAAACAACCTGTAACAGTACTACTGCATCAAATATCACAAATCTGATCATCAGAAAACTGGCGTTCGTTTGTGCCATTAGTATAGAAGAATAATAGCACTCATATTTTAAAGTCAATCCGTTAATGTGTCAGTCTAATACATATATAGGTATACACTTCAGAAAGTGAAAGATAACATTGTGTTAAAATTAACAAACATTTCAGTGCCAGAACTCGGAAGGGTGAAAGAGAACATATTTACGCGATATTCCACTTGTGTGAGGCAAGAGGATCGACATTTTCAGCATCTTTTACGAGGTATAGTTTAATTGCCTCCTCTGATTGAGGTTCTGGCTGATATGTACATCTATTATCAGACAGTACATCTCACTTGACGATATGTGCCAGAGGAATAACAATTGTTTGTATGCATCTGAAGTCTGACTAGTGTAATATGAAGCTAGTCGGCGATATGTAATTGAGGGGGAAAGGAACTGGCCACCCTACCCCATATCTCCTGGCCTAGTTGCCTCATAAGTGGTGCCTTCTTGGTATCACTTATGAGGTTCAGACCTGTCTTCGGGCAGTTGACTAAACAACAACAGCGTAATTGCGCTGTTACAGTACTAATTCTGACGGCCGCAACCGCAGTCCTTGCCGAGGACCCGCGAGCCGGTACATCGGTAAACTAAACCGATAACAACTCTGTAGTTATACTGCCCGACTGTCATTATCTACTTCATTGCTTATGCATTTGAAGCAAATGCAATACAAATATCGATTGAACAACTTCCTAAAAATGCCACTAGCTATATACAGCGCTATGGGATTCATGATCGAATTAGAGAGCATGAGATAGTTTGTGATGTCGTCTATATAAATAAAAGCAGCTTCGACCCGGTTCAGACGGTAGTACGAATACACGAAGAACCATACGCTTCTAGGTATGTGACTGATACTGTAAGAGATTGTAAGAGCAATTAATACTCTAGCACTTCTTTGACGGACTTCTTCCTGAGTGCTGTTACGAAATTCTCCAGGCAGAGTTTTTTTTAATCTCCGAGCTGCGAGAGCACTGGTTATGATCAAAGGTGTAGGTAAGATGAAACAGAAAAACACGAAATAGAATATATCAAAAATCCGGTATAGATTTTTGTATTTTGCAATAGGGATACACTCCCCTTCCTGAAATTCAAAACCGATTACTATCGGCAATGACAGCCCCAGCGCTAAAATCCATATCGTTATCGGTGTTCTCCATCTCGCTGACACAATACACTGCGCACTTGTTTTACTTAGTTTCGAAGTTATTGCACAATATCGTTGCACGCTTAGCGCTACAATCGATAGTTCAATGACCGATTGATTCAGAAAGCGAAAGATAACAAATATTTTACAACCGTTCTCGTCGAGAAGTATTAAATGATGGTAGTATTTTGAGAAGTAGTATAAAGGTGCATTGATAAAAATGTTTATAGCGTCTGCTATTGCTAGATTGAACACTATGATGTTTGGGGGTGTTCGACTTTCCTTATGTCTAGCAAATATGACAAGTAACGCCCCGTTCCATCTCACACCTACAATAAGAATTATTGCATATAATGAGGGGTTAACAAAATATTTGAATATTTTTTCAATGTCAGTTTCAATATTTGTACTGCATTTTTCATGGACTGTTTGATTTAAACTGTTGAAACAGTTACTTGTTTCTGTAATGAAATTAGGCCATCTATCCCAAGAGAAATTAGCATGCTTAAGAATATTATAATCTTTGATAAGTTCAGTTTCTATTTCTTTAAGTAACAGCGAAACTTTGCTGCAATTTGAAGTGTCCAGCGTTCCTTCCGTTAAATTATACGAAGTGAAAATATCATACAAAGTATTCCAGTAATTATAAAAGTTTTTAATAATATAGAGCATACACTCCATAGCCCTTAATTCCGCCGATCTCGAGTTAGTGAAAGTGCCGTCTATTAGTTTTCCATCGGGCAATTTGCTGTAAGAAACCGACAAAGTCTCGATTTCGCGAATCCATTCTCGCCTTCTTTCTATATAAGCTTCTGTAAGATTGAAAATGCACTCTGCTAACACTGCGTCACCAGAAATGAGGAAATAATTGTCTATGTAATCTAAGATTAACAATAGGGTTCTATTCAACTCGAAGTCTTGAAAACACATGACGGTAAATAAACTGTTGCGTTCAATAATCGAATCAAAATGTCCATTCTTTACACAATTCTCGCACTCGCTTTTGTTTTGAAATTCAAATTCATTTTGCATTTTATGACACGCATTTAATCTTTCTGACACGTGTTGTTCTTCTTTCGACACGTCATATTCACACACAAACCCAAAATAACTTTTGCTTTGTCCGTCTCTGTGATTCATAGTTGTGCAGTTCACAATATTGGTGCTCGACTTCTTCTGCGCCTCAAAATCTGGGTCCTGAGGTACAAGTCTGTGTTGTGAAACATTTCTTGCTTCAGCATTGTGGCCGTAAATTACATTTGGAGTTCTTCTCAATGGCAGTAGGGGAATATCCGCTGCCAATGCATAAACCTGTATGAAGAAAAATGAAATGTATTATATGCTGCATTAAATCAACATTCATGGAAAACAAATTGTAGGTCTACGGTACATCCATATACTTTCTAGGATATAACGTACGAGAATTTTTTGTACAATACTATTTATTTTTTACTGTTTTCTTACGGATTTCAAAGTAGTTTCGGTACTGAAAATAGTTATCGTTCTTATTTTCTGTCTTTACGATTAGTTTAAGAGAACTAACATACAGTAGTGGCAAAAAAAAAAACCGGATCTACCCTTGTAGCTGATTTCAGAGCCTTGTTCTCTCCAGAGCACGATAGACTGGTAACTAAAACTTTCGTGGTTCGAATCCTGCCTGGGAAGGAAACTTTTTTTTGTTCCTTATTCAAATGTATTCCCAATACTTTTCGATTGCAGCGCCATTTTACTACTTAATTAACTTATTATTCTCAGAACATGAATTTTACCAGCAATCGAAAAGTATTGAGAATAAATTTGAATTAAAAAAAAAAATTCCTTCCAAGGCAGAATTCAAACCACGAAAGTCTTAGACACCAGTCTATCGTGAACAAAGCTCTGAAATCAGCTACAAGGGTCGGTCCGATTTTTTTTTTGCCACTACTGTACATTCCCTCCTTTCTTCAAAGTAAACATAATCTGAACTCCACAATAATAATAATAATAATAATAATAATAATAATAATAATATTGTTATCATTATTATTATTATTATTATTATTATTATTATTGTGGAGTTCAGATTATGTCATTATTATTATTATTATTATTATTATTATTATTATTATTATTATTGTGGAGTTCAGATTATGTCTTATTATTATTATTATTATTATTATTATTATTATTATTATTATTATTATTATTATTATTATTATTATTATTATTATTAAAAACATACACTCACTTCATCGAGTATAGTAAAATTCTTAATGAAAAGAATGATAGTCATGCATTCTCACAATATTATGTTATACATGCTTCATAAGAATTGAAGGTTTTTTTTTATAAACAACATAGTCCAAAAACATAAATTTTCAAGAGAAACAAAAAAACTATCTGGCATGGGTGTTGTTGACACTTTAAATATGAAATTCATCATACCTTTTCTTAAGGTGTTGTAGAAACTTGGGGAAACTAAAGTACATTTATAACTTAAATTGCCTTATACAAATACATGTACAAATACAGGTAACTGTGGACAGTGGTTATTTTAAGAAAAAATACTCTGTTGTGGCTGAAGTATGCCTCTCCTTTAATCCTCTTTTTCTTTATTATATCCTGTTTCTTCTCCTTTCGTTGCTCACGTTTCTTCCATGGGGTTACTTCTGCATCTAAAGATGACTCCATAACTAATACAACAATATTCACGTACCAAAGTATTTTTCTCTGAGGTGGCTTTCGCTGCATACATAAGCATTACTGCCAATCTACTACACTTTAAAATTGTATGGATAAATGTTTCAAGATGATATGAATGGGATATTTGTAAATGCTACCATCGTTCTGGCTGGACAATGACTGTTTTCACACACAAAAAAAAAATCTTTGGACTATGGTTGTTTTTTTTTTACAACTGAAAATTTCCACTCCTATTAGGCCTACTGTTTCCCCCCCCCCCACCAACAACTAATTCAGTAAACTGCTGTTACAATACACTCACCATATGCTTAATATCTCAAATTTTCATTTTTTGGACTATTTTTTTAACCCTTCAATTGAATTCTCTTTCTTCATGTTACCAATTTTATTTAAATACGTAAATCAAATCATTTACTATCTTCTAAATAAGAAAATAAACTCTAGTTTCGTGGATTGTATATAAAAAAAAGGAATTTTTATAATGAAAAAAGTGAGATGTTTGTCTTTATTTCTGAATTACATGGTTTAAGTGAATGTATAAATTATTAATGCTTTTGTACAAATTCACATTAAATAGCTATTCGTATATTTAAATCATTTATACACGTATTTTCGTAAAAATATCTACATCGAATTATTACAGCATTTCAGTACTTCCTCTTTATACTTCGTTTAAATGGAGACAGTACCTAATTATATTCCTATTCTATTCATCTACGTACCGGTACCTATAAAGAACGGAACACATGCAAAACCGATCATGAATAATTACAATTTAAATTTGTGATATAGAAATAATGTAGAACAAAGCCAATCAAATTACTAGGACTTTGGGAGAATGAGAAATAAACTAAATTCATGTCCTTTAAAAGATGATGCAAAAAAGTAACTCTCCGGATCTACAGCTGACATTACTTCCAAAAACATCAGGTTGAAAGTCCTTGAAATATCGGTAAGTAAAGCGTAGTTAAAACGTTTAGTTCCAAAAATGTGAATTGCGTAGGTAAAAGAACATCTCCCGAAAATAACTTGAAACTTGCATTTGTGGAGCTGGACCTATAGAATACACACAATCATTCTGTCTTGAGTCATTTATATTATGCTGGATTTCTTTTGGCATAAATAACTTTTATTGAAAATCTCTCACAAGTGTTTAACGAGAGCATAATACATATTCCATAATAGACATTGATCTAGGCCTAGTTAAATTGTGACTTGGAATTTAAACCGATCTGTATCTACTAGTATGACGACTTGGTTAGCAATGAGTAGAGAGGTTACCCCAGAACAGAGAGGAACGTTTGCACTTTTTTTTGCGTCTTAAAGTTTGCATTGGCACCTACTTTAGTAACTTTTCCTTAACAGGATATAAACATCTGAAAATTTAAAAGTTGTGGAAGGTTATCTATGAAGAAGTCTGTCGCAGTCTGGAATCTTCTGTAGACAAATTGATAAATCATAAAGGGAAATACCTGTGGTGATGAAAATAATGATATAGTAATACTTCTGATTAATTTAAACATTTGAATTCTAACATTAGATGCGTTTATGTCACAAATTCCGCATATTCCATTAAGATAAACGAGATGATTATAATTAATCTGTTCGTATTTAACCAGCTTTAGACAGAGAACTATTAATCCTAGGAATACCATATTCGATGTAAGAAAGTTTCAGACTTCATAAATCTTGTTACACAATGCAAAGCAGTTAACACCACATGATGCACAACAATGTTGAGAATTACTAATTGGAAATGGTTGGCTCATCAAAATGATGAATAAAGACATTGTGTCGGCTTCGCCCTACAATCTTTGCAAGGGTAAAAGTTGATGTCCCTAGCCTTGACTAGTTTGTGGAATGATGAACCCTACTTTTCACTTATTGATCGAGTGAACAGTTAAAAATTCCGTATTTGAAGACCTGTACATGAAGTTTATCTGCATAGGGAACGAGTCGCTGTTGTGGCTTTTCGAGTAGTTTCTTCTTTGGCCCTCTTTTCTTTGAAGAGAAGGAGACCAAGCGCCAAGACTTGTTAACTGTGACAGGCGAACGTTATTGCGAACTGCTACACAGTGTGATCCGAGCTGTATAGGAAAGACATACTTTGAACACAACAGTTGTTTAATGCCCTTTAAAAGAGTTCTCTGTTTATCATTATTTTCTCTTCTGCATGCCTTCCATCCACAAGTTTCACGTTGTCCCGATAAAAAGTTTTCCGTCTGGAGCTGGTTGAGTAGGCATAGTTTTATTATAATCACCAAAAATATGACAAGGGAAACATAATTCAAGGTTTTACATTTAACTCGTGAAGTTTCTTGTAGGAGTATACAAGTATTTCGATATACCACTGCATTACCGATTACCAAAAAAATATTAATATTATCTGTGAATATCCAATAAAAGTAACATTTAAAACTCTTAAAATTGCATCTTTACATTATTTACTGTCTTACACAACGATGTGTTCATAAATGAAAATATTGTGTACAAATTTATGAAAAATATGAAGTATATGATTTCAGTTTTTCCCAGTGCGATTTACAATTTATGTTTAACTTCAACAGTCTGTGTCACACTTATAATAAAATTATGAACAAATTAAGTATTGATTGAGTAGCGCAATTGGGTACTTACCAGAATATACAGAGAAGTCGCAGAAAACACTACTGACATTTTTTTTCGTTTCTCCTTCATGTGGATGACACTAGTTGAATACCTTCGTCAACCATATCATATTCACAGAGTAGGAGAAGTGCGTGATTTCTCATTGTCACCTGGCAAAGGGTGTACAATTTGGTAAAATCTTATTTATTCAGTAATTACACCGTAGGGTTGAATCATACAATTACCAAAACAAATATTAATAAATAAAATTACAGATTGCATTATTGTGCGTGTAGCGATTATCATTGGATTTTTGAGGTTCGAGGAATCGACCTGGCCGAAGGTAATGGATTTCTAATTGCGATCCACATCTAAGTAACACTCCCTTCGTAAAGAAAGTAAAGTTGGGCTTCCTGTGTCGTGGATTTATGCCACTTAAAACAATGCTATCCCCGAATGAGAAAATGTTATGCAAAATTCAGTCACTCCTGACCCGCAATAAAAATATAACTCTATTATTCATCATTCTCTCCTCGTATTCTATTAACCGAATTGTTATGCGATTTATGGCACTTTTAATCTAGCTGTTTAACCTGGTGTTGTATATCTGTCAGAAAAGAGAAGTGTCGAGTTTTGATAGCTATCTAGTATAAAGCATATCAGTTATGAGTGGCCAACATAACTAGCCTAGGGTTCTCATTCATTACTACCAAAAAGGGTTATAGTTAGAATCTCATTATAAACTCCCCCCTTTTTTAATACAATGCCACTTACACCGATTTTCTTAAACAGAAGGATTATTTTATAAATTATTACAATATACGTATATATTTTTTTAATGTGGACCAAATTAATCTTACTTCATGGGATTGTATAAAACTCATTTTGTATGCAATAATAGAACACGGAATGTTATGTTTTACTTGTGTGTGTAATAAATTAATGATAATTTCTCTGTCTCCTTTCGATAATACTGTGGCACCCCTCTGGATTGTTCTGGTCGCGTTAGGGAGATGCGCGCGCGTCTGACGAGAAGGAAGCGGAAACACGAACCCCTGACGCTGGCCGCGATACGGAGCAAGGGGGCGCGGAGCGGAGAAAGTAAGGAAGCATCTCGAAGCAGATTTCTCTCGGAGATTCTGAAAGGCACGCGAATCGATGACTCCAGAACATGTGGTTTAATAAATAACACCGTGAGTGTCGTCAGTCAGTAGTGAGTCTTCGGAAGTCAGTCTACAAGTGACTCTTCGAGCGAGCAAGGAAGCCAGCCTTCGAGACCGGGGTTCGACATGCAATGAACTTGAATGAGTCGATAACTGTGACAGTGCCCACCAGGCGAGTGCGACGTAGTTCGGAAGACCTGAGTTCGAAGTGCAGTGAACTTGAAGAGTGAGCTAGAAGAACTAGCCAAGGCAAGCGAACTGTGAACTGAGAACTGACAGTTTTGTTCTGCACATAGTGCTTTGTGAACATTAATTGAAATTAGGAGTACATTGTTGTTTTTTTCAATAATACACGTGTATTGTCATTGTCGCTGTGTGGAGTGCAATAACGACTACTGTGTTGCTGTGTTGAGTGGAATACCCATTGTTGTAGGATGAATTATTAGAAATAAAAGTCACATTGTTATCGGGTGCGTGGTAGTTAAAGTGGAAGTAAAAGTTACAATACATTGATCAAGAAAATAGGCTATAAACGAAAAAACGAGGGTTGCACTGAAAGTCATTGTTGTAAATCTTAATTTTTATTCTTTGGACAAACCAGACACATCATCTTAATCTACAGACTTTTCTGTCACTTTTCAATATAGTCTCCATTTCTTTGCACACATTTTTTTCCACCATTCTGTAAGTTTGAAAATTCCCTTGCGGTAGAAATCCAAAGACACTGACGCACTGCATTTCAGATGTCCTCCAGCATTTCGTAGCGTTGGCCTCGCAGCTGTTCCTTTACAGAACGGAAATTTGGTAGTTGAAGGATGTCAAGTCGGGACTGTAGGGAGGAGAGTTTCCCACCCAAATGTCCTGATTTTCTCCATGGTGATACGGGCAATGTGAGGCCGCGCGTTATCGTGTTGCAGGGCGATCTTTTCAGGACGTTTCTTGCGCAATGCATAACGGAGTTTCAAAAGTGTCTGGATATAGCGAACAGCATTTACGGTCTGTCCAGGTTCAAAAAATTCAACCAGAGCATCCCAGAACTCAACTCTTTCCTCGTTGCATTCCATGGAGGCAGTTCGAGGGCGACCGCTACGTGCTGGCGCCCAAGCACACATCTCCGTATACGCTGTGAATTTTTGCAGCATATTTTTTCTCTTTAACAAGGAATTCAATGATACTAAGCTGTCGAAACGAAAACATCGTTGTATATAAATAACAAATGGAAATCGCTAAACCCGGTTTCGACTGAATCGCTATTCCGTAAGCTTATATACATATTTTTCAGTTCAAATGAAGATTTTCTATAGCCTACGATAGACACACCTTAATTTATAATCAATATTTTCTTTACCGAGGTCTAAGATGTTTTTTTTTTTATTTTTAAGACTGTTCTTTGTTAAGAAACGTACACAAATTAAATAAATTGTTTCAACAGCTACTTCATAATATTATGAAACAATTAAGAATTAAATATAGTAATTATAAATGATTACGGGGCTTTCGGGTTTGAACCGGGAACCTTTCGATCTATAGTCGAATGCTCTACCACTGAACTATACCACTGCCTATGTGGTGAAGTTTCACTATTAAAATGCGGGGAGTTGTCTCTATTTAAGCACGGACGAACGGCTGTCTAAAAAATAGTGTACGATATACGTGTTAAAATTATTTTGTTTTGTTCGCAGGATTGCTTCACTCAGCCTGCGGCCTAGTTTCGCAAACATCACTGCTCACAAAATGCTATTTTTAATCCTTGTTACAAGTAACTACTGTATTTTTTAACAAAATAACAATGTAGGCCTACTACGATTATAGTTCGTTAGCACATATATTTAGAACGTCTATAACTATAGACCGATTATTTAGTCCTGACAGCTCGGCGACGCGAAAGAGGGGAAGTAATAGAAGTAGTGGAGAGAGTTCCAGAGTAGAGATAAAGGTGAACGATCGGTAAAGGAATGTAGTACAGCTTAACTGTACTAGAAACATGCCGCTCTACCGCACGCATGACATCCGATCGCTCCGAAGGCAAGCGAGTGACTAACCCAAACACACCTTGGCGTAACTAAATGGACTCGCCTGACCCAGGCGCACATTGCCGGCGACTGTCAGAACTATAGTCTCGTCGCTCTAATTTCCGGCAGCCAATCACGTTACAGGTCAGCTACATTTAAACGTGTGCATCTTGTGATTCGCTGATGACGACATTATACATTTCTTAAGGCTCGATAAATACTTAATATAATCGCCCGCCATTTTGGCTCTTTCGTTGGCGTTCACAGAAAGCACACGAGAACGTTATTTGCCGCTCAATTATTTGCTCAATTACAGTGCGTTTGATTTATTATCATAGGAGCTACGACATGATTATGTTTAACGGTATGGCAAATAGATTTCTCGTCTGATAGCTCGGCAACGAAAGAACAAAAATGGCGAACGATACTACCTACCTAGACTTTATAGAGCCTTCACTTCCTAAGACGTAAGCAAAGAGGAGAAGTCACGCCGGAAATAACAGCGTCGCGACTATAAATAATCGTACTGTACTGTTGATAGAAAACACATCGTTTCAATGACCTCGTGTGAGAAATCCTGATCACAAGAAAGGTCAGTGGTATTGATAAAATGCCGCTGATCAGTAATTATTTTCATCGTTTAGAGCTTATCAGATGAATGGGTACATAAAGGTCAAGAGAATATTACGTATAATCTCCACAGCTGTTTTCTTCCTTGTAGTGTATTTGTAGTTATTAAACTTATAGATAGTAAGCAAGGAGTTTGGGTTCAGTTTATTTGTGAGATGCAAAATGCTTGCTATTTTAAGTGATGGGTTATGTTGTGAATCACCACTTTATTTGAAAGGTATGTTGTTATAAATTACGTTGACTTGAAGTCTAGTTGCGTTGTATTAACGTAGTTAACATTATGACGAAGAACAACAAAAACTAGGATGGCGAAGAAAGTGAAAGTGAGGAGAAAATGAAGCATGGGAAGATAATAAAGTGAAAAAGAATAGGAATAGGGTGAGAAAGAAGGAGAATATGAGGAGCAAAAGGAAAAGAATGAAAAAGAATGGGATATAGAAAAGGGGAACACGTAAAGAAGGAAGAAGAAAGTGAAGATGAGGCTGCAGAAGGAAAGAAAGGAGAAGGGAATGGAAAAGAGGAACATGGTGGAGATTGGTAGGAAAAAGAAAAAATGCTTTATCACTAATTATGCATGTATAGAGAAAAACTAGCACATAAGCCTCTTTCATATTACCTGTTTTTTTAACCTTAAATACTGTAAAACTTCCATTGCTTAATTTCAAGAAATCTTGTTTTCTTGCACTTCGTTGCAAATTTCGACTATCTCTATGAGATAAGCTGATAAGTCATACATATTTAAAATAAATATCGATTGGTCTCGGCATCTGTTGTGTAAAAACTCAAAGGTATAAAAACTCAAAGATAGACAGTATAATTCTGAGAAAGGAACCTCATTCACAAGCTCAGTTTAAACATTTAATTTTGAAATACACCAGAATAGACATATGCAGCACAAAATATTACGTTTAATTTTCATCACAGTTCTTATTTTAATTAGACTATTACATGAAACGGTATGAAAGGACGTCTTTCAACCCAATCAACTGCTTATCGCACAATTTTATCGCTTCCCTAGCATTTATTTAATTTTATCGCTTCCCTAGCATTTGTTTGTTTTTATCACTACCCTAGCATTTGTTTCTTTGTTTGCCAACATTTCAAACTGCAAATTCTTTACGGTACTATAAAACATGCTTTGCGATCGTAATTTATTTCCCGCATAGATAGTCGACTGAAAAGGCGGCTCTGTTCAAACATTTAGGTGAAGGTAACGTTAGTGAAATAGAATTTTAGTAAGTCAATTTATATTTTATTGTATCAGAGTACTTTATTTTTTCTAATCTTTATATACTTTCTTCTAATCGTGTAATAGTCAATTAAATCCCACTCGAGTTTTGATTTTCTCTGGATAAATAAAAACCTCTAGTGAGATTACTGTTGATAAATATATTGGAGAGTACATGGAAAATTTATAGCTTAAATTTTGTATTACGAAAATAAGAATTGGCTATGCCTAAATTGTCGCGCAGCATACTAGTAGTCACCCCTGGACGAATATGAATCGCTTGTCACTACATCAGTGAAGGTTACTTGAACAGAATTCCAGCTCATGACACCAATGTACTAACAGCTTATGTTTCATGTTTAAGTGATAAAATGTGTCATTGTAATAACTTACTTCATATGCGTGTTTATTGCAGAACTTCCCACCTTGGATAATTTTAGATGCGCAGGGAACATGCTTTTGAGGAAAAACACGTCGATCTAGTTTTCTTGGGGAAGTTCAAAACCACTTCTGATTGAATTTTTTGTTCTACTCTTTCTTCCCCTCACTTTTGAATTTAAAATTGCACCCAGACACAACATTTTTTAAGTATACGTCTACAATAATAATAATAATAATAATAATAATAATAATAATAATAATAATAATAATAATAATATGCTGTCCTACAGTTGGTTGAGATAAACTAACATGCACACGTATCCACCATACACTACACTTCAAGATACGCCTTATTTCTAGAAACAACGTTCTGCTAAATACTCTCCAATACTAATCACACTTCGACACGACCGCATTCACACCACTTCTTACTCCAACGCCATCTTATATATATATATATATATATATATATATATATATATATATATACAGTGTTGTGAAGATACTGTACTATTACTGGGTGTACCAGAAAATAAGTCTGTTGTTTGCCTGATGTAATTGGAGTTTCTGTTGTGGAATCTTAGCCCGCTCACACTAGACGGCCAGGTCGCAGCGGCCAAGGTAGAGTGCGATTTTCGTTGCGACCAGTCGTGCAGCTACTTTTTTCTGATTTGCGAAATGAACGTTGAAGTAGCAGCTTTTTGTTTCTGTATACTTTATTAATTTTATTTCTGTATAATTATTTATAATATTGCACAATAATTTCGCAATTTGCACAAATATAATTTTTCATTTGTGCATTTTTGCGACAATTGTTAGTTTTCTCGCGTAAACCCTGGGTGCAACCTAAAATTCAAAAGAGGTTAGGGGTGAAAAGGTTAAATAGACAATTCCATCAGTAGTGGTTTTGAGCTTCCCTCTCGAAAACTAAATCGACATGTTTTTCCTCAAAATTAATTTAATAATTGAGGAGCTCAACCTCTCTTGTCCACCCGATAACGAAAATGAGCTTGCTGTGTCCATGCATTCTTCAATTATACCTAACTCTACATACGACTGTTATGATTTCGCTTCAGAACGAAAATCTTCCGTTAAAAATGACTTGGAATTGGAATCAAACTGACTCTTGTCCGCAGCAAAATTGCGATAAAAACATTAGTTCCAGCTTTGGAATCAATGAGTCTCATGCTTCCATTTAATTAATGCACCCAACATCTTTGGTTTCATAATGTCACTTGCCTAGCTGGTAAGAAATTTTTTGTATGATAAAAACTTTTTTCGTGATTTCCAACAAAGTTATGGAAATGGACCAGGATCGTATTGAAAATAAGCTCCTCAGTTCTCAGTGGAATTGATAGTTCTTGTAACGTGTAACCGATCGATGAAAGGCACTGCGTGCGTAGAAATAATGCACGGTAAAGTAGTTCGTACAATGATATCATTGTAATACGGGAAATCTTTTTGTGCAATTTTCAATTAATCTCACTAAATTTGTTTTAAAGATTGGAGTCGGAAAAGTGGGTAGTATTTAGAAAAATAAGTTTTGTGTGTGTTTAAAGTTACAGTATAATTGAATATTGCGTTCTCTACGAGTGATATAATGGTACAGGATTAATGAAATACTATAGTTACAAGCAACTGAGCATGTGCAGGAAAGTCATCCCTCGTCCCAAATTCTACTTCCGTTATAAATCAAAATAAATACCGATATAAGGGGGAAATGAATTAATTACCGGTATATAAGATATTTGTGCAGGTGATAGAAGTATTTATTGAGGATCTTTGTGGAAATAGGCTTATTTCATGTTTGTTCTTATGTTGATTGTAAATAAACTCGAAGATCAACACGATTCATAAAGTGGAAAAGTAGCTACGTACCGGTTGTTCCGAAAGCATGGCTCTGAGCTTAACAATATTACGCAATACGTTGTGTGTAATATGCGTTACGGAACGGTATGGTTTAAATAATTTTTTTTTTCATATCGTAACAAATACTGTGTGCAAGAATATATTCTTATGTATTGTATTTTATGTCATCATAAACTCGTATCAGCAGTATTATTTTCAAATGTTAGGTTGGATTCCTAACAAATTACGTTCTGGAAAGTATTCAATAACATTGTATATAAGAATATAAACCATATAGACCACATATTATCATTTAATAAATTATAAGTTCGAAGTTAAATATTACTAATCATTGATAACCTTTACCAATAGGCTCCTCGTTCTTTTATGTTAATATTGTAATTATTTTACACAGTAGTCGGGTAAGTGCCAGGCACATGGCCATTCAATTTTTTTTTCTGATTGATAAAATGAAGGGAATGATAAAGTTCATCTTAATCTATTCATTACACAGATGATGAATGTTCAACACATCACCGCCACTTCGTAGCAACGTAATATTGCATTTTTGCTCCATGGAAAATGCTCTTTTATTACAAAAATAATCACCTCTGCCATTTAACGCCGTTTTTTATTTTTGGTACAGGGAAAATAGGCCTACTTTAATATTTTTGTAAAAGACGAGTATTGGAGGCCCGAGTATTTTCCCTGGACCGAAAATACGATATGGCATTTTTACGAAGTGGCGGTGATGTACTGAACATTTAATCCTAATTTTCATAGTTTACTGCAATGAAACATAGAACTCTTGTTCGTAGTGGCCAGCAGAATAAGAACTCTAAAAATTAATATGGTAGCCTATCATAAGATTCCATGCAGTATATCATTCTCAGTTGACTAAATTTTTAAATTCAGATTTGATAAGATTACAATATTTGTTTTTCATAGTTACAAAATATTACTCGAGTAAATACTTATAAGTTAATAATTTATTAATATCTTTAGCAGATGAAAGAAATGGTCTAGTTATGGTAGTATAAGAAATGCGAAACAAGTTTTAGAACATTAAATAAGTATGCCTTAGGATGTCTGATAGTCAGAAATGTTTGTTTACTACTTATTGTTCGTATCTTTATGACTCAAGATTTGAGAGCTTGATGATAATGATATTTGTGAGAGCAGTTTTGCTGATGTTAAGACTTTTGCAAGCACTTCATACCGTGCCTTTGATAGCTTATTTCTAGTTTTTGTAGGAATTGTTGTTATTGAAAAGTGCATTAATTAAATACAAATTTAATAGGCCTAACCTAAACATATTTTAGGCCTGTAATAATGTTTTAATATTTAATTTTTTCAGAGGAGCTGCACTGATGATCCTATGATAATTTCGTGTTAATGAAACCAGTGAGTGGATATTGAAACAATTACCGTACTGTATCTGTGAAGAAGAAGAAGAAGAAGAAGAAGAAGAAGAAGAAGAAGAAGAAGAAGAAGAAGAAGAAGAAGAAGAAGAAGAAGTGAATGCACAGCCATGAGTGGGGGAAAGTATGTTGGATGATTTGCATATGTCAAATTCACTTGATTACAACTAGAATAGGCCCTAAATTCTTTTAGATCTTTATACATTTCTTTCTTTTCAATCAGCAGGATT
The DNA here is from genome assembly GCF_040183065.1 of Periplaneta americana. Taxonomy (NCBI): domain Eukaryota; kingdom Metazoa; phylum Arthropoda; class Insecta; order Blattodea; family Blattidae; genus Periplaneta; species Periplaneta americana. The sequence goes on along the minus strand of NC_091125.1, from coordinate 106,407,387 downwards.
GCATTCCATGTTAAGTTTATTGGAATACCAAATAAAAGTGACGTAATGACTAAAACAATTCATCATCAACTTTTTTATGTGATGAAGGGTATGAGAAGGTAGGGTTTTCAACTGAAATTTATTGTGTAGTTGTAAAAGTCCACTTGCATGAATGTGAAATGGAGCATGGGTTTCACTTTCACACATTCAGTTTTTGTTATTGTGAAAATGCATCTAATAAATAGCACCTTAAAAATACAGTGATATTATTATTTTCATGAGTCAGCTTTTCCTGCTGTCTGTTATCAGGTGTGAACGTGTTGCCACTGCAAGGTCAGATTATGGTCATTCGAATATCTTGCCTGTTCAGCAGTAGGCCTATTCAATCAATTTTACACAGAGTGAATAAGCATACGTCTTTGTGCGACAATAAATTATGTTTCTTTACAGTATGGAGAATTCAGTAATTTATAGGCAAAGATTGAGTCATATAAAATACAGCCCTCAATACACAGCAAAGGGTAAGGTAGAAGGGGAGGATACCCAAACTACTTAACGTTGAATGAGCAAGTGATGGCTAAGAGGAGGGAGATCATCTTTGTCTGAAGGCTTATGAAAAATTTAACAGAGTCGAAAACATTACTTGAAAATAAGCAAAATGTAAAGTACCAGGTTTTAACAGAGCAGAAAGTAGATGAGATAGTTGGACAATTACAACACACACCAACAAAATCACTTGAAAGTCTTGTCCAGAAGACCAGCTCATGTCTAAATCATCAACAAAAATACCACAAAATTGCTTAAATTAAAACCATATGAAATTATAAAACAACCCCTTAGTAAACCAGCTTATTCCTATAGATAAAAAGAAGTAAATTAAATTTTTGTTGCTGGATTTTGCGATCAGTTGAAGATTAATGAATGTGTGCATACCGAAGGAGATCATTTTCAACATCTGCTGTAAAAGACGAGATTTCTTAAGTAGAAACCTTTGATATACTTGGATAATTTTATTTGCTCTTACAACCAGCCTTGCTAAACACCATTTGGCGGAAAATGACCAGTCAGCATCTAGCATGAAAACTGGCACATGAACAGATAATCTCACTGTAATAGAATACTTCAGATATCATTGTTGTCAGTTTATCACCTATGCTTGTTTGTGTTAATGCAATGAAATTGATTGAATTTTAGTTATTTTAAACTGATTTCATATTTATTCACTTTTCTTTGTGGGCTTTCAGAAAAATTAAATGTTCAAGAAGAAAACTGCAGAGTAATTGATACGCTATTTCAGTACCTATCCCATTCTTTTAAAATTTTACGGCTCCTTTCTTTTAGTATTAATATTTGTAGAGAATATATATGAGGTCACAGCTTCAAATTCCTGTCAAGTTTTTGCAAAAGTTTTCCCAATATATTGCTTTTTAATTTGAGAAAACTTACAAATAACAATAAAAATTTTGAGCCATTGGATTTTTCACTATGTCCTTGTAGTTGCTGTAGGGAAGGAGAGCAGTCTCCTTCATGATATATATTTTCTCTACTGAAAGTCATTTCAGTATTATTGTCTTATCTTACATTAACGCTACCTAACTTTACTTATAGACATTTCGTTCTGGTCTTCTGAGAATTTTTCTTGTTTAGCACTTGCAATAAAAATATTATCAATATTCTGTTACTTTCTATGATGAAATTTATAAATATTCATTACTTTAAAAATTACTTTTTCTTTCTTGTTTCTGTAGAATACATGCAAGACGCAATGCCATTAGGATGTCAATTGATGAAAATGAACATTGCAATAATGTGACTGAAACAACTGCACGTAATTCTCCTCTTACATCTGCAAGAAGAAGTTTGCAAGAGTAAGACACTTCTATTATTTCAGATTAGTGTGAATGGAAAAATATTGATTCTGTTGACTGAGCATTATGAGAAAGAGACATTATTGAAAATAGGTGCAATAAGAATCTGTTTTCTTACAAGTAATTTTTTTAATTTGTTTATTTTACGATGTTTTATTACCCGCGATGCTTATCTAGCATCTGAGTGAAATGAAAGTAATAATGCCGGCAAAATGAGTCCAGGATCCAGTGCTGAAAATTACCTAGCATTTGTGGTTGAGGAAAAACTTGGGGGGAGGGAGGGAACCTCTACCAGGTAACTTGTTCCAACCAGTATTTAAACTCAGGTCCACTCATTTCACGGTCAGACATGCTACCTGTTGCTCCACAGCGGTGAACTGAAAGTTATTTTTTGTCAGGAAAGAAACCTGTTGAACTTACAGGAACATACAATTTATTTTTTTATCAGTGCAGGAGAATTCAAATTGTATGTTGTGCAATAGTGTTTCAACTTTCGGCTATTTGTAAACAAAGTCTGTGTATTTTTCAGGTTAGTTTTCAAGCATCTGTTGTACGTGCTGTAAAATCAAGCTAAAATTTTCTGATAGATGGTCATTGTTATAGCAGTGACTATCTGTATGACATGCTAAAAGAGTAAGATACTCCATGATTCATCTAGTACTATCCAATATTATACCATTCTTTGACGTGAAATTTCAAAATGAAATATGTTTTGTAATGAGGAAATATTAGCAGCTACAGTAAAACATCAGTGCATGGTAATGAAGAGGATGGGCTGAACAGTTAATTGAAAAAAATGGATAATCCGTATCATAAAAGTTTTTGGTAAATTTAGTGAATAATACTTAACTTTCGTAATTTCCACCATGGTCGTGTATTTAATATGCTGGGTAATGGAACAGAAGTTCACTAATTTAAGTCTGGTTGCCAACGACGGCTTTTAAGGGACGAGGAAATCCTTGTAATGGCTATCTGTGGAAGTACGTAAATAGTGGAGGTCTCGTGTTGTAGATTTACATACTTTATACACTCCAATCTCGTATTCTGATGCGAGATAAGTCACAGTTTCTCTTTCCCCGAACCACTAAATTATTTACACTTTTTTTGGATACTTAAGCACAACAAGATTTCTTTTGACACCCATAGAAGAATTTTATATAGAAGTTATACAGTATGACAATTCGAACAGTAGACCATACTGTGTAAGGGAAAAGACTTGTAATAACACTCTCTAGAAAAAAATAACATGCTAATACAATGTATAGTACGTCATATATTTCTGGAAAAAAAAAAAAAAAAAAAAAAGAGCGAGAGAAAGACGGACGGATAGTTAATCGAGGTTCTACTGCATTCAATTATATATCTTTTGTTGATTCTGTTTAAATGTTGGACATATAACAATGATTATAAGAATGAAACAAACTTAAAAAGGAAATTATAATTACACAATTTTTGTGAGATTAAACTATTTCGTCCACACCTGTGGAGTAACAGCGCAACTGGCCGCGAAACTAGGTGGCCCGGGTTCGATTCCCGGTCGGGGTAAGTTCCTTGGTTGAGATTTTTTCTGGGGTTTTCCCTCAATACAATATGAGCAAATGCCGGGTAACTTTCGGTGTTGGACCCTGGACTCATTTCACCGGCATTATCACCTTCATCTCATTCAGACGCTAAATAACCTTAGATGTTGATAAAGCATCGTAAAATAACCTACTAAAAAAATTAAACTATTTCACTCATTCCTATATTTTGATTTAATTACAAATACTATTTTTAAGTATTGATTTGTTTTCCAGAATTCATACAATAGAAATACATGGTGCTGATACCTCAGATTATGGGAAAAGGAGAAATTCTTCTGTTGTTGACCGTTCACTTTCAGATGGATCACTTGTATTGCCATCGCGGAAAAGATCTTTTGAGTAAGTTGAGAAAAATTTAATATAGAGTAGTATAGGCTAATATTTTTAATTATCGTACAGCATGTCTTCCTGAATTTACTTCTTTAATTCGTTTTATAAATTTGTACATGCCTGTATATTGAATGCATTTTTTTCGAAAATTTTGTACTGATATGAATTACATGATAATCTGTTCAGTTCTGTAATAGAAGAATTAATTATGAAGATTGCTAACTACAAAATAGTTTACATATAGTGCTTTTGTATTTTAATATTGAAATAAGCCGTACAATCATGACAAATCTTTGCATTAGTCAACAAATAATGTTTTTCTTTTTTTTTTTTTTCTCCTTTATTAGACATGAAAAGATGTGATTAAGAGATTATCTGACCTCCTGAATTCTAAAATCTCAACAGTTCTGCTTGCCAGATTATGCTGCTAAAAAGTCATTATAAAGTTTTTCGGTACTGGTTCGATGTTGGACAAAAAAAACAAACTAGAAAACAGCTGTTTTGACAAAAGATAAACTGGACAAAATTGGATTATCATTAGAAAGAAGTTCAAGGAAATCTCTCAGTTTTCTAGAAGCACAATGTGCAGTTTCATGTGGATCTACACATCAACGAAATTACTGAAATTGCGACCATATAAGATTTGAGTGGTTCAAACACTAACCAATCCCTGTAGCAATGCTAGAATGCAGTCTGTACATAATGGAATTATGAACCCAGACCTGATTCCTGTATATAGAAACTAATTTCTCTCAGAAAAGTGTTTTTCACCAGCAATACTAACTGCATTGTCTTGTTTGTCAGTTTATTCCACATAATAAAGACAATCTCAAAGAAATTAATATTGTGAATCCTGAAGTGAATTCCTATCGTGTGTTTTTCATTTCAAATAAAGATTCATTAATTTTTTTTACTAAAAATTGTATTTTAAATGGATCACTCCCAAAATCAGATATTGAATATGATCAAAACTCTTCTACTAGTTTGTGTACTATACCAGTAATATAAATAATTTTACACAGACAGACGGACAGACTGCATGTCCAAAATCTTTTGCTGAAAAGTAATATATCTTCGAAAATATTGAAGCCGATTTTTACGGCATAACAAAACTTTCTTTATATTTGGTTTACATAATGCAAAAAAAAGAATACTATTTTAAAATTTTTATTGACTACATCCCAACTCTGGCTACAAGCAACAGGCATCTATAATGAACACCATTCAAAATACCCCTCATTTCTCGTGAAAAACAAAAGCTGAATAGACTACAGTGGACTTTATGTTGTCAGCAAACATCTGGATACATTAAGAAGATTGATTGATTAAATTTTTATTTACAAATTCATCATTGATATTTTATGTAATGGCTTCCACTTTAAATTTTAGAGAGATGAAACTTGCATTAACATGTTTAGGAACTACTTTTTTGAAAATAAATTATTAAAATTTGTGATTCTCTTTTACACAATGTGGATGACGTGAATATGTTAGGAGAAAATCTACAAACTATTAGGGAAAACACGGGAGTTTTACTTGAAGCAAGTAAAGAGATAGGTTTGGAATTATATGCCGAAAAGACAAAGTATATGATGTGATATTTATTATATTATGGTTCACAGAAAAAGTACATACATATAATCATTTAAAACCTTACATTACACACTTTATAATTTACACATAGATATACCATTTTTTTAATCCAATTTCTACAATTTAAATATTTAAAAAGTATATGATTATGTCTCGTGACCAGAACATAGTACTAAATGGAAATATAAAAATTGGAAATTTATCCTTTAAAAAGGTGGAAAAGTTCAAATATCTTGGAGCAACAGGAACAATTAATATAAATGACACTCTAGAGGAAATTAAACGCAGAATAAATATGGGAAATGCGTGTTATTGTTCGGTTGAGAAGCTTTTGTCATCCAGTCTGCTCTCAAAAAACCTGAAAGTTAGAATTTAAAAAAAGTTGTATTACTGCTTGTTCTGTATGGTTGTGAAACTTGGACTTCCAGTTTGAGAGAGGAACAGAGATTAAGGGCTTCCGAGAATAAGGTGCTTAGGAAAATATTTTGGGCTAAGAGGGATGAAGTTACAGGAGAATAGGGAAAGTGCACAATGCAGAACTGCATGCATTGTATTCTTCACCTGACATAATTAGGAACATTAAATCCATACGTTTGAGATACGCAGAACATATGAGCGAATCCAGAAATGCATATAGAGTGTTAGTTGAGAGGCCAGAGGGAATAAGACCTTTGGGAAGGCCGAGACGTACATGGGAGGATAATATTAAAATGGATTTGAGGGAGGTGGGATATGATGGTAGAGACTGAATTAATCTTGCTCAGGATAGGAACCAGTGGCTGGCTTTTATGTGAGGGCTGCAATGAACCTCCAGGTTTCTTAAAAGCCATTTGTAAGTGAGTAAGTAAGTATAATCCTCTTTTACACATATTTTTCTTTCTGAAAACCAGACTGATTGTCAATCTGTGCTTTGAATAAAGGGAATACAATTAAAAATTTGTATATAAGGAATTAATAAGATGCGTGCGCACTTCATTGTTATTTATATTTTAGTAATTTTTGAGCATGCCTCCATTTTTATTTATTTGTTATAGTTTTATCATATATTTCTTCATTAGCTTCACGAAGAATGACCAGCCACTGAAGGTGATAGTGGATGTTGATGCTGGAGTAGATGATGCAATGGCTTTAATATTGCTTCTTGCTGCAGATGGTATAAAACTCATCCAGATTATGGGCATAACTTGCACTCATGGCAATACAAGTGTAAATAATGTTTGCACGAATGTTTTGCGCTTACTGGGAACGGCTGGTAGATTTGACGTAAGTTATAGTTAATAAAGCTGTGATATAATCTTTTTAAATGATAAGTATTCTTCATTCTTTACTTTCACACTGTCTTGTTTTATAATTTCCTGCATGTTCTACTTTTATGAATAATTTGTTTGTAGTTATAGGAAATATTTAATGTGAATTATAAAACATTTTCATAGCTTCTGTCATTTAACTATATAAACAGAGTTATCGGTACATATCTGCTATAGAACATTTCTTTGAAATTCTCTAGCCATTGACAATAGACTTTTTAAGAAAACAAGATAAACGTGATATAAAATGATGAAGTTGTAGTCTTTAGTATTTACTAATAATTCGAGATGTACATAATATTTCTTAGAATTAAATAATGAGATGAGATATTTTCAGTAATGCCATAAGATTGTAAGACCATTTATTTAAAAAAAATGTAACGTTCTCAGATTCCAGTTTATCAAGGTGCAGAAGAACCATTAATTCTACGAGAAACAAAATGTCCAATAGAATTTGAACATTTTCATGGCTTGGATGGATTTGGAGACTTGAACTTTCCACATAAACCTAGCATGAGAATGCTTCAGCCTGAAAATGCAGTCTCTGCTCTCAATAATATTACGTCTCAGCATAAAGGTAATTTATAAAATTTGTAGAACTTTTTCGTATTAATGATCACTATTTCAGTTTTGAATTTCAACAAAAGACGTGGATTCAAGTAATGCCATTAAATTCCACGTTTCTCACATTTCGTTTGGGTTAGGTAAATTTAAACAATGAAAAAAAAATTAAAAGGTTATTGTAGAATTAATTCTTCGCATTTATCAGCAGCAAATGTGGGCAGTGGATCTGGAATGCCATCCTTCCTATGGGGATAATTTTATATTTTTCATCAACTGCACTGTCGGATTTTTTTCTCCAAAATCATAGAGAATTGAATAGCACTGCTTTCGCTTGCACATAGTTAGCCAGATGACTAAAACATTGGTTTTCGACACTAGTAACCTGGGTTCGAATTCCGGAAGGTTCAACTGGAATTTGTGGTGAACAAAGACTGTAAATCTAGTCTTTCAGGTAAGGCTCCCTGTAAAACAGATTTGAAAAATTTCAAGGGAAAAATTGTTCCGGGGCCGGGTATTGATCCTGGGACCTCTGGTTGAACGTACCAGTGCTCTACCAACTGAGCTACCCGGGAACTCCACCCGACACCATCTCAACTTTTCCCTCTATATCCACACAACTCGCATGGGCTGACGAAATGCCAGAGACTCACATCGAGTGCACACAATCTCTGTGTGACTTGGAATTGTGGTTTTCTGTTAACGTACACAGTGACGTATATATTATGCAAATCTAGTCTTTCAGGTAAGGCAGATTTGAATAATTGCGAGTTGTGTGGATATAGAGGGAAAAGTTGAGACTGTGTTGGGTGGAGTTCCCGGGTAGCTCAGTTGGTAGAGCGCTGGTACGTTCAACCAAAGGTCCTGGGATCGATACCTGGCTCCGGAACAATTTTTCCCTTGAAATTATTCAAATCTGCTTTACAGGGAGCCTTACCTGAAAGACTAGATTTGCATAATATATACGTCACTGTGTACGTTAACAGAAAACCACAATTCCAAGTCACACAGAGATTGTGTGCACTCGATGTGGGTCTCTGGCGTTTCGTCAGCCCACGCGAGTTGTGTGGATATAGAGGGAAAAGTTGAGACGGTGTCGGGTGGAGTTCCTGGGTAGCTCAGTTGGTAGAGCGCTGGTACGTTCAACCAGAAGTCCCGGGATCGATACCTGGCCCCGGAAAAATTTTTCCCTTGAAATTATTCAACAAAGACTGTGTTTGTTGGTGGTAGTTTGCATGGGGTACGCCCATTTCCCCTACCGACATTCAATTGTTTCTTCATGAATCATCATCATCATACTGTATTACATAGTTCGCGCCGTATGCTGCACAAAGGGCAATGCCTTCATGGTGGCTGAAAGAGGTATAAGCTTCAGCACATGTTGCCCACTAGATAGGTGAATGATGCAAATTCCATGCCTGCCATTAGTTTATATATATTCAAAAATGGACAGAGAAGAGTGGAGAACAAGAATAAGACTTTAGGCACAGAAAGGTGTATCAACATTAGAAATCTGTATATAAGTAAACAAAATATTCAGTTTGTTGATGATATGCCGTTGTTAGCAGAAGAGCATATCGTCGCCTGAATGTAAGAACTAGGTAACTTGATTTTCCATATTTTGTGACATTGCCTATTTACTTATTTATTGCACTAAGGAATATGTCTCGTTTTCTTTTATCTATTTGTTATATTGGAAAATAGATGTCGCTGGTATCGTTCGATCCGTTACCTAGATCCTGGATTACATTTTGTGCGATTTTTGCTATGCTATAAAAGAGGTAACTAAAAAACGCAAATTTCGAGTTACCTAGTTCTTGCATTCAGGCGACGATATGATACTGAGGTATATGCTACTGGAGCTAAATGACATCTGTGAGCAGTATGGGAAGAATATAAATGCAAACAAGACGAAGACCATGGTTATCAGAAGAAGAAAAATAAAGAAGGTAAACGTGCGAATTGAAAACGAGGCAGTAGAACAAGTAGAGAGCTTCAAATACTTAGAGTGTACCTACTATAAGTAATAACATGAGCTGCTGCCAGAAAGTGAAAAGGAGGATAGCAATGGCAAAGGAAGCTTTCTTTTGTGACTGAAAAACCCCAGTCAGATTGGCTGGCCATGGAATTTGAACCCGGGACCCGAATATGAGTCACAAATGCTACCGTCTGTGCCAACTCGCTTGGTGACCCTTTTTTGTAGTATTAAAATTTTTGTGACATTCAGATCATTACCCAAAACAAAAATATCATATGATATTATTAACGTGAATGTAGGCAAAATACCCTCTTTAAAAAGAAATATTGATGTAGTGAATTGTGATACAATAATTCACTAAAGAAGTTTCATTTCCATTAATATTTGTATTTGAATGTCTTCATAACTTATGTAAAATTACTAAAAGAAAACACACACACACACAATCTAAAAAATATATATATATATATATATATATATATATATATATATATATATATATATATATATATATTTTTTTTTTTTTTTTTCTTTCTTTCAAATATTAGTGTAAAGTGTGGACAGTAATATATAATCTTAATTTTTAAAAGGAGAAGCATTATTGACAATTAAATACAGCATAAAATAATTATTTAGTCCTTAGTAATAAGCTTGGATTTACTTCAATACGTCTAGGAATAAATGAACAACAATAACAACAATAAAATTCTCTTTATTTTTTCTCCAGAGAAAGTATCTTTGGTCTGTCTGGCACCACTTACCAACATTGCACTTGCCATGAAGACATACGCACAGTTTACCAGTAACCTTAAGGACATATTTATAATGGGAGGAAATTCTACAGGTAAGGTCACAACATAAATATTAGCAGTGTTGTATCAAGATATCATCAGGAGTAGAAGAGGCATGTTAACTTATTTTTAGGATTGTTAGTAGATAGACACAGTAACACAGATATGAAAAGAATGTCTTATTGTCTTCATTTGATTGCTAGAGAAACATGTGAATAATAATAATAATAATAATAATAATAATAATAATAATAATAATAATATAACAGCAACTTCATCATTTCGCTTTTTTATTATTCTCCTCATTCTGTTTCATCTTACGCATTTCTGTTTGGTCCTTCTAGTTTTACTCTTCGTCACCTGTATTTTTTTAGGAGCTTGGATATTGAAAAGTGTTCTGACTATTGCAATTTTGAACTAAAATACTTATTTCTAAGTGTTATAATTTACATAATTTTATAATTACTTTAATATGATTCCTTTTCCTTCTGCTTCATTTTGGAGATATGAAAAGGGAAGTTTTACTTCACTCTGACAGTAAGTAACATAAAATTTTGTTATTTATATTTTTCTCTTATATTCATCAAATTAATTGATGAAGTATGATGTCCCTTCTGTGTCTGATGCTGTATTGTTATCTGGTACTATGTTTCAATCCAACAACATATTTCAGTCGTCTGCTATCTCCAATGAATAAATGATGGGAATTCTTTACATAAGGGCAAAAATTTTCTGAATTGTACATTTGACCACTCACTGTGTTTATATTGCCATGGT